>NC_054824.1:128492898-128800160 GCF_018345385.1 Vulpes lagopus | reverse complement strand
AAACTAGCACAATTACGGTGTCATCATTTTCTTGTATAAAAATGTGCTTGCCTTTTATTAGAAACATTTTTTAGCCTTGAGAGTATCATTTGACCTTTTTAACAAATATCCTGTGTCCAATATATCAGTCCCCTTCCCCCAACTTCCCATTTATCTCCTAACCCTTCCCCCTTTTGTCTAGCCCTATGTAGATGTAGTCAGAAATCCAACAAACACCCTAAAAAAAGTAGACTATTGTCTAAATCTCCCACTTGCTTATATTGTTCCCCCTCTTTCCACTTTACCCTTTGAGCAAAGACTCAAAAGCCAAGTGGGGTTTAAGCAAGGCTTTTGAGTGCTTGCATTTAAGGACCTCCAATTGCCAAATTTTGACCCACCTCTTATGACATGTCTCCGGCAGCTGGACACGTGGGGATGCAAACACATATGTGAGAGAAAAAAAAACAACATATGTGAAGGCGCCTGGCTGGCTCAGTACAGCATGCGACTCTTGACCTCCGGGTGGTGAATTTGAGCCCCCTGTTGGGTATAGAGATTACTTAAATAAATAAAACTTCATATATAAAAAAATACATGTGATTCACAGTCTACGTTTCTGCCTAGGTGTGGAGATGAGACAAATATAGTGATTGAATATGCAATTATTAAATGCTTACTCCTTGCCAGGGATTGCCAGCCACAGATGAAAAGTGGACGACACAAAGCTGGTCCTCAAGAGGCTTACAGGGAAAAATAAGAGGACAGACATGTAAAGAAATCAGTGCATCAATGTGCTCTTGGCTCTCTGACGGACATCTACGTAGAATGTTGAGAAGGTATCTGCAGAAAGTACCAGAAAGGAGATTCAGAAAAGAAAGATATCACACAGGAGCGAATGCTGGTGAAGCTTTTGAGAGCATGACTTTAGCTTTCAACACTTCCCTTGATAGTCATTTCAAGGACTCATTTCAAAGTATTCCTGAAGAATACTTGTTTCCGAGGATTCCTTACTAGCTCCCACACTTGGTGCTGTGACATATTCGGATTTCCACTTAATTGTCACCCTCAAGAGATTTAACCAGCTATCCTAAATAGTGTAAATACCCAGTGGGTCACTCTCTTTTCCATAAATTTTGCCTAACATTCGTCAAAAAATTTTTTTCTCATTTTATGCATTGCCTGTAAGCTCAGAGAAAGCCTGAACTTTGTGTTATTGCTTGTTGTATCCCCAGTGGAGAATAGTATGCTCAAAAATGTTTTTGAATGGATGAGTGGTAAATTCACAGAATTATCTCGAGTCAGCCTTGAGG
Organism: Vulpes lagopus; assembly: GCF_018345385.1. Taxonomy (NCBI): domain Eukaryota; kingdom Metazoa; phylum Chordata; class Mammalia; order Carnivora; family Canidae; genus Vulpes; species Vulpes lagopus. The sequence goes on along the minus strand of NC_054824.1, from coordinate 128,798,871 downwards.
CCAGGCCCCTTTTCTTTCTTGAAACTTTGCATTCTACCCACTTTTCCTGCACCCATATTAGCCCTTAATCAATAGCCAGTATTGTTCCATAAGGCAATAAATTTTACAGAATGCTCATTACGTCCTCACCAATCCCCTCTCAACAGGCTCTGTTGCCTCAGACAAGGGTCATAGGCAGAACCAAAGCCCATGACATCTATGAAACTCGAGCTAAGTCTGCACAAATTCTACAAATATGATTTTTAAACAATAAATAATACAATGTAAGAAAATAAAGCACATTCTGGATTCTAGATGAGTGTTGTCTTTTTGCTGTAAGTTTATGGATTTTTGCTCAAATGTTATGAAAAATTAAAATCTGGGATGTGTTTTTCTCATTTCCTAACATTTTAAGACAGGAGGACTGTCAATCTGAGAAGATGCAAAACGACACAATTATATGTGATAGGCAAGGGAAAAAAGTACCCTAAATATTATTGAGGCCTAACAAGCTAATAACAATGATCCAAATGAGGTTATTGTCTCTACTTTACAGCTTCTTTCTAAAAAATAATTCTTTGAAATGTGTTGTTGCCTTTTACCATGTCTTTGATTGTGCTAATCTATTCGATTCAATTCCACAAATATTTACTGGGTAGTCCCACGAACTTGCAGTGGGATGAGGGGAGGGATATGAGGGGAAGGCTAGGAATGTAAAGCTGAATGGGAGCCTCAAGGATCTAAAACCCAGTATCCTGCCATGTGTTCCACAACATTTTTAGGCAAACGTCCCATATTTTAAAAGATCGTGCCTCTCTTCACTCGTGCTTTCAGTATCAAAATCGAAACAAGGTCAGAGAAAGCAGCTCCACTGTCACAGAAGGATGCTCTACTGGTGCAGGCTCGCCCAGCCCCCCAGAACTGTCATGCTTCTAGCTTTCCTGGTTGCCTTCTCTATGGGAAAATCAACAGAGCATCTGTTGCACTGAGCTTAGAAACAAAAACGTCCTCTGCTGTGCTAGGAGATAACATCCGCAGAAGGCTGAAAATTAAAATAAAATAAACAGAGGACTGCAGATTGTTCAAATTAGCCTACATTAAAGCCAGAGGAGCAGCCTGTCATCTCGCTGTTAAATTAGACTGTGGCTGCTGCTGATTTGGAGGGACAGATGACTGAATGACAAGTGTGAATGAGCCCTGGAAAAGGTGCAAAGTGAGCCACAGGGAAGCGAGAAATGCAGAGCAGATGGACAATCGGATTTGAACAGATGGAGAAAAATCGAATTTTTAGGTTGAGTTTCTCAAAAGATAGTAATAACCCATATTTCTACAGATGTACACCTTTTCTTTCGGATTTCGAAGACCTCTTTCAATTTGCTGTCAAAAAAAAAGACAGACAGGAGATGCTGGTAAAATGATACAGATAAGAGCTCCATGGGTAAGAATACTGGATGCTGTCCATAAATCGCAGCAAGCACTGCGTCACGTCACATGCTGCGTTACATAGGCAGTTTGTAAGGCTCTAAATTCAGACACAGGCGGATGAAATTAGTCAATCAGTTAACATAGCCTATTTCTAGTACACTGAGGTCCGAAAGTACTATATGTTTACTGCCAGCTGGAAATGAGCTATCTAGGTGACGAAGCTTGCCATTTTAAGAACCAACGCTTTTCTATTTGAAACTGTTTGTTGAATGAATGGGTGGATGGGTGAAATGGATTGCGCAGGTGCATCCAGTAGTAGACATTGAAAACAGGTTCTTGGTGAACATAAAAACATAAGTTACGGTGTCATACCATCACACATGGACACCCCCAGGAGCTGGAATGTGAGTTGAGACCACAACTTCACTGAGACAGTCCTCATGGGTAGAATCAGATAGAGCAAGTCGAGATGGCAGGTGAGATGGACCAACGAAGGGACTGTCACTCATAGCCACCGAGGCACCTCTGAGAGAGCACCGGAAGGGAGAAGCAATCAGCCTCCATGATTGGTTAAAAAAGAAGCAATACCAGGTTTCTTGGAAGCGAAGTGGTATTCTGAGTTCTGCACATCGTGAGTAAGTCCAATATTTTTTTTCTTTGGGACACTCTCATGAATTCATTGCAAAACCTTAGGAAGACTGAAATGCAGAGGACAAACCCAGAGAATAATCCCTAATAAGATCTCTGTGCAGCGCTGGTTGTGCTGCCCAGCAGGCTAGTGTGGGTTCAGAGAACATGGGGAAGTTACAGTATAGAGCGGCAGCAGGGGAAAGGACACCCTCCCAGCAGCCATGTCCCCCACCCCCACCCCGCACAGGACAGGACAGGACACGGCCACCCCACCCCACCCTGCCAGGGCCTGTGGGTGCTGGCAGCTCTAGTGGGGATTTAGGCTTTCACTCAATGAAGAATGTGCACGGTGGTCGGACTCTGGGCTAAACCCTGGGAGCACAATGACAAACAGGGCACATTTTTTGGTGTCTACCTTGATAGGGCTTATATTCCAGAAAGCACCTGTCAAGTGTATCACTTTTCTAGAACTGATCTAATAAAGTTCTTCAAACTGAACAGTTAAAATAGCAGCAATATATCATCTCACAGGTCTAGAGGCTAGACTTCCAGGAGTGAGGTTCCAGCAGGGTTGTTTCCTTCTGAGGGTCATGAGAAAGAATTTGTTCCAGGCCTCTCCCGAAGGTGGTTCCTTGGCGTGTACAAGCCGCACCCTGATCTGTGCTTTCGTCTTCACGTGATATTCTCCCCATGTGCACTTCTGTGTCCAAATGTCCTCTTTTTAGAAAGACACCAGTCATATTGGATTAGGGGCCCACCTTATGCCAGGATGACCTCAGCTGAAAGAATCACATCTACAAGCACTCTGTTTCCAAACATGGTCACGTCCTGGGGGACCGGATGTTAGGACATCAACAAATGAATGTTGGGGAACATAATCCAACCCATAAGAGCAGAAAAAATGCTGGTGGGAGCTGGAGCAGGAAAGGGCACATGAAGGATGCCATATATAGCTGAGCTCGTGTGAGGAAACCTCTGGAAATTCTCAAAAGCTACCATAGAGGCCTTAGAAGTGGTGGGAGGACTTACAGAAGCAAATGGATCCAAAAGACTGAAAACACAATTTATTACCTTTTTCCTTTAACCTTTTTCCAGTTTCATTGAGATATGATCGACATATCACATTGTGTAAATTTAAGGCATACAACCTTAAAGAAGGTCAACCTAAAGAAGAAGATTCTTCTTCCAGGTTGTATCACCCCAAGTTAGCATACCCCAGGCTCACAGACTCAACATAGCAAGGTGGGAGACAGCTGGGCACAGAGGGGGACTCCGGTCAGCCTGGGCTCCACAGAACTGACAAATCCCCTGCTTCCCCACCCCCTCCTCAGGCTCCTGCGAGCACATCCTCCAGTCCCATAACCCTTTTTGTTTTTTTCCATGATTGCTCAACGCAGCTTTATTCAAACTAGCGGGAAATCGAAACCAGCCCTAAGGCCCACTGAACAAACCAGCACGTCCACACGATGGGGCGAGTTCGGCCGTGAAGCGGGGACTCAGGCCGAGTGTTAGCCCCGTGCTGACTGGGATGGGCGTGGGGCACCCCGCCTACCCCATGCCTCGGACCCCACGCCCATGGGACGTTCTCCAGTCCCGCAGAGAAGGGTGAGGCGCGCTGGAAGGTGGCGCGGGGCGTGCTGCAGTCAGAGCTCACCGCACCACTTGCGTGCCCCACCCGGCGTCCAGGGGCCCGGGAGGGTGGCGTGGCGGCGTCCCATGGCCCTTGGGCACCTCCAGAAGGACCAGCAGAAGCTTGCTTGCAATGTCCCTTTTATTAAAGATAATTGCACTTAAGATCAAGTGTTTCCCTGTGTCCCGTGAACCCCCCGAGTCCCCGGGCTGGCTCTCATCGGAGTGCTTTGGGTCATCGATGTGCCTACATGTGGGTCTCCATCACCCCTGGGGGAGCCAGAGGTAGCCTGGGTGACTGGTGCTTCTGGGCAGAAACACCTTTGTCCACTTTCCCCAGTGTGCCTGCAGTGTTACTTTGTGTGTGTGCCAAAACTTAAGCTGGGAAGCATTGTTTAAGCTAGCTGAACTCTTAGTGATCTGTTAGACCAGCTATCCACACTCTTCATTTTTTAAGAAATAGTAATTATTTTTAACTTTAAATATGGAAGTTGAAAACTACCTAATCCTTTTAATTTTTTTTTAGAAAGAAACTGTTTAATGCATTCATTTCATATGGTATTTTAAATAGACACAGCCCTTTGGAAATGCAAAATGGTACTACACAGAAGGAATCCCCCAAATGACCATATCTTTGCCCCACAAATCCTACTAGATTTGTAACCTAGAGAATAATATAAAAATAAAACAAAGGCAAATGCATGAGGATGTTTATGTCTGCATTATTTATAATAGCAAAAAAAATGGAAATAGTCTACACGTCAAAGAAGAAAGTGGACTAATAAAATAGTGAAGTACTATCCTGCCATTAAAATAATTATTTGGAAGATTGTAAAATCATGGACGTGTCTGTGATATGGTAAGTAAAATAAGCACAATATAAAGGAGTATGTGCACTATGATTGTGATTTTGTAAAATCTTCTTGCATGTGGAAGGTAATATGCAAAGCTGAAATCCATTGTGTTAGTGTAGGGGGATGTGGAATGATTTTTAATTTATTTAAATGTTTTTCTTTAATATTTGTGTTTTCAATAAAAATAAGTAAATCACAAAAAAAAAAAAGCAGATGACTTCGAAGGAAGGCGAAGGAGGGCAGTTTGGTGAAGCATCAGGCAGACAGGCTTAGCATCTGAAGGCAACACAGCAAGTCTTCAATCGTAGTAGTTCCCAAAAGCAGCTACTTAAAAATCTGGATCTCTATTTGACAGAAGACTGCTTTACTTTTAATAGTATCCCAACCTTCATTGTCGTACATGGAAATAAGTTGGTTTTGCATTACAAAAAAAAATTTTTTTTTAGCTTTACTGAGATTTAATTGACATAAAATTGAGTAAATTTGGACCTTCTCATTCTCAATCACATTGATGGTTTCTTCCTGCAAACTTCCCTTTACCTAATTTTTAGAGAAAATAAAAATGGTGCATTCAAAAAAAAATTTGATTTTGATTTGATGCATGTAAAATACTGCAAAATGTTTACCACAATAAAGTTAGTTAACACCTCCATCACTTCACATAAATATCATTTGTGTGTATGTGATGGGAACATTTAAGATCTACTCTCTTAGCAACCTTGAAGTATTAGAATATGGTATTGTTAACTATAGCCACTATGCGGTACATTATATCCCCAAAACTTATTCATCTTATAAGTAGAGGTTTGTATCCTTTGACCAACATCTCCCCCTTTGCCCCCCCAACCCCCAGGCTCTGATAACCACCATTCAACTCTTTGTTTCTATGAGTTTGGCCTTTTTATTTTTATTTGAAAGACTTTATTTTTTCAGTAATCTCTACACCCAACGTGGGGCTCGAACTCACAACCCTGAGATTAAGATTCACATGCTCTACCGACTGAGCCAGCCAATGCCCCAAGATTGACATTTTTAGATTCCATATATAAATAAGATCATATAGTGTTTGTCTTTCTCTATTTCACTTAGCATTACACCCACAAGGTCTATCCATGATGTTGAAAATGGCAGGATTGCTTTCCTTCTCGTTACTGAATAATCCATTGTTTATCTCTGCCACGTCTTCCATATTTTGGTTGTTTTCAGGTGTTGGCTATTATGAATAATGCTGCCATAAACATGGGAGTGCTGATATATCTTTGAGAGCCTGATTTCATTGCCTTCGGATATACATCCAGAAGTGAGATTGTTAGATCACATGGTAGTTCTATTTTAATCTTTGAGGAAGCTCCATACAGTTTTTTATAGTGACTGCACCGACTTTTGTTCCCACCAACACCGCACATTCCTTTTTCTCCACATCCTCACCAAACCTTATCTCTTGTCTTCCTGATAATAGCTACTCTAACAGGTGTGAGGCGGTATTTCATTTGGCTTTGATTAGCATTTCCCCGATGATGGGTGATGTTGAACATCTTTTTTGTGTACCTGTTGGTCATTTGCATATCTTCTTTAGAGAAATGTCTATTCAGGTCCTCTGCCCATTTTTTAATCTAATTATTTTTGCTATTGGGTTGAGTGAGTTCTCTATATATTTTGGATATTAGCCCCTTATCTGACAGTTTGCAAATATTTTCTCCCATTTCCTAGATTACCTTTGTTTTTCATCAAGGGTTTCTTTTACTGTGCAAAAGCTTTTTAGTTTGATATGATGCCACTCATTTATTTTTGCCTTTGTTGACTGTGTTTTTGCTTTCAGATCCGAAAACTTGTTGCAACCACTGTAAAGAACCCTTTTCCCCATGTTTTTTCTACTAGGAGTTTTACAGCTTCAGGTTTTACATTTAAGTCTTTAATCCATTTTGTGTTAACATTTGTGAGTGGTATAAAAACAGGAGTTTCATTTCATGATTTTGCATGTGATTATCCAGTTTTCCCAGCACCATTTATTGATGAGACTGTTCTTTCTCCATTGAGTATTTTTGACTACCACCATGTCGAATATTAGCTGACTGTCTATGCAAGGATGTTTCTCTGGGCTCTCTCTCCCATTTGTCTATGTCTGCTGTTTCGATTACTATAGCTTTATCATGTAATTGGAAAGAGGAACTGTGATACTTCCAATTTTGTTCTTCTTTCCCATGCTTGCTTTGGCAATTTGTAGTCTTTTGTGATTCTATATGAATTTCTATTTCTCTAAAATATGTGACTGGACTTTTGACAGGGATTATGGATCTATGGATGGCTTTGGACACTATGCACATTTGAACAATTTTAATTCTTCTGATCCCTGAACACTAAATATCTTTCCATTTATCTGTGTCTTCTTCCATTTTTTTTAAATCCAAGTCTTATTGTTTCCAGTATACAAATCTTTTACCAGTCTGGTTAAATTTACTCCCAAGTACTTTATTGTTTTTGATGCTATTACAAATAGGATTAGGATTACTTTCTTTGTTGGTTTTTTTTCCAGATATTTTGTTGTTAATGTATAGAAACCCACCTGATTTCTGTATGTTAATTTTGTATCCTGCAACTTTCCCAAATTCATTTATTAGTTCTAACAGGTTTTTTTTGTGGAGTCCTTAGGATTTTCTATAAATAGGATCATACCATCTCCAAACAGAGACAATTTTACTTCTTCCTTTCTGATGTGAATACTTTTTAGTTTTTTCTTTTGCGTGATTGCTTAGGCTAGGACTTCCAGTAAGTATTATGTTGAATAAGAGTGGTAAGAGTGGGCACCCTTGTCTTATTCCTGATCTTACAGGAAAAACTTTCAATATTCATCATTTAGTATGATGTTAGCTGTGGGTTTGTCATATATGCCTTTATTATGTTGAGGTTACTCATAATTTGACCTCATTTTTACCAACCAGCCTACAGCAGGGCACATGTTTCATATGCTATTCTGTTTTCTTCTAGTTTTTCATATTTTTTTAATATTTAGACCTCTGAATGGTTTCAAATTCATTGAAGTATATAGAATATGTATGTCTAAATTAATTTTTCCCTGTCTTGATATCTAGTTACCACAATATAGAATAAGAATAAATCTAAATTAATTTTTCGCTATCTTTATATCTAGTTATGACAATAATCTTTATTTAGCAATGATTTGGGAAGAATTTGCAGTGAGTTTATATTGTATTATAGTCAGAGAATCAGAAATTCTCAATCCATCTTTATCAGCTATACCCATCGAAACCTTCCCTCCTACCACAGGCTCCCAAGGAACATGGGACAAGAACTTAAGAACTTGGGAGCAGCCCGGGTGGCTCAGCGGTTTAGCGCCGCCTTCAGACCAGGGCGTGATCCTGGAGACCTGGGATTGAGTCCCATGTCGGGCTCCCAGTATGGAGCCTGCTTCTCCCTCTGCCTGTGTCTCTGCCTCTCTCTCTCTCTCCTCTCTGTGTTTCTCATGAATAAATAAATACAATCTTAAAAAAAGAAAAGAAAAGCAAAGAACTTAGGAACTTGGGAACCTGCTCCAAGAAATTTGCAGGTAAGGAAGTACTGCTTTGATAGAACTGAGTTAGTGTCCAAAACTCTCAGTGTCTCAGTGTGATGAAACTGAGCTAGAGCATGCAGCTTGGATCTCCCAAATAAAGCCATTCCCCAAACCTGAGATAACACCACTTTCTGGCCAGATACCAGAGAGGGCAACATAATGATGTAAAAGAGAAGAGAGAGACCTGGCAGGTCCTGAACCCACTTAGCCAAGTGAATGGCAGGAGCTCAGGTCTGGAGACACGGAGGCAGAGAGGAAAACTGAAGCAGAATTGCCAACCTCCCGCCCCCCCAACCCTGCCTCTCCCCCCAGTTGTCATATTGCTTCTGTTTCACCATACATTAATTTTATAATATATTAACAATAGAATAGAATCCCCTGGGCAATTTATCTTCTTTTAACCCAGTACTATAATGTTTTGGTTTTTATTACTTTCTAAAATGTTTCAAATATGACAGAACAATTTTATGTAAATATATACATATTTATAAATTCATATTGAGTTCTTTAGTCCTCTAGGTGACTATCAAATTGTCAAATTCTATTTTCTATTCTAACTTCCATTGATAATGCATCAATGATGCATAAACCTATGTATTACATTCAGTTAGGAAATGTCTTCTTATTTAAAATTCTCAAGTGGGAATATTATATATCTGTCCATTTATTCTTGTCCTTTTATTTTTCCTTTATACTCTTAGGATTTTATACATCTTGTGTGTCTTGAGTTAATTTCAATAATTCAATATTTGCACAAATAAAAAAGGAATCAGTGATATTATGATTCATAAGAAATCATCTGAATGACCAAAATATATTTCTTATTATATTTGGTCTTTGTCTACGGTTCATGACTCAGAGCACCCAAAACCTCTGGAATTTCCTGAGTTAATAAGAGTAACAGGAGTGATCTTTGTCATAATATTTGGTCTTTGTCCTCAGTTCTTGGAATTGCTTTAGAGCCATCATGGTGAAATAGATGTCTTTATAAGAAGTCCCTTTACACTACAACTGGGTTTATGTTATTTTTTTTTTTTGTGGGTTTATGTTATTGAGGTGACTTTTGGAAAGCACCTAAGGATGCTATCGCTGGATAGTTTAAACCGAGTTGAATTCTAGAACACCAGTTCATGTCTTAAGAATTGCTTATTTGTGTGTGTAGTCCCTGTATACACACACACACACACACACACACACACACACACACACACTGGAATTGGGTACAAAACCCAAATTGTCATTCCATTATCGTTGTATATTTTAACATTATGGCATTCACATGTACAAATAATCTTACTTATTTTATAATACAAACTCATTACCTCCAAGATTTTTTATAGATTCCTTTGAATTTTCCAACAATAGACTCATAAAACCTACAAAACTAAAATGTTTATTTCTTTATTTCCTTTATAGTTTGCTTTTCCTTCTCAACCATCATCAGAAGTCTCAGGTGCCTGGGTGGCTCAGTTGGTTGTCTGCCTTCAGCTCAGGTCATGATCACAGGGTTGAGCCCCACATAGGATCCCTGCTTGGTGAGGAGTCTGCTTCTCCCTTTCCCTCTGCCCCTCCCCATAGCTTATGCTCACTCTCTCTCTCTCTCTCGTTCTAATAAATAAATAAATAAATAAATAAAATCTTTTAAAAAATCTCTCATCACAATTTTTGAATGGTAAATGAGGCTTGTTTTCTTTCTTTTAAAAAAGTTTTTTTTTTTTTAAGATTTTATTTATAAGTAATCTCTACACTCAACACGGGGCTTGAACTCACAACCCAGATGTCAAGAATCACATGCTCCACTGACTGAGCCAGTCAGGAACCTCTCTCTCTCTTTTTTTTTAAAAGGCACATTTTATGGGTTTGTTTTTTTAAGTTTTTTTTAGTAGCCTCTACACCAAGTGTGGGGCTTAAACTGGCAACCCCAAGATCATGTGCTCTTCTGACTGAACCAGCCAGGAGTCCCTTGTTTTCTTTTTAATAAGATAATCTCTGGGGTGCCTGGCTGGCTCAGTCATTAGAGCATGTAACTCTTGATCTTGGAGTTGAGAGTTCAAGCCCCACACTGGGTGTAGCGTTTACCTAAAAAAAAAAAAAAAAAAAAATTAAGTCTATCTCTACTCTTAATTTAACATTTTTATCATTTCTACCCTTTTTAAGATCAAATGGAAAGAACAATATGAGATTAACTATCAGAAATGCAAATGCTAATCAGAGTATTTGATTCCTTTCAATAAATTAGAAAAAGATCTCTAAAGAATAATTATTTGGAACTTACCTCTGGAATCACCAAATTTGGAGGGGCGATTAACTACTTTCTCTACCTGAAGTCTTCAAGAATAATGCAGCCTATGAATGAATGCAGTGGGGGGAGGGAATGGTCGTAGTGAGGATTCTCATGGCCAGAGTTGATTGTGCAACAGAATAGTATGTGGCTAGAAAGAAGAAGTCACCCTCCCAATGCATGTTTCTGATTCCTGCCATTTCTGGGGCCAGCTTGATCTCCAGCCTTCCCAAGGCCAGAATGTCAAGCCAATCAAGTCCCCATATGTTTAGGCAAATTTGTAACTTTTTCACATATAACCCAACGAGTCCTAAATAATACAACCAAAAGTCAAGTTTCAACTTAGCTCTTTCTGAAGTTTCTCTTTCTCACGTCTCACTGGGATGTTCATGACTAACCAGCATGGATCGTATTACCTTTAACGATAACTACACTTTCTCACTTCTCATAGGCTCTGCCAAGATAGCACTGGCTAAATGGATGGGCTCTTGGGTCAGAACGTGATGGTCAGGGTGCCTGGGAGGCTCAGTCGGTTAAGCATCTGCCTTCAGCTCAAGTTGTGATCCTAGGGTCCTGGGATAGGATCCTGAGTTGTGCTTTTCCTGCTCAGTGGGGAGTCTCCTTTTTCCACCCCTCCCCACTGCTCATGCTCTCTGTCTCTCAAATAAATAAAATCTTTTAAAGAAAAGAAAGAACTGGATGGTCAAATCTCCGCTTGAGCAAACATTTTACTACTGGGAGATCCAAGTCCTGTGGTGACACCTCGAGAAAGTGGCCTGTGTAATCGGGTTCTCTTCAATAAGGAGGCCTTTCTGTAGGCCACTTGAAGGTTGGCATATCACATGGCTGTGAGTCAGTGGGCTCTCGTAGCTTTATCTTCAGAAAATACTCCCATTCGGTTGATGAAGTTTTGGAATATAGGTGAAGTCTGGAGCCAACAACCAAGAAGGAATTCTTTGGACGTCTTTGGTGCAAAATGGTGGTTTTACTAAAGCCCAGGGACAGGACCAGTGGGCAGGAAGAACTGCTGCCCCAGGCTTGTGAGAGGAGGCTGATTATGTATCTGGGACTTGAAGAAGGTAAGGAAAAGGGAGCTTTCAAAAGAATTTTCATACTAAGGAGGACCTACAAGATACTGGAAGCCTTGCCATTGTCAAGTGAAAGATTGTTTTTCTCTCTAGCAAGGCGTTAACATTAAGACAATTGGAAACTTCCTGAAGAATGTCATACACACATTCCACGCTGGTGGGGGGTGGGGATGGTGGTTGTTTGTGGGATCTCAGCTGTGCTCTGTCCTCAGCTAGCCCTGTTCCCCCATCACTGTCACTCAGAGCCATCATTCTTTTGCTTTCCTTTACCCTGTTCCTTCTCTTCTTGTCATTTAAATGGTCCAAGAAGCTATAATCCGCAGAAAGACAGACACAGAGACAATGGCAGCCAAAGAAGACAGAAATTGGAGAGAAGATTAAGAGTAGAAAATAGATAAGTTTCCTGGGACTGTCGGAGCTTCCAAGGAGAGAAACATTCGGCCCTTTGCTTATATTAACTTCATTTTTTATAGTATCAAAATGCTGGTTCTGAAGCTTTCAGAGAGATTGAAAATTCATTAATGAACTACAGCCAGACTGCAGAAGCCAAGAGCTCCCTCATGAGGAGGGCGTGTCTATGATAAGGTTGACAGATAAGAAGTGTTCGGTGGACATTGCTGACAGTCCAGCTAATTAATGTGCTATCAGTGCCATTCTGCCATTCCCCTTGTTTGTTACACGAGATAGCTTTCCAAGGCTCATTCTAAAAAGGACGTGTTTCATAATCCTAGCCGCTTTGGGGTGTACCAGGTCATTGTCATTAAGGTTTATGGTGACTGAGTCATTGCCCAGAGAGGGGACGTTGCTCAGGAACGGTAAGTTCTTGAGGACTTGGGGATGACTTTTGTTGTGTTTTGTATGCAACTGGGGATGATGACAAAAAATCAAATCTTTCAATTGTGATCATTTGCAAGTAAACGCCAAAAGATCACATAATATTTGAAAATACTTAGAAAAAGAAAAATTTCAAAACCCCACATAGCTAACTCAACACTAAACTGTACACACCTGAGGTAGTTACATGAAAGATGCACAAGATTCCTTTTTTAAAGCTTCTCCTTGCAGTTTAGACATCCTAACGTAGTTACTAGAACAAATGTAAAGAATTTCATCACTTAAAAATTAAAAAGGAGGGATGCCTGGCTGGCTCAGTCGGTAGAATGCACGACTCTTGATCTCAGAGTTGTGAGTTCAAGCACCAGGCTGGGTGTAGAGTTTACTTTAAAAAAAAAAAAAAATTAGAAAGGAAATATTGTACCTTCTCTGTCTTTCTCCTGCTCCTGCCCATGGATGTTTCTCCTAATCCTCTGGGAGACCTGTTTGTGCTGTGTACATGGTGTGGCAGAAGGGAGGAGATCTCAAGATATTATTTTAGAAACTGCTATGGTCATCAGCTCTGGGACAAAGGGCTTACTAACCTTCAGAACCTGGAACCCAGGCCTTAAGTCTTAAGGAGGTCAAGAGCAATTAGAAGCAGAGATGACAAAGGCATTAGGTCTGAGGCCTCAAACTTGGATTGGCAAGTCGAATACATTCATTGATAAAGCAAATTCCTCCCTCTGAGGAACCTCTCTGTGGTCTCGGTCAAATTTCGAGTCGGATTTTTAACCTCAGGTTTCCAAACTAATGATTTTGCTCCCAAGTTTGGCTATGTAGTAGGGGGGAGGGTGTCCCCACTGCCACCCAGCAATTATCTGATACTAGTGGGGGTCCTACAATTCAACTCAATTCTGACACTGTCTACCTGGCTAGAGATCAGATGTTCCAATGACCCCCTCCTGAAGTTTAATTTGCTAGAGCGGCTCACAGAACTCCAACATTTTACTTGCTAGATTACCTTCTCCTGACATGGGGCTTGAACTGACAACCCTGAGATTAAGAGTCGAATGTTCTAGGGACTGAGCCAACCAGGCATCTTGAGAATTTTGTAGTTTATAAATTTTTCCCCACAATAAAAAGAATTGGGAGAAAAAAGTAATCATGGATAAAACTGCGGTGTCTTAGCACAAATAAAGACAGAGGTACCAAACTGTCATTGGAAGTCATTGTAATTTTCACTGTTGTACACTCGTGATAAATAAATACATAATTTTAAAGCCAGTTTTACTTAAGAATGTCCCTAATGAAGCAGTAAACGTTATTTTTTTAGAGATTTTATTTACTTGAGAGACAGGGAAAGAGCACAGAGGAAGAGGGAGAAGCAGACTCCCCCCTCAGTAGAGAGCCTGATGTGGGGCTCAGTCCCAGGACCCTGAGATCATGACCTGAGCCAAAGGCAGACATTTAACCAACTGAACCACCCAGGTGCCCACCGCAGTAAACATTGTTAACTTTATGAAATCCTAACCATTGAGTATACATCTTTTTTGTATGTCAATATAAATTTTAAAAATATAAATTATATATTATATATATACATAATTGATATATAATAATATGTAATAGAATTTATGTATTAAATTTCTCTATAGTTGTATATACATATTTATATATAAATATTTATTACCTATAACATATGCATGTTATACTTAATATATAATTATAACCATATATTTTCATATACTTCTATATAGATTATTATATATGAAAATCTTAATACCGAGGAAGCACTATAAAAGCTATCCAAAGAGATACACTCACAAAGGCTATAGATAAATGGATAGATAGATATACATAGACATTCAATGTCATTAGTCATTAGGGTACTACAAATTAAAACCAAAATGAGAGAGAGATCACTACACACATAATCAGAATGGCTAAAATAAAATAGTGACAAGTGAAAGAAACCAATCTGAAAAGGCTTCATGCTGTAAGATTTCAACTCAATGACATTCTCAAAAAGCCAAAACTCTGGAGGCAGTAAAAAAGATTAATGGTTGCCAGGAGTTAAGTGGAGGGAGGGATGAATAACGCAGTGCACAGAGGGATTTTTCAGGTGGTGAAATTGTTCTGTAGGACATTATAGTCGGTGAATACATGTCATTATCCATTTGTGCAAACCCATAGAACATACAACACCAACAGTGAATCCTAATGTAAAGTACGGACTTTGATCCATACTTTGACCAATGTAGTTTCATTGACCACAATGAATTTACCATTCTGGTGATGCTGATAGTGGAAAAGAGGTGTATGGGAACTCCATACTTTCTGCTCAATTTTGCTGTGAATCTAAATAAAAGTACTCTAAAACAATAATCTACTTAAAAAGAAAAAAAAGATAATGACAACACCAAAAGCTGGTGAAGATGCAGAGAAACTGGAGGGCTCATATGCTGCTGGTGGGAATATAAAATAGTACAGCCCCTCTGCAAATCCAGCTTGGCAGTGTCTTAAAAAAACTGAACATGCAATTACCATATGAGCCAGAAATTTTTGCTATCCTGAGCATATATCCCAGGGAAATGAAGACTTATATCTTTATAAAACCTGTACATGAATGTTTATAGCCCCAAACTGGAAACAACCCAAATGTTCTTCAGCAAGTGTATGGTTACACTGTGGTAAATCCATACCATGAACACTACTTGGCAATAAAAAGGAACAGACTGGTGTACACACAACTGGATGAATCTACGGAGAATTATGCTGAGTTAAAAAAAAAAAAGCAATGCCCAAAGGTTCTATACTGTGTAGTTCTGTTAATATAACATTTTTTAAATGACAAAATTATAGAAATAGAGAACAGGTTACTGGTCACCAAAAGTTAAACAGCAGGGGGGAACTATTGACAAATGGAGTGGCTATCTGAAGACAACTTGAGGCATTTTTGCGGTAATGAAATGTTCTGTATTTTGGCTGTAACATGTCAAAAACCTGGCTGTGACATTGTATTACAGCACTGCACGAGGTGCCCACTGAAGGAAACAGAGAAGGATACAGGGATCTCTCCCTATTGTTTTTAGCTTTTTTTTTTAAACAACGCATGTGAGTCTATAATTATCTTAAAACAAAATTTGGGTTTTTTTTTTTAAGATTTTACTTATTTATTCATGACGAACACACACACACACACACACACACACACACACACACTGAAAGAGAGAGAGAGAGAGAGGCAGAGACACAGGCAGAGAGAGAAGCAGGCTCCATGCAGGAAGCCCGATGTGGGACTTGATCCTAGGACTCCAGGATCATGCCCTGAGCCAAAGGTAGACTCAGCCTCTGAGCCACCCAGGTGTCCCTTAAAACAAAATTTGAATTAAAAAAATTGACTGAACTGAGCTTGTCACTACAAGAAAGAGAGTAGTTATTGCCAATGATAAGATTTAAACTTTCAAGCAAAAATCCAAATTTTGGAAAATTTGCTTTTGCCACCATGAGCGTCAACTTCCCAGGACTGAAAGACTTTTTTTTATTATATCAGTAGTGATATTAATTAATGTCATGTTTGATACTGTATAATGAAATGTGCCACAAACTGTAAACGCTGCATAACTCAGTGAACCAGTAGGGTGTTTTCTAAATGATTAATATACAATCTTACAAAATTACACATAGATGAAAGATCCATCTGAAATACAAGACAGACTGATGGATAATACTAGGCCAAGTACAGAAGTCCACTCATACAGTCTCAAGTTTCGGTTACAACTAACTTTTAAAAAATTACCATGTGTCAACTTTTAGCAAAGTATTCAAAAAGAATATCCACAATTACCTGCAAAGCTATTTGAATACACCTCTGTTTTCCAACTACATACCTGTGTGAGGCTAGAATTGCTTTATATCCTTCAATGAAAATAACATATTGCAACAGACTGAATGTAGATACATATGTGAGAATTCAGCTGTTTTTCTATTAAGCCAGGCACTGGAGATTTGCAAAAAAAGTGTAAAACACTACCCCTCCTTTTGCTAAATTTTCTTGTTTTGAAAAACAGAGTTATTTTTTTCATACAAGTATTATTTATGCTTGTAAATATTGGGCTTTTTATGTATTAATGATTAATGAATACATAAAGAATGATTAATAAATTACATAAAGAATGTAAAGGCTCCTGTGACCCAGAACTTGGAGAACCACTGTTCTAGGAGTTAAAAGTTTTCTTGTTGATCACAGTTGCATGTTGAAACAAATTCTAAGTCAAGCTCACGTTCTGAAGAGTCTATGTAAGAAAACAAGGAAGTGGCCAGCTTTGGCAGGAGGGGCATACGTTCCCGGAGAGAAAGGGAGCTGTCCTGCTGCCTGTCCCTCGAATGGGACAGGACAACGTGGAAATGGTGAGCTTGCGTGTAGATCAGTCTACTGGGTATTTCCAGTGGGTTCCTAGGCAATCACTTGTGAGGCCACTGCACTTGGCCCCCCTAAGCTCTCTCTAGTTGTTGTGCTCCTTTTTATAGGACAATTATACTTCCCAAGGAGCCTGAATTGCTTCCCCTCCCAAAAAACAAAAGCACAAACATTTCATCATTAGACTTTTACCAAAATAATGATTTATAGTATATCCAGCTATTTGCAAAGAAGATCCATTTATAGAAGAACAAGGACGTTGTAATATATTTTAGGTGAAATCCATGATGAAGAATCCTTTTTAATTTCATCTGCTTGCCATATTGTTGAGTTCATCTTCAAAATGCGTGCTCCTAAAACGGGAAAGAACAATTGATTATTTAATTTCTAAATTTAAAAACTGTCATTTAAATGAATCACTGTGAAGCAGTCTAATTTTTAAATGAAGTGTCATCAACAGGCTCCTGGCATCCCTCCCAGCTGGTGGGCTGCCCCAGCCAGGTCCCCAGGAAGATGCACTGGCCTGTCTGGCTAGCGTAATTCAGATGCTAAAACATTAAGACAAGCACACATTGCAGCCTCAGAAAGAAGGACATTCTGATTTAAGACCTAAACTAGATCTGCAGGTTCTGTGATCAGTGAATTAACTGTAGAAATGTCTAGACTGAGGAAAATATAAGTTTTCTTGTTATTGGGAATATGGTGGTTAGGTGTGTGTGTGTGTGTGTGTGTGTGTGTGTGTGTGTGTATACTTAATGGCCCTACCATGTCTCAGATACTCTGAAAATTCTTCCCTTTTCTTGATTTAACTTTCCTCTTTCCCTCTCTTCTATCTTTTTTTTAAACTCCTCCCAATATTTGCCTCATAAGTCAGCCCTTTTCTTAATAGCGCTTATATTTTCCAGTTTCCGGAAGAATAATCTGGCCGTCCTGTTTACCAGCTAATGTGTCCTCTCTTCCCTAATCATGACTCCAACCCTCAAGTGCATCTCTACTGGCCCAGAGTCCCATGCCTGCAGGTACAGCTTCCATCAGGGTGCCCTCCTAGGTCATTGGCTGATCTGTCCCTTTTGTTTTGAGTCATAAAATAAGCTGGAAATACCTGTGTTGTTGTTTTTTTTAAACAAACAACAAAATACCTGTATACATTTTAAGTACTTTTCCAATAAGCTTGTGAAGTAACTGAGCCATTGCTTTATCATGAGCTGTATACACTTTGTGTTGTTGAGGAAATGTGATACCAGTGTTTTGTTCATTAGCATTGTCCACCTTTTGACTAACTTCATAAACATATTTTGTGTCTCAATACCAGTTTGTCCACTTCAAACAATAATAATTGTGAAATATAGTGTCTTAACCATTTCTCTTAAGAGAAAATATGCTCTTGATTTAGCTAATTGCAGTATTTCTTGTTTTAGAGATATCCTCATTGTGCACGTTTTTTTCTTCAGTTTTGTTAGTAATTTTCAGATACTCTATTTTGAATGAAATAGAACTAGAAGAATTTTATAACTTTACTTTTAAACAATGTTCAGATTTTATGTCATTTTCCTTGGGCTCTTTTGTGTGTGAGAATGTGAGCCCGTGTGCTCTACTACTGCATACGTAGTGGGTGCTGGGGTGCCCTGTTTGCTCCTGCCCCTCAGAATGAAGGCTTTTGTGCAGGACATGCCCCTGCCTCGAAGGTGCTGCCTTGCCCAACTGTCCACTCCCTCCCAGGGGGCAACCCTAATCCAATGGCTATTGATGTGGGGAGTACATTGGCCTGGCCCCCTGGCCTAAATTCAGGTCACCATCCCAGCTCTGTAGAGCAGCCCTGTGTGCCATGTACCCTCACCCTCTGCCCTGTTTAACTTCCTTTACTCTGTTCTCTGTGCTCCCAGGAGCCCTTTCTTCCAGGAAGCCAATCTAAGACTCTCTAGAATCTATTGCCATTTTAGGGGCCTTCTGAGGCAAGACTTTATACTTGAACATCTTCCCTTAGAGTTAGTTACTGCACATGAAGCCAGAATGGATTGGAACCTTTTTTAATGGAAAAGCCTCCAACAGCCCGGCATCCGCTTCCTACAAGCCTGAGCTCAAACACCCCCACAGGACCTTGAGAGCAAAAACATAGCTCACTGGTCCCCTCTTCTAGGAAAGTTAGGACCTCAAGGCAAAATCAGCTTTGCCTTTCAGAAAGGTCACAGACCCCAGAAAAAAATGTACAACCATACAATTCCAGGAGGATATAAACTCCCTCCCCAAAGCCTTTGTGGACTCCAATTTAAGAACTGCTGACCTATGGTGAAGGCAACAGGAACTCATGGTTTAAAGCTGCTATCCAGCAGAGAAAACAGAGAGTCTTTTTCAAGTACAGAAGAAAGTCCTAATTCTTCTTCATATGATTTAATCCATAGCTTTTGAATAACCAAATATCAGACTCAACTTACATTTTCCAGAGTCATATCTGCTGTATTTGAACTTGTTCTACTACGATATCTCTTTCTGACACAATAGACACTGACGAGGGTGACTATCAGCATCACGGCAAACACAGCCGCAGTAGAAGATGCGGCAATGACAATGGTGTCCTGGATGGAGCCCCTCCTCTCACACCTCTCTCCCATGTACCACCAGTCTTCTCCTGACAGACACCTGCACATCAGAATGTGACCCAGGGTTACAAGTTGAAATTTCAGTCTGAAAATCTTCACCACCAAAGGTGTGGTTCAACATTTGGGTCATTGACATATGGAATTCAACCAGAGGAGAGAAGTTAGACTAGCTCCAGGAGGCCAGGCAAGGCCTCGTGGAAAAGAAATGGATTCACTGCTCATCTGGTGCTTTCCACTGTGGTCCAAGATGGATAAAGAAGATGGTGTAGGTAACAGAGAACATACAGTTCTCACGTCTCAGCCCCTCTACCTCCCCCCTGAACCCCTTTGGCTAAGCTCATCTCAGAACTTCTAAGAACTAGCTCCATCTAGAAAATGGGGACAGTGACACATCACCACAACCAGACTCATGTGAGGACTTAATAAGGCATATAACTGATGACGATTTTTTCAGGCAATTACAATATAATGTACTATTTCTTCATAAATATATTTATTGTTCCTGTGGTTGTCCAAAGCCCCAAATGGCAAGCAAAAAATAAATATCCCAAGAATGGCTTTGAGATAAGAACCAACTAATTTCAATCATAGAAGGTATCAGTGTTTTATCCTACATTGCAGAAATGGTAAAAATTCTAACAAGAGAATTGGGAGATCTCATCCAAGTGACCCCTTACCTGCACTCGGGTTTGCCATTTTGGACAATGCAGATGCCGTCATTTTCACATTTGAAGTTTGTGCAAAGGTCAATGGTGTTAGAGGTTGGGGTTGGCTGAACTTGTGTGGAATTAAGGTGAGATATGTCTAAGGAGGACAGACGGAGAACATGGATGGAAATCAGTTTGATGTTAATAAGCATTTGATCTTTAAATTTTAATATAGATGCTTAGGTTTCATAGGTAGTAAAATAATTAATAAGTCAAAATCTAGATGCAAATGGAAGCAACGAAGCAAGACCAGCTTGTGGGGCTGTCAACTGAGCCACATGCTTGCCTGGGCCTGCGTTGCCTGAGCTACAAGGGACCCAAACCCTTATAACCACCCTGAAGGGATGGACACTTGGATACCAAGGCACAGAAATGCAAGGAAGCTGATGGGTTTGCCCAAGGTCACAGGTCTCTTGCTGCGGAGGGAGCATGTTGGTGGATATTTGACACAAGCTACCAGGTCCCCATAACAACCAGGGCTCTATTCTCTGCAGTGTTTTCTGTTGCTTCTCTTCTAAACAGAGTTGAACTGAATTGATGAATATATGACTTTTTCTCTGCTACAGAAAATGATTTTTCCCTCGACAAAGTTATTCTCGAATAATTTTTTTCCAAGAAATATTATCTAGATTTACTCTAATTGACACTGACATAAAAATGTCACACGTTTTAATTGCACCCCTTTCATCACAAACAAGATTCTGATTTACTGAGATGTAAGTGGGTCTTTCATAGTAAATGAGTTAAAATTATGCCACGTAAAACATAGAAAGTACGAATATTCTTGGAAAATGTATTTATTAGCTGCCATGGGTAAGAAATTTTAAAAGGCAAGAGATTAATGCTACTACTGACAAAACATATGTGTGTGTGCTTATATATGATACATAAAAATATATCTATGCGTGCTTGTGTGCTCATATGTATATATATTTGAAAAACACAATAAATACAGTCCCTGTCCAGTTTAATTTCATGTGCTTCTGTGATATTTCTATTTCTGGAATCCTAAGTAGAATCCTAGGGTATGATAACTATACTTCCACTTGTTTCTGAAGAAGATTCTGGCATAAATTTTCCATGGCTCCATGTGGTGGTAATCTAGTTATGCATCCTAGAATGGTCACTGTTTTTATTTAAGTTATTTCCATATTGTTAATGATTCATACCAAAAAGAAAAAAAAAAACTCGTGCCTATTTGCTCCTATACCTAAAAACAGAACCTAGAAGAACACAGTAAATAATCAATGGCCACAACAACAAAAATATCTGGTATAAAACTATTTTTACTGACATACCTTCCACTGTCAGTAGGATATATACATCACCTCCTTTTATAAAGTCTCTGCTTTTCAGCCTCGTATGGGTTATAAAGGCACTGGTTCCATAGCCTCTACCTCTTCTAAACTGAGTACCATTAGGGAAAAAAGCCACTTCTCCCACTTTGGAAGGTCTGTCCCAAAAATAGTTTCCATTATCTGAAAAAGCAATTTATATTAATGGATTGTGTTTAGCATCATCATAGCTTTTGGTGGTAGGAAAAAACAGGCAATGTGAAACACAATTAGGATAGAGCTCAAAATAATTAAATGATGCTATTGACCTGTGATGTATTCTCTGGCAAGTCACTGAAGCTTGTTCATTTACACTGTCCTAAAGAAAATGAGATTGCCTGGCAAGGAAGACTATATTCTGGACTTTGTGTGGAGAGATATCAAAAGTTGCTTAGGTGGGGTATCACACCAACAGGGACTAGTCAGTATAGAAACTCCCCTGCTCCTTAAAATCATTCTTTAGTTGCCTTGAGTCATATATAGTCCTTTTAACTAAGTTAAATCAATACGTTTCTGAGACTTTATTTTATTTTTAAAGTAATCTCTACAACATGAGGATCAAACTCACGATTCTGAGATCAAGAGTCACATGCTCTAATGACTGAGCCAGCTGGGCGCCCTAACAGAGTTTTTTTTTTTTAAACATAGAGCAGTTCATCTCATTAGCTGAATTGTTTACCTGCCAGAGCAAAGTCGTTCAGGAATAGAAGACAGCGAGAAGCACTGCTTCTGGGAAAAGGTGATGACCCACCCAACTTTGGGCCATTTTCAATGTCATTCACAGAAATATGTTTCGGGGGAAAAAGTGAAAAAATTCTGTACATCAAATCCCTACAATCCTGTTTGTGAATATTTCTTTTTTCTATCAGATTAGTAATTTTTATTTTCCTGTGTCACTTAGGTCCATTTTTTCATATGTAGAACTCAAATTTGGCAACAATATTTACCTTGCCATAATTTCATTTTTATTAGGTTACTAGAGGGCAAAGGATTATTAAAATTAGAAACGTGATTGTTTTGGTGGAGGGGGGGTGTTCCTTTTTTGAGACTGGGAATATGGGGAGTGATGTCACCATTGGTGAGTTTTCCAGAATTCTTTAATAAAAAGTATTAATTCCTTCTCAGAGCCTTCCCAACACTCCAGAGCACCTGCTCAATGTCTTCCTTCTCATCAGGAACCATCCCCTTCTACAAAAGCTGAAGTGTGTTTTACAGCCCTGGTGGCAAGGAGCTGGTTATTATTACTGCCTCAGTTTTATGTCTGGGGACACCTGGGTCCCAAAAGACTATTTGCTCAACATAGCTAATGAGAAGCAAATCTTGGATTTGAACCCAGGCATGCCAGACTCTAAAACCAATACTCCTTGAACAACTGGGAACTCAGATATGGTCAATTGCCAGGAATAAACAGTATCTCCTCTATTTTTCACAGTCCTAACTCACATTCCTGACAGTGTCCTGCCTGGGGGACTCAGTCCACAATTGCTGAAGCCCTTCCCCTCCATATCTTCTATTCCTAAAATTTGGGGCTCAATATTCCCTAGGTACCTGACCATGCAGTCTCTCATTCCCAAATCATCCTTCCCCCCCCCCCCCTAGAACAATGATCATGCATTAGCAATAAAGAAAATGAGTCACGAACCAGTGGTCATAAATGGGTCTGTAGTTACACTCCGCTGGTTGGACATACGCTGTCGAATGTCAGGATTTTGATCCAAGAGTGTCATCGTGGCTTGTTGCCAAGGACATGGCCATTGTAATTGATCATCATTGGCTCCAGAGATCAAGTGGAAATATATTCCTGCATTAGTCGAATGGCTTAGATTCAAGTGAATCTGAAAGGCATAACCTTTAGAAGAATAAAATGGTGGGCTATATAAAGTTCCACTCGAGCTGCCAATATACTGTGTAAAATTCTTTATATGCCAGATATGATGAGGGCACTGTGTCTCTGAGAGATTGATGTCATCAATAGACAGGCCACCCAATGATGCACCAGCGCCTCTGACTCCTCCAAACACCACTCTAAATTTGTTGGTCACTTTCAATGTTACATGGTAAAGTTGCCAGCTCCCAATGGGTATATCTGCAAAAGAGACATTATTATTTCAACTCAAACAAAGGACCAGGAATCAAGTGCAAATCAACATTAGAGTTTTTAACCTTCATAGGACAAATGATAATCCTAGAGCTATTGATTCCTACAGGTCCGCAGAGTAACTTTCTCATTTCTCCAGCCCAGACCCATTACCTTCAAGGAATCTCTGTGGTGTCAAAATGCTATCTGGAATATTTGGATGCTTATTTACTTGTTCCTCAGAAAGGTCATCCTTTCCCAGTAATGGGTGACCAAATGACAACATCTAACTTATGAGTACTGCATGCCCTGTATATGAATTACCTCCCATTCTATGTTAGTTAAATATAGATTCCTGTGATACTCAGCCAAAGCCTCATTTATAGTTTGATTGAAATACTTCCTTCACTGGGATGCCTGGATGGCTCAGCGGTTGAGCGTCTGCCTTTGGTTCAAGGTGTGATCCCGGAATTCTGGGATGGGGTCCTGCATTGGGCTCTATGCAGGAAGCCTGCTTCTCCCTCTGCCTGTGTCTCCACCTCTCTGTGTGTGTCTCTCATGAATAAATAAATAAAATCTTTAAAAAAAAATACTCTCTTCACATGCAAAATTTTCAATCAAAGTTTTGATAGTATTAAACAGGAATCCACCAAACCCCAGAAAGCCCACATTTACAACTTACTCCTTAGATCATTTACTAGTGACTCAACATTATACATATTTATCTAATATTTGATACCATCATCTTTCTCCCCATCCCATATTCCCCCTTTCACCAACATTCCCTGCTCTTAGCTAGCAGTGCAGGCTCTGTTATCCTGTGTTATTTTCTTATATCACATACTCAAATAAGAAGCAATGCATTTTAAAAATATCAGAATCCCCCAGGTAGAGAGCAGCTTAGGAATTCATGTCAAACAAGTAGTTAAAACAACGACTTAAAACTTCAATACATTGGCACTTAATGTGAAACACAATTATGTGAAAATAAGTTAGAAATATCCAAATCATGGAAAATACTATTATACATGGATAAACTCCGGATTGAACAAAAATCTTTCATGAGAACTTCCACTTCATTATTGTCACTACTATCCGTTTAAATTCTGGACCCCTAAGCAAGTCTCTTATATACCTTTTGTACTCTTGTTTATGGGAAGAAAATGATATGACATATAGCATAATGTAGATCGATTTTATAAGAGGTTTTACTCAATTCATTCAAACCAAGGGGTCAATACATGGAGCAGACAGTAACATAGTCGGCAGCCCACAGCCCCTCCCTTCCCGAGGGAAGTGTCTTAACCACCTGCTTTTATAGTTGATCAACATGCCCCACCTCTCCCACACAGGAGAGTGATGGACTGTTGCCCTCTCTCCTCTCAGAATTGCTCTCGAAGTTGCACTTAACCCAAATCCTAACAATTAGAATTCTTCACTGGGACTTTTTTTTTTTTTTAAGCTAAAAATTAGAGGAAGACTCCCTTTTCCAGTCAGATGGCACATTTGTCAGAAATGTCAGCTGGGAAGTGAAATATCCAAAGGTCCAGTTTTGTGGACAAAGCCCATCTGAGCCAACTTGAGAGGTCCCCAGCCATGTTCAGGGACAGGCCCCGTCCTGCCTGACGCCAGTTCCTCCTTCGTCCATTCCACAATCTCTTCACATTGAACCAGTAACTTCCCATTTTGCCTAAACTAGTTTTTCTTATATTTTTTAAGGATTTCTTTATTTGAGGGAGAGGGAGAGAGCGAGGGGAGGGGCAGAGAGAGACTCTCCGGCAGACTCCTCGTGGAGCGTGGAGCCCAGTGTAGGGCTCCATCCCCCCACCCAGGAAACCGTGACCTGAACCCAAAACCCAGAGCCAGATGCTCAACCGACTGCACCGCCACTCCTCGCTGGTATTTTCATTCCTTGCCAAGAACTGATCTCCTCAGTGCCAGAGACTTAAAAGAGTTAAGGTTGCCTCACTCTGAACCGAGGCAATGAGAATGTTGATATTGTACCTTTTATTTCTTCCACGAGCGTCAAAGTACCATTCACGTGGTCTGCAGTGTACTCCCTGGTGTAGATGTTCAGTTGGTCATTTTCACTTCCACTGTTATATAAATAAAACTGCAAGCACTGAAATCCTCTTTTAGGGTATAACGTTCTGCTTTCCAGCATGGCCGTGGCCCCCACACTTACAGAGCTACTGTCGAAATGCATGAAGAAGCCAGAACCTGTCAAGAAAACCAAAGCAAAATTGACAAAACAGACACCAGCCCTAGGAACGCATGTCTTGTGGGCACAAGAGTTCCACTTAGTACGCACTGTATAGACAGCGCTGGGTTGGACAGTTGAGTCCAGTTCCAGGAACAGGCAGTTTATAAAAGAGACTCTCAGTCACTTTTCCTTACTCTAGCTTTCAAAATCAGAAAAAGTATCACCTTTTTGGTCTAGTCTCTCTCTGTGTCTCTCTCTGTCTGTCGCTCATTTTCTCCCTCCCTCCTTTCCTTCCTCCTTCCTTCTGGCCTACGGAGGACCACTATCCACTACCCAAATCTGCCTTTGTAAAGAAAATGGTATTTTACTGACACATATTTGACCTATAGCATTGTGTAAATCTAAGGTGTGCAACATATCACTTTGATTACATTTATGTATTGTAATACGATCGCCCTGTAGCAATAATTAGCAACCTCTAGCATGTCACATAGTTATCACTTCTTTTTTGTGGTAGGAATTATTAAATTCTCATCTCTCAGTAAGTTTAGCGGTTAGAATACAATTATCGCTATGTTCACTACACTGTGCATCAGATCTCCGGGACTTATTTACTACTCGTTGCAAGTCTGTACCCTTAACACCTATCTTCCCCAAATCCCCAGGCTCCAAGAAAGAAAAAAGAAAAGGAAAAGCACTCTTTGCTGTTAGGGACCTCAAGCACTGCCTACACCAGCTGAGCTGGCATGCAATGACCCTGAGTTCTGAAGTCTAGTTTTACATCTTTGATGCCAGGAATGAGCAAATAAATAAAAATGGAGTACTTGTAGCCAAATAAATGACTACTTAATTTAACACAAAATGATGATGGAAAAGGATAGTCATGTGAATAAAATTAAATAAATTGTACTTTGTCCCTTTATTTTCAGGATTTTTATAACAGGAGCGTGTAATCACAACCAGCTGAAATTCTGAATCTGATGAATTCACAGCCTTGTGCTGTTCCCTAGAAAATCTCTTGTATCTTGTAAGCTCTCAGAAAACAACCCCACTACCCTGTGGATAAGAATCCTTCCAGGAGATTCAGTACCTTCCTGCTGTTAGCACACGCAGGGAGAGGCTTCCCAGAGCCCAGCTCTGACTCGTAGAAAGATGAGAAAAGTCAGAGAGGAAAAGCAGAGAAACGAACCATGTCCTTCTAAGGCACAGAACTGTTTCCTCAGTAGCTACCACATGGGTTATCATCAATAATTCTGATAAAAATTAGAGATAAAATCCCGTCTTTCATAGCAAAGGAAAATGCTGGAGTCACCAAGTATAAAATCGAAGCATCTCACTCTTGTTACCTTTGCACTGGCCCATGTTGGAGTGATCGCTCTCTGGGCCCCTGGGAACTCGGGAAACCCACTGCCAGTCAGTATTATCACCTGAACTTTGAATCATACCACACACATTTTCCAGTTCAAAATTGCATGAGTCCATAAAGCTCAGGGAAGTGGCTATAAAAGTAAAAAAAAAAATTATTGACACTCCTACAATATAATAATCTAAGTAATGAAAACTGATTTGTCACAGAAGTACTAGGAATGCCAGGATGGCTTTAAAGGGGACACCCTGCTGATTCTGGGGCATAGTGGCTTGAAGACCTCTTGATATCTGCAAAACCAAAAGATTAATTAACTCTGTATTTGAACAAGCTGTCTGCCCCCAAGATGCCTTTCTTTAATCATCTAATTTATAGGAACTGAAGTCTACACTCCTCTAGTTATCCAGATTATTCAACTGCAACACAGATTATTTGATCCCATTTGTATGATGGCTCCTCACTTAAAAATCTACATGGGGCATGTCACTATAGGGCCCAATTTATTTTTAATCTGAAGATCAAAACTTCTGAGAAGAAAAATACTGCTTCCAAGTTGTGGATTGAGATTTGAGTGCACTTGTGGGATTTTTTTTTTTAAATATCCAACTTCAACTATAAAACCATAATTATCAAACAGTTACCAAACATTTATCAAACCATAGTTTCAGAAAAGCCAGCAATGCTCAGCAAAATGGCACAGTGAATAATTTTTTCCTACATGGCAGAGACACAGAAGGCATATCAAAGAACCTGTCACATACTGCAGTTATACAGTCGATTCAGCTTTAAGAGATCATAGTCACTGAAATCCATTCGTTGGCCGATCACATCCATGAAGTCTGAGATTCTTGTTACGATCGTTGGTTCCGTTCCATTTTGGAAAGCAGTCTTACTGTAGTGCATCACTGAAGTATAATCATAGGGAACATTCAAGGAGTCTGATACTTGGTCATCGTAAGTGTTAAAATTGTGTTCTCTGCCTACACGATAAATGTGAAAAGATTTTTAATTACATTGATGTTCACAAAATTTAGCTTACCTTATTCTAAGTTTCCATTACCACCCAAGGCTGGACATTAGCACACAGTGTGAGGCTCTAAGAACTGGTAATAGAAAGGTAGATTCTAAAAGATGTTATGAAGACAACCAGAGTTATTAGCAGGTGTTAATGGGAAAGTGAGAGCACCCAAAGCAGATGAAGATGGAGGGAGGAGGACTTTGAGAGATGTGATGGGAAGGGACCTGGGATTGATATCACAGACAGAAATCGCCAGAAGGAACTGACATAGTCAGGGATTTCATGGTTACTGGAATATGTATGCAATACAATATGCAAGTACATTTATTTTTTTTAAGACTTTATTTACTTATTTGAGAGAGAGAGTGAGTGAAAGAGAGAGAGAACATGAGCAGAGGGAAGAGTAGATGGAGAAGCTGACTCCTCACTGAGCAGGGAGCCCGATACGGGGCTCACTCCCAGGACTCCAGAATCATGACCTGAGCCAAAGGCAGATGCCTAACTGACTGAGCAACCCAGGCACCCCTATGTAAATAGATTTAGAGAAGATATCTAGTTGCTCGGCATCATATTAATGAGCAACTGATTGCAACCCAAAGTGGGATGACTTTGTGGAAACAGTAAGGTGGATCAGATTTCCAAAGCTTACAGATGCGTTATCAAATCCAGGGAGAGGGTTTCTACTCAGATAAGACCTGGGGAACCTTAAAGAGTGAGATGATAAATGAAAACTAAACACTTCTCTTGCCCTAGAAATCTCTTAGTCCACTGCTGGGCCTTACCCGAGTTGGGATCACCAGACAATCAATATCACTGAGCTGTGATTGTAAAAGTTGTGATATCAGGGGTCTAACTACAGAACAGACCCCATAATGCCTCATATGACAGCAATGCCACTCCCTCCGCTATACCCTTTGTAGGCAGGCCCAGTGGGAAACTAAGTGTCTCTGCAGGCAACATGAGCCTTAGTCGTACTATGTTAAGGCCTTTTTGGCTTGGAACACAAAGTTCCAAAAAGTTTGAGCTGTTCAACTACCACAGTGTTTCCCAGTATGGGCCCCATGGAGTAACAAACACAAATACCTCCTGTCCCCCAAAAAAGACCATGATCAGGTCACTTTGGGAAATAAAATCTGTAAATGTATGTTAATCTGATAAAGACTCTGGACAGTGGGTGGGTGGATGGAGTAACTAGATGATGGGCACTAAGGAGGGCACTTGATGGGATGAGAACTGGGTGTTATACTATATGTTGGCAAATTGAATTTAAATAAAATATTTTTTAAAAAGACTGAACAATAAGCAGTGTCAATAACTCAAGTTGAGTTTACTGGAACCTAGGATTTCCCAAACTAATTGGACTACAGATCTCTCTGGGAACATATCATGGGACAACATCCCATAAAAAGTACTTTGGGAAATATTACTTTCTTAGATCCCAACCGGCTCCAACATACCAGGGCTCTAGGACACGAATGCCCCACAACCTTCAGGCACCTCAACCCATATTGAGTCAGGGCTGAGTGAGGTAAAACATCAAGACATCAGCTTTTCCATTATGAACAGTCAGCAGAATGGGGCATGTGCTTAGAAATTCAGTTGTTGTTTTTTTAAAGATTTTATTTATTTACGAGAGAGAGAGAGAGAGAGAGAGGGAGGCAGAGACACAGGCAGAGGGAAAAGCGGCTCCATGCAGGGAGCCCGACGTGGGACTTGATCCTCGGTCTCCAGGATCAGGCCCTGGGCTGAAGGCAGCGCTAAGTGGCTGAGCCACCCAGGCTGCCCAGAAATTCAATTTTTAACCAAAGCAGAACAAAAGAAATATACCTGACTGAATTCTGTCCCACATTATCCTGACATAGTCATCCCGATCAGAACGAGACTGCTCATGCCAGAATCCCAGTGCGTGGAGGAACTCGTGTTGAATCGTTGCTATTCTGTCACAGTTCGTCCCGATGGAAAGTTCTTGCTTCCCCACGTGCCTGTTTCCCACTGAAGACCAGCAGCTTACAGGAGAGTTTACAGAGACAGGGAGTGAGGGGTTCTCATGATGCAGGCTGAGGTCTTAGGGCAAAAATGCCCAGTGCCCGCCCCACTCGGTTACCCACTTAGATCCTTCACTCATATCAGGACACTACATTTCTCTCACAACCCTGGTGAGGGATGAAAAACCTTACAGACCAGATGGCTTTTGGAGATCTGGCCCTGGCATCAAATATCCCACAGAAGCAAGTCATCCCTCAGTCAACCTAGTTGTGATTTTTTTCTGGAAATTTCTAAGTTTTTCACATTGTCCTTGGTATGTTGATGACCAATAATACGGTTTTATAGGTAGAGCAACCATGCAGAATTGCTGAGTGTTATCACCAGGTAAATAACACTGCCAGTTTAACTCAAGTAGTAAGTGTAGTCACTTGAAATACACATGCATATACACAAACAAACATGCATGCACATACATGTTTTACTGAGACAGGGAAATAAGGGGTATGTAAGCTACAAATGGCTGAAGTTCACTAAGTCATGGGATGGATGGCATGAATCCCATCCACCTTGTTTTAGTATGGGTGGTCTGGTTGCATGTCTGAAAATATGATCTTTATGGCTAGAGGAACTAAACACAGTTTGTCTTTTACTCTCCAACAAACAGCTAAGGAAGACCCCACCCACCTCAAGGCCAAGGCCTAGGGCAATTGCTATGATAGGCCACAGCCACAAGGTTCTCATTTGAAACCCTAGAAGATAAACTCTCCACCTTACCCACTGCCCTTGAACACTGATATATAGTTAGCTTCTCCAGTCCAAGGCTTGAAGTCAATGCATGTTTTTAGGCGATAGCGTTCAAATGCATTAAGGATAACTCCCCTGGCATTCATTTCTGAAGGAAGAAAACCAACAAAAAATACACGTATTAAAATTATCACCATTGAATGATTCACCATGGGAACAGGCTATGCAATATATTATTTATCATGAATCGGTCCCTTCATGAATGTGTAGTGTTTTAATTTTACCAAATTTAGTATTCAGTACAAATTCAGTATCATATGCAAGTATTTTGTTATTCTTCAAATCCCTGATTCTGGGACACCTGGGTGGCTCAGCCGTTGAGCATCTGCCTTCCGCTCAGGGCGTGATCCCAGGATCTGGGGGGAATCAAGTCCCACATCAGGCTCCCTGCAAGGAGCCTGCTTCTGCCTCCATCTATGTCTCTGCCTCTCTTTCTGTGTCTCTAATGAATAAATAAATAAAATCTTTTTAAAAAATCCCTGATTCTGCCCCATTTTTATTTCTCCAGGACCTTTACAGAGTACATTATAGAACAACAGAAAAGACATTTCTTTAACTCAAAGAACATATACCTCAGATCTCAGGCAGCCAAAATGAACACTCACTGTCACATGCTTCATCTGAGAAACTATAGCATGGATTTAAAGCCCCACAGCAGAGCTTTTAATTTGAGGACCTCGAGACAGGAGAGTCATGAATATGGTGAAATTGTATGTGAAGTATCTATATCTGTATTTATATCATCTATATAATCTATCTATATCTATATCTATATCTATATCTATATCTATATCTATATCTGCCTATACCTGTATCTGCAAAGTGCATTTCCTGGGGAGACTGTTCATGAGCTTCTTGAGCCTAGTTCAGGGCCTAAATTAGAGTTAAGAACCACTGCTTCAGAATTAAGAGTGATGCTAACAGGCTGGATAGATGCAGAACTCAAATAAGGCAGAGGCATGAAAGCAACAAAGACATTCAGGAAAAGGAAAGCAGCTGAAGTGTTACCCCTTTCAGGGGAGCTGCATCAAACAGCAGATAACACTTGAAGTGTAAGTAAAAAGACTAAAGCAGAATTTAGTATGTTGGTAATTTAAAATGGTTAATATATTTCTGGAAAGCCAGAAATCACTCCCAATGAACTCTTTATAGCTATGTACTAACCCTTCATAGGTATTTCCTTTTGTGACCCGTAGGAGTGGCCTTGCTTAGTGATTTCTTTGGAGTTATTTGAAGATGATCTAAATATCAGAAATGTGAGGAAATACTCTTCTCACTTTGAGCATAGAGAGGAAGTTCAATGCTACAATATTAAACAGAGGGATTATTTTCTAAGTAAAAAAGAATCAAAATCAGAGGAATAAAAAAATGACCTATAAAGATTTGAAGTTTAATTACATTGTAAAACTAACACAAAATAATAAGCTGTAATATTAAATGAAAAAGGCGGTCAAAAAATTTAAACAGGGTTGCCTGAATGTCTCAGTTGGTAGAGCGTGTGGCTCTTAATCTCAGGGTCATGAGTTCAGCACCACATTGAGTGTAGAGCTTACTTTAAAATAAATAAATAAAATAAAAACATAAAACAAAACAACTTTAAAAAATGTAAAATACTATAGTTAAGCCCATGTAAAAATGTACACAGTCTGGATGGTAAGATTTGGGTTGAATTTTTTACCTAACATGTTTGATTCATATATGTTTATCAATTAATTTTTTCATTTTTATTTTTTAATTTTTTCTTGGCTTTTTCTGTGTACTCTTGGTTTTTCAACTATGTTTCTGGTCAGGTCTCCCTCCTCAATAACTTCTATCAGATCTTCCATCTATATCAATTCCAAAAAATTGTTCTCCCAAGCTGAATTCTAATCTTGGTCATCTTTTCCCTCAATACAATCTTCTTGGGTCACTCAGTAAGACCCAACTATCTAAGGAGTGCCCGTTATATGCAGGGCATTGTGTGAGGTGCTTACCTATACCTGTAGCTTCAACTATCTCCCACAGCCTAATAACACCCAAATATCTCTCTATCTTGAATGACTAGACCATACACCAACACTTTATATGATCTCTCCACCACATTGGGCCTAATACATTTCAAACTCTGCATGCCAAACGCTGATTTGCACCACACTTTTCTATCCCACCCTCTTGAAGACATATTCCCTATTCTTGTTACAGGCACTACCATCCACCCAGTTGCCTGAGACTGAATCCTGGGCACCAGCATCTCTTTACCTCGACCTTTTGAAGGTCTATTGCCAAATCTAACAATTTGACCTCTTGTAGTCTATCGCCAAATCTAACAACTGTCTCCTAAGTCTCCCTCAGAATTGCCCATTCTCATCTATCCTCACTGAGAGAGTCCTGTTTCAGAAACTCTCAGTCTTTTCCTGAACTTCTTCTGTAGGCTCCTAATTGAATTCCTTACTTTCTTTTTGCCCCACTAATAATACATCTTCTACACTGCAACTAGCATCATCACAATCTCACATCCACATTAAAACTGCTGCAAGTTCCACATCATCATTAAAGAACACCAAGTTCTTTAACATGGGAAACACCCAAGTCTTCCCAATCTAGATCCTGCCTACCTGTTCAACCTCATTAACTCTCCACTTCCAGTCTGAATCACAGTTAAGGGTTTTCTCCTTTCCCCATGCCTTCGCATCTTCCTAGAGCACCCTTTCTAGAGCATACCCTTCCCTTGCCATCAGAGGCTGTACTGGCCCATTTGAGGCCTTTCTGTGAGTTACAAAGAAGCACCTTATCTGGGCAGATACTACCAGTGTTGATGTGGCATATAGGTAAATAGCACTTCATGCAAAGTAACAAAATGCCTCTTGGTGAACAAAATTCAAACTTGATTCCAGTCCCACTTCCCTCCCCCCAACTCCCAGGCACCTATATATTGTGTACAACTTGCATAACTTTCATGGCAGCCCTGCTGCACAGTGCCATGGGCTTCTTGATGCATATGCCTTTATTTCTAGGTTGAGTTTAATGCTCCTCCAATGTGCTCCCTTAGCTTTTGAACATATCATTAAGCAAAATGTTTACTCCATTCTATTATAATTATCCTTTGGTATATCTGAATCTCCACTGAAATGTATGAACTTTAAGAAAAGTTTTCCAAACAACAATTCCCAAAGTAATTCTGGTAACTGGTAAATAAAATGAGAACTCTCAAATAAAATGTTTACAGTTTCCAATTACACATAAATATCTTCTATAGAAAAGCTGTCCTTCGTTTTGGATTGGATTCATCTGACTTTTTAGTATTGAAACATTCTTTATCTTATGAAAAGATGATGATAAAGATAGTGGGTTCTTGTCGTTAGATAAGTTCCTGACTTGGCAAAATAAAATGTTGATAAAACAAAGCCAATTCCTAAAGCTTTGTTTGTCTCATGTTTTTAACTCATATGTAAAATTTGATATGGGAAACCACTGCTTTTAAATAAAGGTTAGTTCCCTGACTTTATGTCGCCAGCACCCAATACAGAATAGGCTCTCCATAAATGCTGGCTGCATTAATCTAGTTCTTGGTCAGAATTCAGCAACTATTTCAGAAAAAATCATTTTGGTCCTCTTCATTGTTCATTTTATTTATTTTTATAAGTAAATGTTCATGGCCCCATAAAGCAACAAACAAACCCTTAAGGACCTTATGAGCCTACCCTTGAAAATATTGTGATTATATTCCGTCAGGAACATACATCAGTTATGGATACTCCAAGGTATATACTAACCCAAGCTATCTTCTAGGACATACGGAATGGTATGAGGCCATCTGTATTCTTCTCCAATGATAGAATTTCTATCTTGTGCCTGTCAAAAATAAATATGAAGGGTCAATTAAATGAATCAGGCAAAAACTTACAAAACAATGAATAGTTAATCTAGAAATAAATGAAATTTAAAATGTAAGCAAATGAGTAAATTTAAGCAGGATATATTTAATAGTAGTGAAGGAAGGTTGCTCTGGTTCTGAGATGGGAATAACACTTGCCTTGGTATGTTCTAAATCTGCTTTGAGGCCAGTAGCCTGATGAATCAGGAGAAAAATGATAAGGGAGGAGGACAGATAGGCAGGAGTTAGATTACATAAGGTCTTGAAAGCTGTGGATAAATTTGCATATTATGCTACAGGCACTAGAAAGCTGTTGAAGAGTTTCTTTTTTTTTTTTTTTTAAGATTTCATCTATTTATTTGATAGAGAGAGAGAGAAGATACAGGGAACAGAGGGAGAAGGAAAAGCAGACTCCCCGCTGAACAGGGAGCCTGACACAGGGCTCAATTCCAGGACCCCAAGATCATGACCTGAGCAGAAAGAAGATATTCAACCAACTGAGCCGTCCTGTTGAAGATTTTCAAGCCAGGAAGCGAAATGGTATCATTACCTGTTTAGAAGACCATTTTGCTATGTGTGTCTTTACTTGGCAACACTATTTTTAGCTGCCAGGCTAGAAGTCACAAAATCTATCTTTTATGGCAAAAAGTCTGATTCATTGATGATGTTTACAAATTCAGTTGAATTTTGCTTCAACTAGATTAAATCCATGAGGTTCTATTTAAAAATGAAAACATCTTATTGTTCCAACAATGAAAATCAATCAGGTCAATAAGACCATAGCATACATGGTGAGTGATGGTGGCTTTAACCACACAAAAATCTGAGGAATGGACGATGAAGCACTATTATGGGAGTCCCCCAGAGCATAATGTATTTATTGAATAAATCTGTCACCATGACTCTTCTCCCCTACAAACAGTTGGGCTTAACAAAGCTCATGCTGTCCAATCAGATACTCTCTATTTTGGTTTGCACTAATTTACAGAAGATTCTTCTTTGTTTTGTTTCAACTCACTCCATCAAGTCTGATGTCTCCTTCAAAAAGATCCAGTCCCAAGTCTAAGAGGAAAGATAAAAATCCATATTAGCAAACTGGATTCAAACTCTCCACTTAATAAAAAAATGTAAAAAAAAAAATCCACAAACCTTCATTAATATCAAATATATCTTGATCAATTCCACCATCTACATCTTTAACTAAAGGAACAAAGAAAAACACATTAAACATTATGTTTATGAAAGAAGACAATCTTCATCAATTATCAAATTAAAAGTAAGTAAGGTTCTTTTGTTTCTGGTAAGTGACCACCAGTTTCTGATTCAATATTCATTGGTTGATTGATTGATCGAAAACCTCTCATGAGCCAGTCTTGGGGCTAAGGAGCCTCTACTTATATGCTCTTGTCCTATCCATGTCTCTTGAATGCCAAATGACTTCAGGAATAAGAAATTGGTTGTTGTGCATAATATTAAACTTAATTTTAAAGACTAGACTAGATGATTAAATCAAATGGGAAGCAAATGTTTAAATTTGGTCAGCTCAGTCCAATCTGCCCAATATATCTCTTACTAGTAACATAATACCTTGGAACTCTCAAGCAAAACTCCTAATTTAAATTTGAATTACTCTTTTAAGTTGCAAAGGAGTAGAAAATATGGCCAAATCTCTAAGTGTACAACACAATAGGACGGATATCAGGTCTATCTGAGTTAATACAAAATAGCAAAAGTGATCATAGAAAGCATTGATGGGTTGTTTTGTGTCTGTCACTGTTTAGACTTTCCTCTATTACCATTTATTTTTTGCTGGGTATTTGTAATCCTGGGACAGAAACAATGAAACATTTCTCAATAAGTCAAAAAAAGGCAGTGCTTGATTAAAACTCAAAGCAGTTATAAAACTATGCATATGCAATTATGCATTGTGATTAGCATTAAAGGTGTCCTAAGTGCTTCTGTTTTGTTGTTTTATTATCCACATAACTTTCTCCTACCATAACTTAGAACAAAAACTCAAAATAGACTCACCAAAGTTTTCTCGAGCTGGCTGAGAAACAAACAGAAAAAACGGCATTATTATGATGTCCGTGACATAAATTATCTTCTTCATTACAATTTATATCTAGCAATTTGTGAGGTTTTTTAAAATTAATATTATGGATTACTTTCTGGCTTACATCCAAGAGAGCTAATTTGGAGTCTAAAATAACTTTTGACCAAAGGGTCTTTTACTTCATATAAAAAAAAAAATGAAATTGGCCATTATATGAATGTGAAGGTGAAAGAAACAAGAAACCAGTTGTCTTCTTTTCAATCAGCCCTCAGATAAGCATTCACTTTAAGCATAATTCTCTAAAGGATTCATGGAGCGATGTTTGGAAAACCTAATAATTTATCCCCATAGTTGAAATATTATTGTAATTTATCACAACCCTTTCTAAAGAAGTTTTATTGAAGACCTCATTAATCATATTTTACTTTCACATTTTTCTCAAGACTCTGCTTTCAACAATGATACCAAATATTTAAGAAAAAAAAATCAATAGCTATACTTTGCAATTAAAGATCTTAAGGAAAACAACAAATATCTGGGATGCCTTGGGTGGCTCAGTGGTTGAGCATCTGCCTTGGACTCAGAGCATTATCCCTGGGTCCTGGGATTGAGTCCTACATCGGGCTCCCCACAGGGATCCTGCTTCTCCTCTGCCTATGTCTGCCCCTCTCTCTGTGTCTCTCATGAATAAATAAATACAATCTTAAGAAAAGAAAAGAAAAGAAAAGAAAAGAAAAGAAAAGAAAAGAAAAGAAAAGAAAAGAAAAGAAAAGAAAAAACTTCTGAGTTCTAAGGTTCTCTACAAGGGACCAAATGAAAAACCCAGAATATATGCCCAACAGAGAGAAACATGAGTAAGCCCGAGAAATGTCCTAGTGAAGTCTAACTGAGAAAGCTCATGGGACTGACAGGCAGTAGGTCTGGGTTATATCCTTGGTTCCATCAACTCACAGGAAATCAGTTCACCTTTCTGAACTCAAATTATCTGTAAAATAGGTTAATATGGTTTACATAGCTAAATCCAGAACCATATGGATTGTTTGGCAAGTGTTAGGAATGAACTGGTTGGAGAGTTTACCCTTCTTTTTGATATTAAGAAGTGCCTTATTTGTCTCACACATTAGCCACACATAAGGCACGTTCACAGAAAAATGCTAATGCATTTCCTACTGGAAAAGTATTTGTGCATAAATGCAATTTTAATGTGTCTTTTTTAAATTTTATTTATTTATTTATGAGAGACACAGAGAGAGAGGGGCAGAGACACAGGCAGAGGAAGAAGCAGGCACCATGCAGGGAGCCCGATGTGGGACTTGATCCTGGGTCCCCAGAATCACACCCTGAGCTAAAGGTGGCACTAAGCCGCTGAGCCACCCAGGCTGCCCAATTTTGATGTGTCTTAAATGGTATCCCTTGTTCTCAGTGCTGTAGCTACCACATACAGAATATCAACTCAATATAATAACTTACTTTAAAATGGCAACTAAAAATAAAAATAAAATAAAATAAAATGGCAACTAAATTTTTTCCCCTGGGTATTTGAAACTTCATTTAAAACTCTAAGTTGCCCTATGGTACAAACTACCTGTCACTGTAGCAAGATTGGTCCCACCTGACAAAGAAGCAGATGAGAAATCCCACGCTACCAAACTGTGTTTGCCTCGCCAATGACATTCATCATTCACTCCATTCGTGTCTTATGTCACCATAACAGCAATATGCATTTTACTCAGCAGTAAAAATGGAATGGCTGTCAAATTTCACATTTTCCATGTTATCAAAAGAAAACTCGTTACACAAAAATGAAACTGAAAGAAATATATAACTTTATGTCAATGTCCCTGACTCTTTCCCTGAGCGGGCTTCTTCTCACTCCGTATTCCCCTGCCTGCCCCTGCTGGCCCAAAGAAACACTCGCTTCATTAACATTTTCAAATTCCTAAAAAAACAAGAAATGAACAGATAGGCAATCAGCCCCCAATCTTTCCAATCATTTTCTGAACATTGTTTTCCTTACCAAGCCAGGAACCATGAGGAAAACAGCAGAGAACAGAAACCAAGGCAGATACCATGAATCCATGTTATCACTTCCAGTTGAAAGTTGCAAACTATGAAAGTCAGAGTAGCATTTACTTTTTAAGGGCAAACATCATAACTTCTAGCCTTTGATCTCAATGATCCATTGTGCAGGTCAGCTCGCTGCAGTAGTAATACCTACAATCAAAGAGTTAAAGTCCAATATCCTGAACACGGCTCTGCAGAGTAATTGGTTGGCTTTTTTTTTTTCATGTCAACGTTCAGTATCCAAGTGCCTAGCTGAAACCTGTTATAATATATACATCCTTGCCCCCAGGATTATTAATGGCCACTAGACTAAAAGAAAATTTCAAATTAATTTTTAATCTCAGTCTTCCAAACAATAACATTTGTGAAGCTCCTCCTGCCCATCTAACCCTGTGCTGCTTTCATATATCCATTATGTCCATGGCTTTTTATCATTCCTGCATTTAATAAAAAATTCATGGAGTTACAAAATCCCCTTATATACTAGAAATCTGACATATTTGATAATTAGACGTAAAATAGCAAAATAGCAACATATCTCATTCTTGAAAATTCTCATCAAGCAAACTCAAGAGGGAGGGTAAACAGTCTAGGAATGGTCATTGGTTTTTTGATAAACTCATGCTCTTGACCCAACTCTCGATTCTTTCTCTTTGTCCTTCTTTTCTCAGGATAACTTCTCTTTAAAGACAACTTTCTGTGTTCCTGTGATCCCACTCTCAACTTAAGTGTGATGCAGTGTTATGTTTTTGAGACACCAGTTTTCCCCAGTCAGGATTGGTCTTTGCCCAACTTTGCTCTCATAGAAAGGACATGGAAAGACATGTGGTAGAGACACACCGGAGGATGCTCTTTGTGAATTCAAGCAAGTCATTCCCACCCTTTGAGGGTATGATTAAGTGTTCAAGGGGAAAGTTAAAAATGGTAGGTAGAATCAATTCCTCAGTTGCTCTCTGGGATCCTGCAGACAGGTTGTGGGATCCAAAATCAAATAGGCCTGTCTCCCATCTAGTGCTACAAGGAGACAAGAACACTCTCTACAAAAGAAAGCATGTCTTCAGAGGAAGAGAATAACTCCTTTGAGACAAGAGGGGCATGGAAATATCAGAGAAAGCCACCAGACTTAAAGGGCCATATGGAGAGGAATAAGAACGTCTCCATAGCGGGCTGCATAGAAGGACAACCAAGGACTGGACAGAGGGATGGATATTTCAGAGGATGTCTGTGAGCACAGAAGTCATCGGGATCAGATGGAGCCTTAGGCTATTAAGCTTGGGCACAAGCCTAAGGGTAAAAGATGGGAATCCTCAATTGACAAATTAAATTTCTCCCACTTACGTGAATGAGGACACAAAATAATAATTACATTACAGAAAAATAAAGATATTTATAATGTACATCTGCTTTTGTGAACTATGTGTAACTGAGATACCTGATTACAAGCTATGTGTTGGAACAGACAGCTCACATTTGAAGTTAGAAAATTGAAAGGAGGGAGATAGGAGGCAATCATTCTTAGAACTGCTGTGGTCTGTCTTGAACTCTACCTAATACAGCATATGGATGGCCTCACTAGGAATTTCACGGACAGTCATGGGGTTATGGCTGAAATCCAACTCTGGAAATGTGTTTTGACTACAATTAATGGATATCTTTTACATTTCATTCTTTCTGGGATTGTCAATAAAACTCTTTAATGCAGAAGCTACACTTAATTGGTCTAACATACCTCCAGCTCTGCTCACTCTATCCCAGGAAACTGTGTCTGCCTCTGGTTGTTGGTCCTCTTCTGGTCTTCATTTCTCCCAGGGAGTATCACGAACAGTGCATGAGATTTTAGGCTTACAGATTGCTCTGAGAGCTCCTGGAACCATCAGGAAAGTATATTTCTCTCAGGAATGTGACTCCTCAAAATCCTCACGGAGTATGAGAACATTCTAAACTTGAGGGGAGCATATCCTGAATGTAAAAAAAGCAATCTAACAGGAAATAGTACAGAGATTGTAACACAAAATCCAAAAGACTTCCTATTTCTCCTCTTAAAATGCCCATTTCTTCTACCCAGTTCTTCTTCCAAAAACAACAAAGTTTTTGTAAGTTATTTCATGCATTCTCCAAGGGTAGCTTTTTATGAAATCTTATCAATACATCTATAACATATTATGGAGGAGCATATATTTGAATTTAAATGAAATGGATCTAGGAAAAAGGAAGAGAATGGGAAGTATGATGACCAAATCAGTCCCTGGGCAGCCAGGAGAACACAAATTCATTAGCAGCCCAGACAATTAAAGGGCAGAAAAGCTCATAAGACATCTAATTCCCTGATATTGAGCAGAATAAATCATATTCTTATAAGCCCCTCCCCAACCATCAACTCTTACCCCATTTTCCAAAATTGTGTATGTTATTGTATTAGTCAGGGTTCTCCAGAGAAGCAGAACCAATAGGATCTGCATATAGATAGAGAAATTTATTTAAGGAATTGGCTCACATTATTTTGGAGGCTGGCAAGTCCAAAATCTGCAGGGCAGGCTGGCGGTCTGGAGACCTAGAGAAAAGGTGATGTTGTAGCTTGAGTCCAGAGGCAGTCTGCTGGCAGAATTATCTCTTCTTCCAGAAACCTTGGTCTTTTGTCTCTTAAGGCCTTCAAATGATTAGATGAGGCCCACCCACATAAAGATAGGAAATCTGCTTTCTCAAAGTCTACTGAGATAAATGTTAGTATCATCTAGAAAATATCTTCACAGTGACATTTAGACTGGTATTTGACCAAATATCTGGATACTGTGGCCTAGCCAAGTTGACACATAAAATGAGCCAACAGTTACCCTTTTTTGCTTCCCTTCTTTTATTTGCCAGACTCTTCTGGATCACTTGTTTATTGGATAGCTATTGGTTATACTAAAGGTGGCTATTATTGCCATTTAATCCAATTGGTTCATCTGTCAACCACACCCGTGGCTGAAGACAAAGATGCTATATTGTAGTTCCTGGTGAGCATGAATAACAATACAGTCACATCTGTAATACTAGGAAAATATCAAAGGACCAAGAGTTACCCTTCAATTTCACAAAGTCAGTTCACTGAGGCAGTGAGGAACAATTCTATCCCTACACAGCATGATTCTACTTTAAATCTCTAGACTGGATAGGGGGTTTTGTTTGTTTTAAGTAATTTGTATACCATCGTGGGGCTTGATCAAGAATTATCTGCTCTACTCATTTAGCCAGCAAGGTGCCACTCTGGACTGGTTTAATACAGGGAGCTCTTATGCTGGGAGTTAGTCCACCAAGAAATAGTGGTGGGGGTGGAGAGGGCGGAAATTGCAGCAGGATGGTGAGCTAACAGCTTCCTCTCACCACTACAAAAGGATCACCAGGTGGCCCAAAAAGTTTGGCAACCCTACTCTAGCTCAGCTGGCTTGAGGCCATTAAAAATTCGCCCCAAGCTAGCACAGGTCTAAAACAGGCATCCATTGGCTCCACAATGCAAACAGTGACATGTGAGATTGCTCCTAAATTCACACCTGTATATCTACTTCACTGGACTGTTCAAGAATTTTAACCATCTGAACTCAAGTCCAGTTTTCTGTCCATAGCTCAGGACTGCAAATACTGCAAATGAAAAAGGGATTCATCACTTTTTCTGTGCTTCGGTTGTACTTATACATGGCATTCATTGCCCAGGATTGTGGTTCTTTACTTACAAATCTGCCTCTCCTCTAAGTGACTAACTAGAAGCAGTCTCACTGAAATGTGCAACTCTGCTACTCACACTCAATAGGCTCTTGGTAAACGTTCATGGAAAGAAACAGACCAGACTATTGAAAATCAGTGTCCACCTATGAATTGCTTGTGTAGCCTACCTCATAACTACTAGGCACAAAAATTTTTTTTCACTGGTAGAGAGGCCAAAGAAATCACATGTTTTCATCCTGCATATTTTTGCCCAACAAGAATACAGGCATCCCTCACTTTTTGAAAGTTCATTTTATACCATTTCATTAACTCAAAAGACCTACATTAGTACCTGTTTTTACTAACTAAAAGAAATCCCAAGATCTTTGCTTTTATGAAAAGAGGTGAAAAGTGCCAGTAGCACTTAGCGTTTGCCTTGCAGTGAACCTTATAGAGGCAGCGTGCACCAGGAGAGCGAGAGCAGCCGCCAAGCACCTTCCAGCGCAACTGCACTCCGCTTCTTAGCATCCA
Organism: Vulpes lagopus; assembly: GCF_018345385.1. Taxonomy (NCBI): domain Eukaryota; kingdom Metazoa; phylum Chordata; class Mammalia; order Carnivora; family Canidae; genus Vulpes; species Vulpes lagopus. The sequence goes on along the minus strand of NC_054824.1, from coordinate 128,755,901 downwards.
GTAGCCAAAGCTTTGACTTGTTGCCTGTGAGCATCTGTGCTTTGTTTTGTTTATTTTGTGTATCCATTAGCAAGATAAGCCTAAGGTATCAGAAAAGCCCAAGAGAGGTGATTTTTGGGGTCTAGGACTACTCAAAACCTTTTCCATCTAAGTGAACAGTAATCACTTCTTTACATCAATTTGGTTTATCAGAGATTTCATGGGAATGCTCTACGTTCAGGTAGGGGGGACACCTGTATTTCTCCCAGGAAGTGATGCAAGGCTTTGTTCTGATGTGTGTTGTGATGCATTTTTATGAGTTGCCTATGTACACATCACTGCTTCATGATTCAGTTGGGCCACATCACACTGTATACAAAGTGACAAAGGAGGGGATCCCTGGGTGGCTCAGCGGTTTAGCGCCTGCCTTCAGCTCGGGCCGTGATCCTGGAGACCCTGGATCGAGTTCCACTTCAGGCTCCCTGCATGGAGCCTGCTTCTCCCTCTGCCTGTGTCTCTACCTCTCTTTCTCTCTCTACTCTCTGTGTCTCTCATGAATAAATAAAGAAAATCTTTAAAAAAAAAATGACAAAGGAATACTTCCAGAGGGTGGGATTATATGTGACTAAAGCAAGCATGGTTTAAAAAGTCATCCATCCGTATGAATGTATTCAGTGCAGACTGGCTCCATTTATTTTCTTTTTTAAAAAATATTTTTAAAAATACTTTTATTTATTTATTTGAGAGAGAAAGAGCTTGAGCAGGGGGACGGGGAGAGGCAGAAGCAGACTCCCTGCTGAGTAAGGAGCCCAACGAGGGCCTCGATCCCAGGACCCCGAGATCACAACCTGAGCCAAAGGCAGACACTTAACCAACTGAGCCACCCAGGCACCCTATGCTCCATTTATTTTCAAGAAAATGTCTACTAAATACCTAAAAACTATAGTTTGCCTGTCAATTGTTCTTTAAGTAAAACATGGTGTTCGATGAAAAAAAGCAGCTAGTTCAACTATGTTAATCCCAGTGCTTTTCCTCAAAAATATGTAAATTGAGCATAGCAGTGGATATTTTGGGTCAGCTAAGGTGATATCGTTATAGGCCTCTTATATACAATCACCAAAATTCAATCAATCTGCTTTTAAAACTAGCCAGTTGTAACTTGTGCCTAAAACTACACACCATCTAGCTTGTTTCCACTGAAATGGCTTTTTGTTTTGTTTTCCTGTGTATGCCAGCTGAGAAAAGCCACCCAGACATGTGCTAAAACAATAGATATTTTCTGAAGAATGTATAAATGACGCTACCTGCAGCGCAACAGAAAAAGCAAAGGGTAAACTAGGTCACCCTCAGAGCACACGCTGGGGTCCTGGGGGAATGAACTCACCTGTCCCTACATTGAAGGGGAGGGGGTGTGGTCAGTGGCAGGAAGCTTTTGCTGCATGTGGTAGGAGAGTTGCTGGACAGGGCAAAACAATTTGAAAGATGGTCTTCTTTCTTCCTTCTGTTTTTTGAGCTCCAGGCTTTTAACCTGCAGTAACATTCCGCCTAGGCCAATTTAACCACAAAAATTATTAAGAAAGAAAAGATCAAATGTATGATTGATTTAATCGTAGTCTCCTGTGACTGGGGAAGACCTCCACGTGTTCTGCTGTATGTGTTTTAGCTCCTGTCCCTTCCTGTCATGTGTGCATTCCTCCACAGAATCCTCAAATTGTTTCCCTTGAAATCCCTTTTTATTATGAAAAATGATTGAGGATCCACAAAGAGATTTTATTATTTTATCCATCAATATTGACCTTATTAGAAATTAACATGCAAAAAATTTTGAAATATTTCTTGATTCCTTAAAATAACAATTTTAACCCTATTATATGTTAACATAATATATTTTAATGAAAGTAAGTACATATTCAAAAAAATAGTAGGAAGTGTCACTGCTTTACATTTTGGCAAATCTCTTAATGCCTGGCTTACTAGAAGACAGCTGGATTCTCAGATCTGCTTCTTTCAACCCATTGCAATATGCTGTCACGATGAAAGCATATGAAGAAAATTAAGCCTCAAAGAGAAAAGTAGTTGAAAAGGAGTATTTTAATAGCTTTTTTAGATAACTGTGGATGTTCTTAAATTCTACACCCAAATTCTACAAGCTGTTGTTTCTTAAATTGCATCAATGGGAGCATCAGTTGGGGTCCAACTCTTGACTTCAGCTCAGGTCATGATTTCAGGGTCATGAGATGGAGCCCCATGTCAGGTTCTGTGCTCATCAAAGAGTCTGCTTGAGGTTCTCTCTCCCTCTGCCCCTCCACTGGCTTGTGCTCTCTAAATAAATAAAATCTTTTAAAAAAATCACATTGATGAACCTTTCATACTCTATTATATTAAAATCCATTGGTCTAGTCTTGCGTTATGATGGTTCCTTTACCTATATATGATTTGTAACAGTGCTTGTCTTTTAGAAAATCTAGATCTTGGGACACCTGGGTGGCTCTGCGGTTGAGGTCTGCCTTTGGCTCAGGGCATGATCCGGGAGTCCCAGGATCGAGTCCCACATTGGGCTTCCTGCATGGAGCCTGCTTCTCCCTCTGCCTGTGTCTCTGCTTCTCTCTCTGTGTGTCTCTCATGAATAAATAGATAAAATATTTTAAAAAAAAAAGAAAATCTAGATCTTCCAAATGTTAATGCATTTCATATCTCTTTTCAGATAAATCTTCTGGTTAATGTCACCACCAATCTCATCAGAAAAGTTTGTAAATGTTTGGGAAACTACCAGAGTTGCAGTGGTAGACACAGGTTTTCCAAAAATTCTTTCTCTTGAAAGCTCAATTTTTATCATTGACAATAAATACTTAGTTGATTTCCTTGATAGTTTAAGCTTACTCCATTCATTTTCAAGAAAATTCGTGTGGAATACTTCATAACCATAGCTTGTCTATCAGCTGTTCTTCAAGTGAACGATGTTCTATGAAAAAAAGCAGCAGGCACAGCTCACGTCTCAAGCAATGACACAAATGCTTTCCTCAAGACAAAGATCATATTTTGGAATGCAGCAGAAGTGCTTTGTGTGTACTTCCCATTTTGTCACACAGAATATTAAAAAGATGTGTGCTTAGGGCCTAGATTTAATAAAATTAATTTTTATAGCTTCATCAGTACATTTTTTAAAATATTTTATTTATTTATTCATGAGAAACACACAGAGAGAGGCAGAGACACAGGCAGAGGGAGAAACAGGCTCCCCGCAGGGAATCTGATGTGGGACTCGATCCCCAAACCTGGGGATCACGCCCTGAACCGAAGGCAGATGCTCAACTGCTGAGCCACCCAGGAGTCCCCCAAAAGGACATTTTAAAGTGAGCCAGTGGTTGTTTTTCCTGCCAAAGCATGGCACTGAAGTACACAATGGCTACTCTTGCCACTGCTTTTGCATCAAGGTACAATTGTCAACACAGTGGCCCAAAAGTCAGTATTATTATGAAAATAATTTTAACCTGTGGATCTCTACAAGAGTCTCAGGGGCATTTCAAGAGTCTGTGGACCATACTTGGAGAACTATTGCCTTATATTGAGGGGAAGATAAAACAAGACTCAGAAAGACTGGAGTCTGAGCCCTTAGATATGAAGTTCACCAATCTAGGGGCACCTGGCTGGCTCAGTCAGAAGAGCTTGCAACTCTTGATCTTGGGGTCATGAGCTTCAGACCCAGGTTAGATGTAGAGATTACAAATAAACAAACTTTAAAAATGGTTCAACAATTTAATAGCTACCTGAACATGGGAAAGTTAAAGTCTCTGGGTCTCAACTTTCTTATGCATAACAGAGCTTTTAATTAAAAAAATAGTTCCAATAAGTGCATTAAAAATTATATACAAAAAGTGCCTAGAATATAGGGCAAACTAGAATATGGACCAGAGATGGGAATACATAAACAAAGGAAATTATTAGAAAAAACTAAAGTATACCTTTATTAACAGATTCATTTCAAAATATTTATAGAGAGCCACAACCAGGCACTGTGCTAGGTGAAGATAAAGAAACAAGTCACATGGTCCCTGTTATAGAATAGTTTATAGGGGCCTTTAAATCAACTTGGCATTTAAATCCAGGATAGGGACTCAACTTGATCAGTGTTATAAAGAAAAGTACTTGCCAAGTACCAAGGTCAAGCAGGGAAGTACTTGCTCATGTGATTTTCACAGGTGGAAAATCACTGGATTTTCACCACCATGGTGGTGAGACACAGAAGCAGCTGACTCCTCACACCTTTGTTTTGTTTTTTTTTTGTTTTTTTTTGTTGTTTTTTTTTTGTCTCCTCACACCTTTGGATGTAGATAAATAGTGCTCAGCTGTTCTGTGACCAGGGACTTGTGCTTTGACAGGTGCTGCCATGTTCTGGTCCCTCAAACTATTGACTTTGCTCTGTGAGGCCAGAAGGGCAACATGTGTATGGAGTAGGTGATATGTGATTCATTGCAGTTCGGGTAAGAGTCAATGGGAAAGAAAAACGTTGCTTCAAGAGTCATAATTCAAGTGTCATAATTGAAGCCACTTGTCAGTGTTTCCATGGAGTTGGCTCTCCAGATGAGAGTTCTGAAGGCTTCAGCCTCAGCCTAGAACATGAAAGAACAAAGCCTCACAGACACAGCAGATTAAGTAATGGCTGCTTTCTGACAAAGCAAACAGGAAGTACGGGCTGCTGTTCCATCTTCATCTGAGAGAAGAGAGAGAAAAAAAGAGAGATAATGAGCAATCTTGGAAATGAGTGTCATCTTACATGTGGGCTGGGGGATTTTACAGCCAAGCATTAGACATTTCTGGTCTGAGGACCGGGAGCCAAAAACAACCATATTTCACAAATTGGCTCTAAAACTAGTCCTGCATAGTGAAGTGACTTGATTTGCTTTAATAATCCTAGAGGATGGCTCTATTATAGATAATCCTTTGCAGTAATGTAGATTTTTCCTGATATGAGGGAGATAAGTTATACATTCATATCTTTACAGCATGACATCATTGTTAAATGGATGGTTAAAAAACGTATAGTTAAATGTTTGGATGGATGGATGGATGGATGGATGGATGGATGGATGGATGGGAAAGTGGGTTAGTGGTAGTTTGGTGTGAAATGTGAACTTTAGACCTAAAGATGAAATAAATTTTAGGAAGAAATTAAAAACTTCTAAGGTAGGATACCTAAGGAAAGCTGTCTGGGGATCACATACCTAAAGAATAGAGAGTATGAGTCAGAGTCCTAGCTCTGGCCTTGAACTAGAGATGGGAAATCGCATCTCAAATATTCAAAGGCACTTATTTTTTTTTGTCTGAGACATCAGGAAAGTTGTGGGCAGTGGTTCTGGGGGCTAAGAGAAGCTTAGAGACTCAGCCTCAGAATCTGCCAGGCTTGAGAGTCATTAGGTGTCTGTAATCCTTCCACATAATTCATGAAGTGGAGCACCCTTCACCCTCCATTGATCCTAATCTGAGGTCCACAGTTATGGGTAGAATTCAGGATATCTGTGAATTTGATGCAGAAAATAATTACATAAAACAATTACATCTCAATTTCATTAATCTTTCATTAAAATGTAACATTTTCCTCCATTGCAAAATAAGCCACAAACCCAAGTAGTAGTATCAGTACCCATGACTGTCACTAATAACAATAATAAATACTTTCATATCAGGTCATAATAAGTGTTGCTATGTCGAAATATTTGTGTATACTCATTGCTGCTTTGAATGATGGTAGCCGTTCGGCCCACAGGGAGGTCTTGTCATTTACTACATTAATAAACACATGTATTATGATATCACGAACATTCTCTTTGGTAACTAAATTTCAGTATCATTGCATTTTTGTTATCTTATGTATTTTATTTTATGCATTTAAAACATTATTCTGAGAAGGGATCCCTGAGCTTCTCCAGACTAACAAAGGCAGCCACGGCCCAAAAAGTCGGGGTGACAATGTGACAAGAGCTAGAGAGCACCATGCTAAGCTAAATAAATCAATGAGAGAAAGACAAATACCATATGATCTCACTCATATGTGGAATTTAAGAAACAAAAACAAACGAACAAAAGAGGTTAAAGAAAAAAAAGGAGAGAAAGACAAACCAAGAAACAGACTCTCAACTTTAGAGACAAACGGCTGGTCACCAGAGGGGATGAAGGGACGGGGGGTGGGGGGGGGTTGGTGGGGGGGGGGGTGAAACAGGTGATGGTGATGAAGCAGGGCACTTGTTGCGATGAGCACAGGTGACGTATGGGATTTTGAATCACTATATTGTGAGCCTAAAAGAATATAGCACTATGTTAATTATGTTGGGATTAAAATTAGAAACAATAAAAATGAAAAAAAGTGCTAAGGTGAGAGTGCCTCTTTCCATTGTACATGATCTTCTCTGGATGGACATCCCGCTGAATTCTCATGAAGGGATAGGCAGTTTTTTTCATGACATTTCCAGGAAGCAACTCAAAGCATCAAGCCCGAGGACCGTAAGCAAGCTGTTTTATCCATTAGACACCATAGAAACGGGGCCTAGGGCCAATGAGCTTGAACAATGTCTACAAAAACGCTCAAGACAGACCTGGGGGAAACATTTTTTGTTCTAAACTAAAAATAAAACTACAGATGTGAAATTAATAAATGCCTAATTAAATGTACCAAATCTCATATGTCGAATTCATCTGTCGTTGCATTTAATATTCATAAATATTTTTGCATTTGAAAAAATTTACAGATTAGATTTTCTTACTTTGTACGAAATCTCAAGTAAACACGATTATGTAGAAACACAATCAAAAATTAAAGTTACAGCCAAATATTTTCTAAAGTAGAATTATATAAATACACCCAATATTTTATAGGGAAAAAAAAACTGTACTTGGGTAATGTGAAATGTCATTACATTTAATACATGTTAGTATGTTTGAAAGGATGTGTGGTGGGGCTTCAGAGAATAGGCCCAGGCTTTCAAACGTCTCAAAACCATGCTGGCTTGAAATTGTAAAGTTGTTCCTCTTGGCCCTCAAGGGGAGCAGAGCCTCAGAGTTCGGGCCTCTGGAAGAGGCCTACCCTCCTCATCCCTCAGACGCACACACCCTCGCAAGGTTTCCCAGTCCTCCCACCACCCTTCCTCACCCCTCACTGTCAGCCTCACTCCCCTGCCCTGGCACTTCACCTTCTCGGAAAGGTCAGAGAGTTCCAGCTATTTGTATTTGTTCTGGTGGAGATGGCCTGGGAATCAAATGCAGGGCCTCCTGCAGATGGGTCCCAGCACTCATGAAGTCCTTCAGAGTTTTGCAGACAGCATTTCAGGTTCACTGGAATCTAGGCTGGGGCTTCCTCTGCCCAGCATTCTGGCCCTCTAACAGGAGTGCCTCGGAATTCCCGTGGGTTATCTCTCTCTCTCTCTCTCTCAATGATTTTCTTTATTTATTCATGAGAGACACAGAGAGAGAGGCAGAGACACAGGCAGAGGGAGGAACGAGCCTGAGGCAGGACTCGATCCCAGGACCCCGGGATCACACTCTGAGCCGAAGGCAGGCGCTCAACCACTGAGCCATCCAGGACTCCTTCCTGGGTCCTGTCTCTTGACTTTTCCTCTTTCCATCAGAAATGCTCTGTCTGGTTTCCTGAAAAAGCACAGGACAAGTCCTCTGCCACCCTGTGTGGAGACAAGTCCCGCGGAGGAGAGATTGTTCGAGCTTTTATTCCTCCATCAGGATGTCATTGCGCATTCAGCTGTGTAGGTGGCAGGGCTGGAAGGCCCATCTCTAGAGATGAGAAGGAGAAAGATAATAGAGGTTTTAGACAGGTCTGCTTGTCCGTGCCCAGCACATCTGTAAGAAATAAACAAGAAGATGCCAGTAAGATTCAACTCTGAAGAAAGGAATGGAAAGCTGGGATCTAGAAAGGGCCTTTTGTGTTTAACTGTGGACTTTGTAGTCAGCTGGACTATTTGCTTGAGGCCATAAAAAAGAAGAAAAACATTCGGAAAGTATTGAAAATTTGCTGTATTTATTTGAAAGCACTAAAGAAGTCAAGGAAAAATCAGAATTTTAATGTACTTTCTTACGCTTAATTGTAAGTTTAGTGTAAACCAAAAATTGTCTCGAAGCTGGACTTGGGAAAAACTTCCTCCCAGGAAGAAGTTTAATAAAAAGTTTAATAAAATGCACAGGCCATTTGCTGATGAAGGTTAGTGGGACTAAGGTTTGTCTGGGGAATCTGGAGTTCTTCACCCACCCGTTGGAATATCAGGTACCTTTACCAAACTTTTTTTTATTGATGTATCTGATCTTATCGTGAACATAAAAATGTTCTCTTTTTCTGTGAAATACCCCTACCGAGAATAAATCCTTGTGAGCGTTCTAAACACCACTGCCTTTGCCTTCGAGAATACCATAAAACTTTGATATCTGCTCATGACTAAGTTGCTTGAAAATCTGTCTTTAACAGTATTGTTTTTATTTTATTTTTTATTTTTTTATTTTTATTTTATTTTATTTTATTTTATTTTTTGGTTTTTTTTTTTTTTGTTTTTATTTTAAAATAAAGGATTGGGCTTATGATCTTTCCTGGGTTTAAGATAATGGAGATTGCTGGCTTCTGTAGAGTTGAATTGCTTTATAGTCATATACAACATATATAGATTAATTCCTCTGAAGATTGTAGGCAAAAGAATTCTGCTTCCAAACTGTGGAAAGAGCTGAGATGTCCTTCGATAGATGAATGGATAAAGAAGATGCAGTGTATATAAACACAATGGAATATTACTCAGCCATGAGAAAATCTACCACTTAGACTGACATGGATGGAACTGGAAGGTATTACACAAAGTGAAGTAAGTCAGTTGGAAGAAAGACAATTATCATATGGTTTCACTCATATGTAGAATATTAAAAATAGTGCAGAGGATCATAGCGGAAGGGAGGGAAAACTGAATAGGAAGAAACCAAAGAGAGAGACAAACCATAAGAGAATCTTAACTCTGGGAAACAAGCTGAGGGTTGCTGAAGGGAAGGTGGCTGGGGGGATGGAGTAACTGGGTGATGGGCATTGGGGAGGGCACATGATGTGATGAGCACTGGGTGTTATACCCAATTGACGAATCATTGAGCACTACATCTGAAACTGATGATGTACTTACTATATGTCGGATAATTGAATTTTTTTTAAAAAAGAATTCTGCTTTAATTATATTTCCCACATAGTCTGCTAAGGTACAAAACTGCTAAAGCATAATTTTCAAAAAGGTAAAAAATTATGACTGTCATGAAAATAGAAATTCACACATGTATGAGATTTTATACAATTAATTACAACCAGTAGGGTGTAAGAACCAGTTTCAAGAAGTTAAGGAATGGTCATTTATAGAGGCAATCAGGAATGCTGAAATAGATATGCTAGTAGTTGGGAAACTGACTAACATTACATGGGAAAAAGATGTAGAATATTGGGGTTCTCTTTCTACCGGGCAGAAGTCACTTGTAACTCTACTGAACAAAAGTATTTGCATATCTCTTGACAAGAATCATTTGCATGACTAACAGTTTTCTGCTACTTCAATCTTGTCTTAGTCAATAGGAGACAATCAAAGGTGTGCACCCCTACAAAATCAGTTGTTCTCCTGACTGCCCAGTACTCCACCAAAAGATGACTCTGTAATTTCTTTAGCCAATTCCCAAGTCTTTTTCTGGACAAGAAACCATTTTATCAACGATTGCACCCTATCAAAAACCAAAGTATTGAAGAAATTAGTGACAGCTGGGAACTATGAGAATTATAGCTGAACATTTGCTAGCTCCTCTGCTTTTTCCTCTTCCCGACTTTACATTAACAACAAAATAATACTTTCTAAAATGATTGATAATTACAGTACAATTTCAATCTAAGTCCCATTTCTTTGAAGAGGGAGAAACTGAAAAAAGTGATCCTTAAGCTCACCCGGGAAGATAAGTATCTGAAAATAGCCAAGAAAAAAGACTTTTTTTAAAGAAGATTTTATTATTTGAGAGAAAGAGTGAAAAAAAAAAAAGAAAAGAAAAAGTGAGAGAGAGACAGCGTGAGCAGGCAGGAAGGACAGAGGGAGAGGAAGAAGATGACTTTCTGCTGAGCAGGATGTCCACAAGGGGCTTGATCCCAGGAACCTGAGATCATGACCTGAGCCACCGAGGTGCTCCATCAAGAAAATTTTGAAAGTGAATTGGGAGAAGGGGATCAGTGTCAGGGATTATGCAGGAAAAAAGTGGAGAGGCTTGCTTTTCCTGATGTTAGATATTTAAAACCACTTGAAATTTATAATACTAAAAACAAGAATAGATTAATAAAACAATCTCAACCCCTAAACCAGATTCAAGTTTAAGAATATACTGGACAGGGATGCCATGGTGGCTCAGTGGTTAAGCATCTGCCTTTGGCTCAGGTCATAATCCCAGGGTCCTGGGATTGAATTCCCCATCGGGCTCCCCTCAGGGAGTCTGCTTCTCCCTCTGCCTGTGTCTCTGCCTCTCTCTGTGTGTCTCTCATGAATAAATAAATAAAATCTTTAAAAAAAAAAAAGAAGTATATGTTGGATGTGACATTTAAAATGAGTGGACAAATGATGGTTATCAATACTGAGACAACTTGATACACCGTTGCTCAAAAAATTTATTATTTTTTTAAGATTGTATTTTTAGGGGCACCTGGGTGGCTCAGTTGGTTAAGCATCTGCCTTCAGCTCAGGTCATGATCCAGCATCTTGGGATTGAGCCCCACATGAGGTCCCTGCTCAGCAGGGAGTCTGCTTCTCCCTCTAACCCTGCCCTTCCTCCTGCTTGTGCTCCCTCGCTCACACTCTCTCTCAAATAAATAAATAAAATATTTTTTTAAAAAAGATTGTATTTTTAAGTAATGTCTACACCCCAACATGGGGCTTGAACCCACAACCCCGTGATCAAGAGTCACATGCTCCACATACTGAAAAAAATTGTTTTTAAATTATTAAAGCATCAGCTGGATTTAGCTAGGTGGGGATAGGGGAAAGAGCTCTGGTATTTTAGACAGAAGGCAGCCAGAGCAAAGGAATTATAGTGCAAGCAAGGATAAAACAGGGGGTCCAGATGGAAAGCTTAATGCCCAACAGAGAGTGGTGAGCTGAGCAGAGCAGAACGGTGGGAAACAGCCATGGCAGGGTGAAGGTTCCATGAAAAACAGGCTTGAACTTGGTCTTCAGGTGGATGGAAGGCCTAGCCAGATTTAAGCAAGAAATTGTTATGATCGGGTTTTCATTTTAGATGGATTGCTCTCTATTTAGAGGAGAGATTCAAAAAGGTTAAGAAAAACCATTTTGGATATAGTTGCACAAGGAGAAGTTTCCAGAAATATTTAGGAATGGGAGCCAGATGATCAACGTTTAAGAGAGGAATAGATGGAAAAGACATGGAAGTTGTCAGCACAATTCTCACATTTGAGAATTTGGAATGTGAGAAAATGGAGAAAGGTAAGGAGTGACTTAAGGGAGCAGCAGGTCGTAACCAAGGTCTTAAGGAGAGAGAAGACTCTGGCATGTCGGCAGCAAGGCTGGAGTAACAGTGGGAAGAGGGGCAAATGGGAAAGAGCTGGAAGGGAAGGGTCAGGGGAGCCATGGGAGAGCCATCTGCCCATCTCTGTAGAAAAGGATGAGGCTCCTGTGGTGTGTACCGCACAGTCCCAGCATCAGCTCTCGTGTTCTCAACTTTATCAGTTTCTAGAAATTCTTTCTTAAAAAAATAAATAAAAGCCCATGAAAATGAGATTTACTTACTGCTCCAGAAGGCTCATTGCCATCTAGTCCATAGATTTCCTGTCTCTATTTTATGCCAGTGTTATTCTCAGGGCTGGGGATCAAGCAATGAACTAAACAGATGAAGTCCTGGGGCAGCTGGGTGGCTCAGTGGTTGAGCGTCTGCCTTCGGCTTAAGTCATGATGGAGTCTGGGGATCGAGTCCCACATCGGGCTCCCCACAGGGAGCCTGCTTCTCCCTCTGCCTGTGTCTCTGCCTCTCTCTCTATGCCTCTCATGAATAAATAAATAAAATCTTTAAAAAAATAAAAGACAGATGAAGTCCTGCCCTCATGGCACTTATGTTCTCATGGGAGATAAGGCAATTGTCTCAGGTGCTGCTATAGGACACCACGTGAGGAAGTGGTACGTGTCCTCAAGAAGCATGTAACTGAAGGGAAGAAGGTATCTAGAGAGGCCCCGGGGCACTATTCATACAAGATGGTCAAGGGAGGAATCTCTGGCCAGATGACATTTTTCTGAAACCAATAGGACAGAATTTAGTGACCAATGGATATTGGAAATCAAAGTTTCAAAATTCGAGACCCTATGAAACAATACCTTTTGGGAACATAATAAAGAAAAGTCAGTAGTATTTCCTGACAAAAAATTCGGGCTGCAAATCCATTTTCTATTAATCCTACATGTGTCTTGTCTCATTACAAAATACCACTTACTATTTACTTCTGATCCCCCAAACAGGCCTACATTTTAGAGCACCAAGGGACAAAATTAGTATCGCAATGGTCCAATTTCTGTTAAGTTTCCACAGAAAATGCTAAGAGAAAATAACTCTAAGAAATGCCCAAGATAAGTAGCTGAGATGTCTAAATTTTTAAACTTCTCCTTGAAATTTGGTTTTTCATCTACTGTGCACTGTGCACTTACAAGTGCCAAACACTGACCTGGGCACCAGAGGTACAGGTTTTTTGGGTTTTTTTTTTGGGGGGGGGGTACAGGTTTTGAAGAACAGTCCTGTCTTCAGAGTCCGCTGCCAGAAGGGTAGGCTGGCTGGCAACGCCAATTCCATCACGTGGCTGCTTCGAAGCATGGCTAGAGAGCTTGAGAGTATGACCTCCAGAGGAAGGGGGGACTGGGGGTGCTTCTCAGAGAAAAGCCCTTAAATCACTTTCCTAGTTGCCCCATTTAGAGGATCCTTTTCCATCCCTTTCTTCCTGGCCACTGTTCTGCCTTTGGCACTATTGAATACTTCCTTATTTTTAAAACCCTCCATGTCTCCAGGTCCCCTGATAATGATTTCTCTCCTTCTTTTCCAGGCCCTCAAGATTCCACCAGAGTAGCAACCATGCCTTTTTCGTCTTATGTGCCCCAATGGCAAAATATCCGGCAGATGGCAGGCATCTGCAAATACCTGTTGAACTGACTCAAACCAGGTGACACCTTGACAAAGTTCCTACTCAGGTTTTTCTTCTGCTACACATCCGGTTCTGTCGCTGCACTGGCCATCCTCCCACACTACATTCCTTCATTCATTCCCTCCTCTCTCCAATCAATATATACAATAAGTAAATACAGAGGGCAGCACCTGTCCTGAGAGCCAGAGATACAGCAGAGAACAAAAACAACAAAAATCCCTGCCCTGCTGGAGTTTACATTCCAAGGTAGGAGACAAATAACTAAAATATGTAGCAGGGTAGATGGTGCTGAGACCTATGGAAAAAATTTAAATAGGTCTATGAGATAAGGTGCAGTGGAGAAGCAAAGCCACCAGGACAAAGTCCCACTGGTGTGCAGGAGTTGCTTAGCACTGGCCTGAGAGAGCTAATTACTAGCATCTCCTCCCCAGTCCTCATTTAGTGGTATCACACCAGGAGCTCAAAATGGCCAGAGTGGGAATATTTATACAAAGGAAATTGGCAAATGCTACTAATTGGGGCTTTTTTTCCTGGAAAGCTAGTTGTTCAACATTTCCCAGCATAAAAACACACACACGCATGCACGCGCACACATGCACACATGGATTTATTATAGGAATTTGACTTTGTGCAGTTGTGGGAACTTTTGTGGCCCTCATGTCTGGTGCTAGTGCCTGAGGTCAGCAGGGCAGGCAGCCAGCAAGGGAAGAGGAGTGTTAAGTAAGGGAAGCCAGATGAAACCAAGAGGATGGATGAGAATTTTCATTGATGTCCCTTCATTTCCAAGCCTCTGTTTTCAGTGATGTGGGGAAGTCCTACAGGAGAAGCCGCACCCTTCATCATGGAACTAAACACATCCTTGACCCTGGAGTCTGAGACACTAGAGAAGGCTACAGGGAGAGCTGTAGGAGTTGTGGCTCCAGCCACAGCGATGTTCCAACCAGGTAAGCCAGCAGGTAAGCGACACCAGCACTTTGCACACTGTACTGTGCCTCTACGTGCAAAATCAGTGCGGTCATTCCTTATCTTCTGCCTTCTAAGTGTCATGCACGCTGTTTTTGTGACCCATGAAGCCTGAGAACTCTGTAGGGAAGACACTCTAGGTAACAGTTCCAGCCCAGCCCCATTGATGATACAAATTCACCATGGTTAGCAAAAGAGAATAAATACTGTTGGGGGCAATTTTCAATAGAATTTTTGTGGAAAGATTTACTAAGAAGGGGATATTTACTTTCTTAATCTGAAATAAGTGGAACAAGCTTTGGGGATTGTTATAGAAAGAGAGTTCCAGGCAAAGAGGATAGCGAATTTGAATTTGTGTGTGTGTGTGTGTGTGTATGTGTGTGTGTGTGTGTGTGTGGTGATGGGAGGGCTTGAAGATTTTGCCAAGACCTCGGGTTCTACTCTGTATCGTACAAGCATTCACTGGATGATTTTGAGCAAGGGAATAAGAAGATCAAATCAGTCTCAGCAGGATCATTCTGGCTGCTATATTGAGAGTAGCCTGAAAGGTCAGCAAATGTGGATTATTAAAAGGTTACTGAAAAAATCAACAGAGAAGCAGATGATGGCTTAGACCAGGGAAGTACCAGTGGGGATGGAAGGAAGAGGTGGGACCTGGACATCATTTGAAGATAGAGTCAAGAGATTTGGAGTGGGTGTGGGATATGGGAGAAAAGGAAAAATCAAGGATGAGTCTTGGGTAAGCAACCAGAACATTCAAGGTGCTATTAACTAAAATTGCGAAAACTGAAAGACAACAACACTTAGAAAGGAAGGGGAAGATCAAGAGTTCAGTTGGGACAAGTTGAGTTTGCATTTTCCTTTAGACATCAAAATGAAGATGACAGTTGGATCTATGAACATAGAATGTAGGGAACGGGTGTAGGCTAAAGGCATAAATCTGGGATTAGCAACATATAGAGAGTGCTGAACACCATGAGACTGGATGAGACCACAAAGATGTAAAGTAGAGGAGAAAAGAGCTGCAATGACAGCTTGCTAAGACCCTACTCGCTAAATGCTCAGAGAGGTGAGGAATAAACAAAAGATGCTAAGAGAGTGACCAGAGAGGTAAGAGACAATCCAAGAGAATGTCATAGCCTCCAAAGCAAGTAGCAAGAAGAGAGGGGGAGTGGTCAGTTGAGTCAGATGCTGCAGATAGATCACGGAAGATAGAACTGAGAGCCAATCCTTGGGTTTAGCCAAATGGAGGTTCCCTGGCCACTTGCTAAGAACACTTTTGGCAGACTGGAAGCAATAAAGCTATATGGAGTGAGTTCAAATAAGATGAAATAGAGAACTTAGAGACAAGGCATAGAGGCAACTCTTCTGAGGTGTAAAAGGAAGAATAAGAATGGAACATGAGCAAGAAAACAGAATAGAGGTCAAGAGAGAGTTTTGGTCTTTCTTTGAACTAGGAGAAATCATTGTATGTTTGTAGGCTGGCAAGAATGATCCAGTAGAGAGGGAAGTTTTTGTGATGGATGGAGAGAGGGGATAATTGTTGAAACTATCCACAGTGAGTAAAGGATGAGCTCTAGTACTTAAGTAGAGGGATCGCACTCTGGAGAAGAGTGATTTTTGTCCATGGTGGACCAGATACTTGAGGCCAGCAGACCAAGTACATGATGCAGGTAGGCAGATTCCGGGGGAAGTTATAGAAGTCCTCATTATTATTCCTAATCTCTCATTTCTACATAAACGGGGTAAAAATATCAATTGAATGGATTGTTGGGAGAATTAAATACGTTAATAACATACAAACTCGCAGAAAGCGGGTAATGAATGTAACAGGTATTAAATATTACTGGTCAGTCTCGGTGGTCTAAACTGTTCCCAAGGTTTCACTGGCCTCCTATCCATAAGCTGCAGATTCAAGATCCAACTCCTGCTGGACATGTCTCAAAATCAACAGGTCTAGAACTCAACTCACTTTGGTCTCCTCTGGGCAGCTCCATCTTCTGCAAGCTTGTCACAGGCTCCTTGCACTTGGGCACATCAACCAGAACGCTGGTTCTCATACTCCCTCTTTAACATTTTGAAAACCATTTCTCTCCTCCCTTCTCTCCTCTATCATCATCCTTCCTACTGTACCCTTTCACCCTCTCAGGCATTTTTTTTTCTAGACTTTGACCTCCTAACTGATCATTTCTGTCAATGTGGCCCCTCTCTCTTCCACATATGCAGAGTGATCTGTCCAAAACACAAATACTGTGCCACTTCCTGGAGTAAACATTTCGATGGTCCAGTTTATACTTAATGGTGCTCAATGCCTCTCACGCTACATTTACTTCTTTAGCTACATTTCCTGCTCCTTCCAACCTGGTACTTTATATACCAATTAGACTAAGCATTAATGGCTTCCCTGCACAACACTCCCCAAAACTACACCCCCTAAACTGTGGAGTACCTCCATGCTGATGTCTGATTACCTTTCAACTCTCAGTTTTGGCATCATTTCCTCCAAGGAGCTATCTCTGATCCAGCTTAAGCCAAATGCCATTCCTCAGGGCTTTCACAATATCAAATCCAAACACCTGGCACATTACATGTGCTCAATGAATTGGTTGACATTATATTACATGAACTACATCTAATTGATCAAACTGCATAAGATGATATCTTGAAATCCTTTCCAGTACTAGGGACACAGCAGCAGGTATTTTTCTCTTGGTCATTTTTTAAAGACTATTTGAGATAAAGAGAGTGCATAAGTACGGGGAAGAGGAGGGGAGCAGAGAGGGAAGAGGAAAGAATCTCAAGCCAACTCTGAGCTGAGCGCGGAACCCAATGTGCAACTCAGTCTCACAACCCTGAGATCCTGACCTTAGCCGAAACCAAGAGTTGGATGCTTCACGGACTAAGCCACCCAGGCACCCCATTAGGTCATTCTTTTTTTTTTTAATTCCAGTATAATTAACAAAAGTGTTATATTCATTTAATGTATATAATATAGATTCAACAATTCTATACATTACTCAGTGATCATCACAATAAGTGTATTCTTAACCCCCTTCATCTATTTCACCTGCTCCCACCCACCTCCCCTTTGGTAACCATCAGTGTGTTGTCTAGAGTTAAAAATCTGTTTCTTGGTTTGTCTCTGTTTGTTTTGTTTCTTAAATTCCACATATGAGTGAGTTCATACAGTATTTTCTTTCTCTGACTGATTTCACTTGGCATGATACCCTCTAGATCCACCCATGTTGTTGCAAATGGCAAGAACTCATTCTTTTTTATGGCTGAGTAGTATTCCATTGTATCTTCTTTATCTACTCATCTATTGAGGGGCCCTTGGCTTGCTTCTGCTTCTTGGCTATTGTACATAAACCTAGGGGTGCATATATCTTTTCAAATTAATGTTTCTTTATTAAGTAAACACCCAGCAGTGGAATTAGAGGATATAGTAATTCTATTTTTAATTTTTCTGAGGAACTTCCAACTGTCCTCCACAGTTGCTGCACCAGTTTGCATTCCCACCAACACTGCACAAGGGTTCCTTTTTCTCCACATCCCCAACAGCTATTGTTTCTTGTGTTTTTGATTTTAGCCCTTTTGACAGGTGTGAGATGATACCTCATTGTAGTTTTGATTTTCATTTCCTTGATGATGAGTGATGTTGAGTATCTTTTCATGTGTCCGTTGGCTCTTTTGATCACAGTCTAATTGAGGTATAATTCACATGCCACACAATTCACCTTTTTTTAAAAAAAGATTTTATTTATTTATTCATAGAGACACACACAGAGAGAGAGAGGCAGAGACACAGGCAGAGGGAGAAGCAGGCTCCATGCAGAGAGCCCAACGTGGGACTCGATCCAGGGTCTCCAGGATCACGCCCTGGGCTGCAGGCAGCGCTAAACCGCTGCACCACCGGGGCTGCACCTTTTTGAAGTGTAGAATTCAGTGGCTTTTAACATATTCACAGTTGTGTAACAAGCTCCACAATCAATTTTACAACATTTTACCCAAGAATAAACCCTATACCTTTTAGGTGTACCTCTCCATTTCCACACAACCTACTCAAGCCTTGGCAATGCTAGTCATCTTTCTGTCTCTGTAGCTTTGCTTATTTCAGACATTCCATATAAATGGAGTGTTACAATATGTGATCTTTTGTGTCTGGCTTCTTTCAATTAACATAACATTTTCAAAATCCATCCATATTATATGACGTATCAATGTTTCAATTTTTATCACCAAATAACATTTCACTGTATGAATATGCCACATTTTATTTATCCATTCATCACTTGATAAACATGTGGATTGTTTCCAGTTTTTGTTTACTATGAATAATGCTGCTATGGGCATTCTTGCACAAGTTTTTAATGTGGCTATATTTTCCTTTCTCTTGGGCATAGGTGTGGAATTGCTGGGTTCATATGGCAACTTATATTTAATCTTTTGATGAACTGCCAAACTACAGCAGGTGTATTTTCCCATTACACAAGTGAAAATGTGGATACCATTTGTCTTTACAGAAGGTTTGTACTGCAACCTTTACAGAAGGTTGGCTGGAGGTCTTGAATAAGAATTTTTGATTCAGGTTAGCTGGTCCTTTGACACCCCACGAGGTATAGCAAACTACCGTTATGTTGGCCACAGAAAACCCCTTTCAAAACTGAGATCCTGCTCTGAATAAAAACCCAACCTCTAGGTTGGGTTTGGATCATGACTTCCAAATAAAGCCATGGCCATTGTTCCTCCTCATTCATCATCCACTCCCCAGTAACATCAGAACTTAAAATACTGTGTTTAGGGCACCTGGGTGGCTCAGTCGGTTGAGCGTCTGCCTTTGGCTCAGGCCATGATCCTGGGGTCCTGAGATAAAGCCCTGTGTGGGGCTCTCTGCTCAGCAAGGTGTCTGCTTCTCCCTTGCCCCCCACTCCCACTAGTATGCAAGCTCTCCCTCTCTAATAAAGAAATAAATCTATAAATCTATTTTAAAAATTACTGTTTAAAATAGCATGTGCTTCTTGTATTTATTTTGTGATCCAGTTATAATTGTGCAATAAATCTACTCGCTGTAATGCATTTGAACATTTATATACACATAGTAGCTACAGATTGTTTGGATAACTTCTAAAAAACAAAATAAGGGGCAACTGGGTGGCCCAGTCGATTAAGTGTCACACTCTTGATCTCAGGGTCCTGGGATGGAGCCTCCCGTCAGGCTCTGCACTCAAGGTAGAATCTGCTTGAGATTCTCTCCCCCTCTTCCTCTGCCACCCCCCACAGCCACTCTCTCTCTCTCTCTCTCTCTCTGAAACAATAATTAAATACATAAGAAAATAAATAAATAAATAAATAAAACATCATCTACATCTCTCATCATACCCAAACCAACATACATGGCATAATCAATCTGTCAGCAATTCAGCCTCCACCAAGTCAGTAGCCTCATCAGAGACCTGTAGTGTGGCTGGTAAAGAACAGACTGCTGGCTTGGCCCCTGGGGAGTCCTCAGCTCTGGCGCCCTGAAGGTATCTCAGCCTTATCTCCTGCCACACCCTCCATGAACTTCTGTTCTGTCCACCCTGCTTTTTTTACCATCTTCTGAGCACACCTTCCTGAGCCTGTTTCTTGGTCCTCTGCTCCAAGAATGTCCCTTCCCCCACCCTCCTCCATCCTAGAATTATCTAGATGTGATTCATGTACCAAAGTCGAGGACAGTGGCAGTCTCCTCCATGAATGCTTCAACGTCAGAAAAGGGATCTCTCCCTCCTCTGGGCTTCTACAGCATTTATTTTGCCATTCATTATTCAATATGTTTGTATAGACATGTCACTTTTTCCCACCATTACAAGTTCCTCGAAGGCAGAATGAAATAGTGACCTTTGCCCTACCTATAGGCATTGTTTTGAGCCTAGTATGTGTGTTGTCTGGGGAAAGATGATTTTGCTAAAATGTAATTTCGATTTGGTAGATACTTAACAAGAGTTATGTTTTAAGTAATACACAAATGGTTTACTAGAAATAACATTTCCTTTTAATGACTCCAGTCATTCCCTATATTCATGTGTTTTGGTGCTTACCTTTTGAACTTCTTTTTGGGCAGGTTGGGTTTGTAATCGCGCTTTATCAAGTACTTATTCTGAGCACAGTACTGGGAATAGTTCAGATTGCATGTGCCCTCAAAACTTTGCCCTCTAGTAATCAGGTTTTTTTTTTACTAAAGTCTTATTTTTACTAAAGTTTCGTTCTCATCTTAGAAGAACTGGTGTTCAAATCACTAGAAGGAACATGTGAACATGGTGTCAGCTTGGATCAAAACTGAGGAAGATATCCTGGGTCTCAAGGACCCCTGGAAGTGGTAGGTTTGCTCAGAGAAGAGGCAGAGAAGTGGGCATTCTCTTTTTCACTTGTTGTTTTCTTATCCCTTTACACTATGTTGAATAGTGTATGACCCTCTACGCTATGACCTTCGACACTATGACCCTCTATGACTCTCTACACTGTGACTCTTTACGACCTCTACACCGTGTTGAATTTTTGCTCTGCTGCCAAGTCTGCACCTTCCTTTTCTGGACACTTTATCTCTGTTTCCCTTCAGTAAACATACATAGAGTACCTACTGCATGCAAGGAATGATGGAAAGCACTGGTTCCCTGATGTATCAGCGTATGTCATATATTTTTATAACACATACAGTGTGTTTATGTATAATCTATACACACATTTATAAAAGTATATTTTCATAAGCAGGGTAGAGGAACATATTGTACGAGGATGAAGTTCAAAAGTAAACATGTTAGGTGAAAATCAAATAAAAGCACAGTTACCCTCAGGAAGTCCTTAAAGAGTCTATGAAAGCATTTAGTAAGTGGTACAGAGGAAGTGAGGGCCACCTGAGGACAACCAGGTCAGGCATGGAACATCTCAAACTCACGGTGGGGCTTCTTGAGAGTGAGGCAGGTTCGGGGTGCATTCGATGAGACTTTCTGGGGTCTGGGTGTGGACATGTGGACTTTTATTCTAGGGGAAACAAAAGTATGAAGATGTATGCAGCAAGCACTACCATCTCTTTCTCCTTTTATTTATTTATTTTTTCTCCTTTTAAATTGCCCCACTGTACCTGTCGTCCCTTCTCCACTCTGGAGAGTGTTGCAAGGTACTCCGGCTGCGGACGTTTGATCCAGAATGTCCTAGTTCTAAGCTGCCACCTTGTGGCTGTTCCATGTACCTGCATCAGCTGGCCCTCACCAGCACTCGTAATTTGATGCCAGCCCTCCTCAACCTTTGCATTTTCATCACTACAGCGAACTCCACTGGCATATAAGAGCAATGCATTACCTACATGACAGATTAAAAAAAAAAAAAAAAAGTAGAAATACGTGCTTCCTTCCTCTGGAGCTGCCAGTTTTCCTACCACAGAATCATGAAAATGGATTAACACTATATCCTTCAGGATAACAACTGGCCCAAGAGCTTAAAATCATGGCAGGGTTGAGCATCACTTTGGAGTCTACACATAATTATAGTTTACTCCTGTCCCCAATTGCAATGTAATCTTTATTTTAAAATAGCGGTATCCCACAAGCAATGGCAAATTTCCTTCGTGGGCATTTACTGAGCTCCTGGCAGCCGCAGCCTTGAGAAGAGACATGAGGGTCTGCGGGACAATCGCTGGAGGCAATCTGCTTGCTCTGGGGATCCCCCTACACTGAGGGCTGGGGCTGGGGAAGAGCACTGGAATCTCTCCAAAGGGATCAGTGATGTCTTCACAGAAGAACCTAGGCTGAGGGAAAGCCAGGAGGTCAAGGGGCCAAGGTTGGGAGGGGACCAGGCCAAGGGAAGGAAGAAGAGTAGTGGTGTTTTGCTGAAGGAGCTCACACAGCACCACTCTGGGACTTCATTTCCAGAGTTCTGGCAGTCCAAGTAGCACTCCAGAATCTTGCTTTTTTAACAGGCTGGTTTAAATATTCTTAGAACTCTTTACCCTCCGACACCTTTTTTTCTAACAAAATCTTACACTGACCCATCGTGGATTCCTGATACATGTACAATTTGACCAACCACTGTGTTACCCAATATGTATTTTCTCTTTCCTTAATATAATTTCCCCATTTCAAAATTATTGAGTCTAAAGCAAAAACCATCCATCCCCTAAAACTGGATTGGAAACTGGCTGAGATCGGTGTCTGCAAGAAGTCACTGGAAAATACACTTCTGGTATGTGGTAGTGGAGGGTAAAAGAGAGAAGAAAAAGGTCTTGCTCTCTCTTTTTTCCAGTAGCAGATGCCCACAGATTTGCTCAGGGAAGGACAACCCACGTGTGCCAACCCTGAAAGCCTTGGAGAAGATAAGGAGGCCACAGGTTGTAGCAAGTGTTGTCTATATGGTCAGTAGTTAATATTCCACAAAAATAAAAAATGTGGTTCAAACTTATATAAATGTTTGAATCATAAATTCCTTTAGTGTCCTGGCTGCATTAATCACACTGAATATTTTGTCAACCATAAAAATCAGCCACTCATCATGTGGGGAGGTCTGAGAAACTTTTTGAAGTTTGAAAGGAGTTTGTGATGCTGGAAGAGACTGGAAGAACTAGTTTAGTTCTCGACCCTGTTTTTATCTAGTTCACACCTACTTCTTCAGAACTGGTTTTCAGTAGGGATCTTTTCTAGGACCTCTCAGACATAATCAAATCCTGTGAGTCTGAGCCTTCATAGCATCATGTGCTTCTTCTCTGTAGAACTTATCACAGTTGCAGTTGGGGACTTGTGTGTACAAATATTTAATGTTTGTGTCTCACCCGCTGCTATAAAATGTCATAAGGGCAGGGACTGTGTCTTTCTGTTCCATATTGTCTGCTAGCGTGCAGCACAGTTCCTGGCATACACTAATCACTCATGAAATAAAAATCAGTTACTAAACAAGTAAGTAGAACAAGTTTTAAAGTCCTGAGTCTCGGTTCTGGGAAATAATTATAGGGAAGGCATGTAAAAATATATCATTTGGGGCCTTAGTGACTATAAATAACTCCAGAGGCCTAGGTCCAGAAGAAGATCTCCTTGGAGGGGAGACCCAGACATGTAGAAGAAAGGGAATGTGGATTCATGAATGTCTTCTGCTAGACAATCAAACTCAAGGACGATTCATCCTTGGTGGGTAGCCAGTGTGTGGAAAGAGCATTGGATTAAAACCAGGGACTAGGTTCTTGTCCTAGCTCTACCTACTATCAAGCTGGAATATAACCCTGGACCATCACCTAACCTCATCTACCACAACTCAGAGTCCCCATCTTAAAATGGAAATGATATTTGCCCTGTACACCATCATAGTGAAACTCAAGCAAAACAAGGGGCCCCAAAGTACATTAAAATTATAGAGTATTTAATAAACAGAGGGATGCCAAGATTGCTAGAACTCATACAGCAATTTGGCAGTGTGGCAGGATAGAAAATCAATACCCAGAAATCAGTGGTATTTCTACACCCTAACAATGAGACTGAAGGAAGAGAAATTAAGGAGTCAATCCCATTTACAATTGCACCCAAAAGCATAAGATACCTAGGAATACACCTAACTAAAGAGGTAAAGGATCTATACCCAAAAAACTACAGAACACTTCTGAAAGAAATTGAAGAAGACACAAAGAGATGGAAAAATACTCCATGCTCATGGATTGGCAGAATTAATATTGTGAAAATGTCTATGCTACCCAGGGCAATTTACACATTCAATGCAATCACTAACAAAATATCATGGACTTTCTTCAGAGAGTTGGAACAAATCATCTTAAGATTTCTGTGGAATCAGAAAAGACCCCGAATAGCCAGGGGAATTTTAAAAAAGAAAACCATAGCCGGGGGCATCACAATGCCAGATTTCAGGTTGTACTACAAAGCTGTGGTCATCAAGACAGTGTGGTACTGGCACAAAAACAGACACATAGATCAATGAAACAGAACAGAGAACCCAGAAATGGGCCCTCAACTCTATGATCAACTAATATTCGACAAAGCAGTAAAGACTATCCACTGGAAAAAGGACAGTCTCTTCAATAAATGGTGCTGGTAAAACTGGACAGCCATGTGCAGAAGAATGAAACTAGACCATTCTCTTACACCAGACACAGAGATAAACTCAAAATGGATGAAAGATCTAAATGTGAGACAAGAATCCATCAAAATCCTAGAGGAGAACACAGACAACACCTTTTTAGAACTTGGCCACAGAAACTTCTCGCAGGAAACATCCATGAAGGCAAGAGAAACAAACACAAAAATGAATTATTGGGACTTAATCAAGATAAAAAGCTTCTGCACAGCAAAAGAAACAGTCAACAAAACTAAAAGACAACCTACAGAATGGGAGAAGATATTTGCAAATGACATATCAGATAAAGGGCTAGTTTCCAAGATCTATAAAGAACTTATTAAACTCAGCAGCAAAGAAACAAACAATCCAATGATGAAATGGGCAAAAGACATGAAGAGAAATCTCACAGAGGAAGACATGGACATGGCCAACATGCACATGAGAAAATGCTCTGCATCACTGGTCATCAGGGAAATACAAATCAAAACCACAATGAGATACCACCTCACACCAGTGAGAATGGGGAAAATTAAAAAGGCAGGAAACCACAAATATTGGAGAGGATGCGGAGAAAAGGGAACCCTTTTGCACTGTTGGTGGGAATGTGAACTGGTGCAGCCACTCTGGAAAACTGTGTGGAGGTTCCTCAAAGAGTTAAAAATAAACCTGCCCTACGACCCAGCAATTGCACTGCTGGGGATTTACCCCAAAGATACAGATGCAGTGAAATGCCGGGACACCTGCACCCCAATGTTTCTAGCAGCAATGTCCACAATAGCCAAACTGTGGAAGGAGCCTCGGTGTCCACCGAAAGATGAATGGATAAAAGAAGCTGTGGTTTAGGTACACAATGGAATATTACTCAGCCATTAGAAACGACAAATACCCCCCATTTGCTTTGATGTGGATGGAACTGGAGGGTGTTATGCTGAGTGAAGTAAGTCAATCGGAGAAGCACCAACATTATATGGTCTCATTCATTTGGGGAATATAAAAAATAGTGAAAGGGAATAAAGAGAAAAGGAGAGAAAATGAGTGGGAAATATCAGAGAGTGTGACAGCCTATGAGAGACTCCTAACTCTGAGAAACGAACGAGGGGTAGTGGAAGGGGAGGTGGGCGGGGGGCTGGGGTGACTCAGTGATGGGCACTTGAGGGGGGCACTTGATGGGATGAGCACTGGGTGATATGCTATATGTTGGCAAATTGAACTCCAAAGAGTTTTAAGCCACCTCACTTAGAGCCTGGGGCTGGGCTCAGTCTTACTACCTGAGATCAAGGCCTGAGCCAAAACCAAGAGCAGGTGCTTAGCTGACTGCCCCACCCAGGTGCCCCTGGTGCAGTGATTTTTAACCCTTGGCTGTACACTAGAATCATGTGGGCCTTCCCCCAAACCAAAAAAAAAAGTCAAAATCCCTAGAGATGGAACCTGGATATGAGTGCTTTTCCAAAGTTTCCCAAGTGATCCTATGGAGCAGGCAGTGTTGAAAACTGGTCTAGTTGGGAAAAAGACTTAAAACAAAGTAATTGTAATGTTCTGTTAGGGGTATAAACAAATTGCTATCAAAGTTCTAAATTCTGCCTGAAGATCAAGGAGAATATAAGCTTCAGGAAGACAGAGATCTTTGTTTTGTTTACTGATGTATCTTAAGCACTAGAACATATCTAAGCTAGCCATTTAATTATACTGTCGAGCTGTAGCTTTGAGAGTGAATAAATCAAATTTCAGCAAGATGATGTATGGGAAAAGCATTCAAAGCAGAGATACTATAAAGAAAGAAACGACATGAGAGTAAGTGAAGAGTGTTTGGGAAGAATTTCAAATAGTTAACTAAAACCAGATTATAGACTGTGTAATGGAAACTAGTGAAAAACTGCACTGATTTTCATGCTAGAGGATTTGTTCTATAGTGTGCAGAAATTAGTAAAGATCAAAGAACAAAACAGTACACAATTGATAGTTTTCAAAAATAACACTCAAGTGCTAAGGTCATCAAATATTTCCTATGTGTTCCTATGAACAAGACCACTGACTGCCTCCACTTTTAGAATGGAAAAAGTTGATGAAGTTAATCTTCCTGTGTTCAAAACTCCAGTAATAGTTGGACCAAAGAAGCTAAACTTGCAAGCGCCTGGCTTCATTACAGAAGCACAGGATAGGAACAGAGATTCAGTTAAAGATTCAATACTGGAAGACAGTGAAAATCTATAATATTGTTGGAACTAAATATCACCTAAAATAAAGCAGATTATCAAAGTACAACCGAAAATAATTCTGAATGGAATATTTTAGTAGATTGGAAAAAAAATTCTTTAAGGGAAAATTTTCTGGAGGAAGACTCATGAATCAGTGGGGTGAAAAAAACCTCAGATTTCAATGGTTTAGACAAAGGTACCCTGATCCCCAGAGACATTCATTAAAAAAGACTTTTTTAAAAAGAGACTTTTCATTAAAAAGAAAAAAGTATTAGAAAAAGTATTCTAATAATGTTATAATAAACTGATGTCAGTGAGGAAGTAAAGGGAGAAATAGTTAAGGAAATCAAAGTAACAGCATGTCTGATTAACATCAATTTTTTAAATGGGATCAGTCTGGTAAATGGGTATATACAAGAATAAGTATATACAAGAATAAGTAGCTGTGATGGTCTAAAACTCTTAAATTGTCTTAAGAAGCTTAGTCCCCAAGTAGCTAAGATTCTTTTTTTTTTTTTTAAGATTTTATTTATTTAGTCATGAGAGACAGAGAGGCAGAGACACAGGCAGAGGGAGAAGCAGGCTGCATGCAAGAAGCCTGATGTGGGACTCAAACCCGGAATCCAGGATCACTCCCTGAACCAAAGGCAAGGCGCTCAACCACTGAGCCACTCAGGTATCCCAATAGCTAAGATTCTTATAAAATTTTGAAGGTTGAAAAAAAACTCTGAAGATTTTATTTTTTTGACTTTTTAGAGATATATTTGGAACAAGGGGGAAAAGAGCTAGGTTTCTGTTTGAGGAAGCAGGTATGACTTATTCCAATGGTTCTCACATTTTGGGATGCATAGGAATCATCTCAAGACCTTGTTTTTGGTTTTCTTTTGAAAATTTTATTTAGTTGAGAGAGAGAGCACAAGCCAGGGAGGGGGGCAGCGAGAGGGGCAGAGGGAAGAGAGAGAAGCAGACTTTCCCCTGAGCAGGGAGCCCGAGATCATGACCTGAGCTGAAGGCAGATGCTTCACTGATTGAGCCACCCAGGCGCCCTGTGAGGCCTTGTGGAAACACAGATTGCTGACTCCCAACTTCAAAGTTACTGTATGAGAGGTCTGGAGACTTTGCATTTTGGTAGTGCCTGGGTGGTTTAGTCAATTAAGCATCTGACTCTCGATCTCAGCTCAGGTCTTGATCTCAAGGTAGTCCATTCAAGTGCCACGTTGGGCTCCACACTGGGCATAGAGCCTACTTAAAAAAAAGAAAAAAAAAAAAAACTTTTGCTCCAGAAACCAATTTCTGAGTAATGTTGATGCTGCTCTAGTCCAGGTACCACACTCTGAGATTTATGGCATAGCTTGGTTTGGGTTCCACAAGAAGTAGACACTAAGACAAGGATTCAAGTGTAAGTGGTTTATTTGGGGAGCACAGTAAACACCCGTAGTGGAGGTGGGAAGCAAGTGCTCTGGAAGGCCTATGGCCAGTATATGGCCATCACATGAGGTAAGAAGTGAGTTTTCAGATGAATAGATCATATACAGCTAGCTAGATGAGGAAGGGCATGCGGGTAGAGGTATCCTCCGCTGAGGAAACAGCACGTGTGAAGAGTCTGTGGGAGGAATGCATTTGACCACGTTGGGGGGACGGGAACCTGGCCAACCTGCTCTGGTCTCTAGTCGGGAGAGCAGTGATAGATGTGGCTGTGAAGGTGTAACAAGAAGCAAATCAGGGAAGTTTGTAGCTGCCCTATGAACTTGTTTTGTTTCTTTTTCTCATGAGAACATTGGATGATTTTCTCTAGAAAATGAGAAAATTGAGGATGATATCTACTAAAGGGAGCAAAGTAGATTCAGGAAGACTGGTAGCAATCTACGAGTAGGAATGATCTCTCTGATTGATGGAATGATAGTCAATAGGAAGAAAAGCAGAGATATTTAAGAGATAGGAGAGAGGAGATAATCCTAAACAGGATTTGAATTTGATATGTGAGGTAAGGGAAAATACAAGTTCCAAGGATGACTCTCAGGTTTTTTTGACTTAAGTAAGTGCTGGGAGGTACCATGATTCTGAGTTCTGGAATACAGAGGCCTGGGCATGAGAAGATAGCTAGCATGAGCTTGAGGTACCTGCAAAAAAAACCCAGAGATACTGAGCAGATATTGGATGTACCTATCTAGTGCTCAGAGGACGGGTGTGGAAGAAAATTTGAGATTGGTTAACATAGATGGTACCTGAAACCTGTACAAATATGATCACTGATGTGCAAAAATGAGATGCTTGAAGAGGGATTAAGTGTGCAGTGAGAAAAGAGGGATAGCACTGAGCCTTGAAGAACTCTTAACTTTTTTTTAAGGGATCCCTGGGTGGCGCAGCGGTTTGGCGCCTGCCTTTGGCCCAGGGCGCGATCCTGGAGATCCGGGATCAAATCCCACGTCGGGCTCCTGGTGCATGGAGCCTGCTTCTCCCTCTGCCTGTGTCTCTGCCTCTCTCTCTCTCTCTCTCTGTGTGACTATCATAAATAAATACCAAAAAAAAAAAAAAAGAAAAGATTTATTTATTTGAGAGAGAGCAAGGAGGCAGAGGGAGAAGCAGACTCCCCACTGAGCAAGGAGCCCCATGCGGGGCTTGATCCCAGGACCCTGGGATCACAACTTGAGCAGAAAGCAGATGCTCAACCAACGGAGCCACCAGATGCCCCAGAATTCTAGCATTTAAGGTGAGCCAGCAGAGAGGGAGCAAGAGAGGGATCTAAGGAGAACCAAGGAGAGTAGAGTGCTACCTATGCCAAGAGAAAGCAGTATTTCAGCACAGTAAAATAAAACCATTACTAACTAGCCCTGAGACTGCCATCCAGGAAATAAGGGACTTTTCAATGTTAAGGTTCTCAGAATACAAACCCTGCCTCCCATCTTTTCTACTAAGGAAAATAATATATACCATAAACATAGTTAACAGAGAATCGAAGCTCGAGATACCTGAATACAAGTAAATAGCTACCTCGTGTGAATTCATATCTCTAGTTCCAGATAAACAGTGTCTCACTGTAAGAGTGACAATCTCATGGTAATGGTGACAATGATAGCTGTTTGCTGAGAGCCTCCCGCATGAAAGCTTCACATCCAATCTCCAGAGAGCATGTAAAGAGTGGAAGGAGTGCCTCTGTTCAGAGGATCTCCTTCTGCTAAGGTTCACCTGAATCTAACCCACACCACAGCATACTCATGCTTCATTCCTTCTTTCCTTGCTCTGGGTCTGCTTCTGTGACTAGAAGCATCTCCTTTCCCCAACCAGTTCATTGTAGTTTACCTCTTCCTTCTTGACTCAGTGCTTTTGATCTGGACATGCATGAATAGACCTCTGGCTTCACCTCAAGATTTTGATTTTTGGACCTGCGTCCACAGATAACCTAAGACATACAGCCCCGGCAGGCAGTCCTGTCATATTCTCAAGGTGGGTTGAATACCAATCTATAGTGGTTATGATGTCAATCGCTTTTAAACTTGTGATATCATAGAAGTATCACAAATAATCCTTGAGCAATGATAAAGGCAAGACAAAAGACAAGTAAACTCATAATTCCTAGGCTTATTTTATTTTTCATAGTAATCTCTATGCCCAACATGGGGCTCGAACTCACAACCCCAAGATCAAGAGTAGCATGCTCCACTGACTGAGCCAACCAGGTGCCCCCAGTAAATCCCAGGTTAACAAAGACAGAGACTTCATTGATTTCATGTGTACATTTCTACCCCTGTATTAAATGACCCGATGATGTCATAAACCCAACTCAAAGTGCTATAAAGTAAATATAACCTTTGCTGTATTATAGCTTTCACAAACTTCAAATCAACTTGCCTCCTTAACATCATATTTGGCCACATCACATAATAAGCAGCAGGGTCATTTATCAGGAATATGAAAAGAATATGCCTGCACATAGAACCTTTTCTTCTATTTAGATGTGTTTGCATGGTAAAGTGTTATACTCATGATATTGTAGGCCTTTAATAAGCACCACTCAGTACCTAAGAAACTTCTATCTGAAAAAAAAGAAAGAAAGAAAGAAACACTATCTAGATCAAACTGCTCCCAAATTTTGTGCAAGAAATAATTCTTCAGAATCAGAATGTCCTCCCTAATATTCAAGACCTAAATAACAAATTGAAGAAACGTAGATTTCCAGCTCTATTGAAATAATACACCCATCACTACTGAAGACCATACAATGGCCTACATATAGTCTCCTTTAAGCATTCCTGAAAGAGCTAATTTTCCAAAGAGAAATTACCAGTGAGAATTATGTTGCTTGGCAAAATTCTAGAGCAGTTGGCTTGTAAGCAATTAGAAAAGAAAATAGTAATTAAATAACCCACTGTATATTCACTAAGTCAAACTGAACTAAATACATTTTATATTTTAACACATTTAATGGACGACTAGATGAAGAATTGTTAGTCTTGTGAATATTGTTAAAGAGCTGGAGACTAGAATATTTAAGCATATTTATAAGTGGGGCTTGATAATATTAATAGATGAAACCTGACTAAAGCAGGCTTTAATGATTTGCTCCTGGGCTGGTTTGGTCATGTGCAACAAGGTCAAGACCTCATTTACCCAATATGCAAATAAATCTTAGAGTGATAGCTAATGTGTTGAATGCCAAAATTAAAAATCAAAATATGTATGTAGGGCAGCCCCGGTGGCTCAGTGGTTTTAGCACCTCCTTCAGCCCAGGGTGTGATCCTGGAGACCCGGGATCGAGTCCCACATCGGGCTCCCTGCATGGAGCCTGCTTCTCCCTCTGCCTGTGTCTCTGCCTCTCTTTGTGTCTCTCATGAATAAATAAATAAAATTTAAAAAAATATGTATGTAGCAACGAGCCAAAACTAAAAAAGAAAATTCACTAGTCACAAGTGGAAGGTCCTAAATTATGAAAAACATTTTAGAGGCTGTAACTGATATAAATTGCTATTAATGCCCATATATTCTTGAACAATTTTGATGAAAATATGGTTTCTAATACAATGCACATAATGGGGGTGCCCCTGGGTGGCTCAGTCAGTTAAGTGTCTGCCTTTGGCTCAGGTCACGATCTCAGGATCAAGGAATAGAGCCTGTGTTGGGCTCTCTGCTCAGTGGGGAGTCTGGCTCTCCCTCCCCCGACCACTCATGCTCTTTCTCTCAAATTTAAAAAAAAAAAAAAATCTTAAAAAAAATTTTTAATGCACATAATAGTACCAAAGCATTCTGCATCAATCAGAAAAAAAAAAATGTAAAGCACCGTATTGCAGTCAAGGAGCCAACAATTCAGACCATTAAAAACTGAACTGGGACCAGCTAATGAAGATCAAAAAGGTAAGTGATACTAAAACCAGGCCATGAGGAATGACTGAAGAAAATGAAAAAGTCTAGTCTGAAATGGAGTAAATATATTCCTGATATTGCAAGAGTTTCTTACTTTATGCATTCAAAAGAAGAAGCACCTACAGATTCAATACAATCCTTATTAAAATTCCAACGGTACTCTTTCGCAAAAACAGAAATAATGCTTAAGTCCATATGGAATCACAAAAGACTCTGAACAGCCAAAACGATCTTGAAAAAGAACAAAGCTGGAGTCCTCACACTCCAATTTCAAACTATATTACAAAGCAACAGTAATCAAAATAATATAGTATTGGCATAAAAATAGACACATTGAACAATGAAACAGAATAGAACCAGAAATAAACCCAGACATATGGTCAATTAATTTACAGCAAAGGAGCCAAGAATATACAGTGGGGAAAGGACAGCCTTTTCTATAGGTGTTGGGGGAACTGGACACCACTATCCTACACCATACACAAACATTAACTCAAAACTTAAAGCACTTGAACATAGACCTGAAACCATAAAACTCCTAGAAAAAATAATAAATGGAAAGCTCTTTGGTGATAATTTTTTGACTTGACACCAAAGCAAAGGCAAAAATAAGTGGGATTACAAGAAACAAAAAGCTTTTATACAGAAAATCAAATGATCAATAAAATGAAAAGCTAACCTACTAGGAAAAAGTATTTGCAAACCATTTATCTGATAAGAGTTTAATATCCAAAATATATGAAGAACTCTGACAACTCAATAGCAAAAAAAAAAAAAAAATCCAGTTAAAGAATTGGCAGATCTGAATGGATGTTTTTTTCAAAGAAGGCATAAAAATGGCCAATGGTACATGAAAAGATGCTCAACATCTCCAATCACCAGGAAGATGCAAACCACAGCCACAATGAGATGTCACCTCTTATCTGTTAGGATGACTATTATCAAAAAGACAAATAACACGTGTATGGTGACTGATGGTAACTAAACTTACAGTGAGCATTTCATAATGTATATACT
This sequence comes from Vulpes lagopus, assembly GCF_018345385.1. Lineage (NCBI taxonomy): Eukaryota > Metazoa > Chordata > Mammalia > Carnivora > Canidae > Vulpes > Vulpes lagopus. The sequence continues at coordinate 128,723,117 of NC_054824.1, read as the reverse complement.
TATAAAATCCTTATGTTGTATACCTGAAACTAATATTGTATGCCAACTATATTTCAATTAAAAAAAATCAAAGACAAGAAAGTGTTGGCAAGGATGTGGAGAAAAGGGAACCCTTGTGCACTGTTGGTGGGAATACAGGTTGGTAAAGCCACTATGAAAAACATCATGGAGTTTTCTCAAAAAATTAAAAATAGAACTGTCATATGATCCAGCAATTCCACCTCTGAGTATATATACAAAGGAAACAAAATCAAGCTCTCAAAGATATATTTGCACTCTCATGTTTATTGCATTTATAACAGCCAAGACACAGAAAAACCTGTCTACACACACACACATACACATTCAGCCACAAATAAGGAAATTTTGCCATTTGTAATATGAAAGAATTTGAGGGCATTAAGCTAAGTGAAATAGGTCAGAGAAAGACAAATTCTGCATGATCTCATTTCTTTGTGGAATCTACAAAACAAAAACCACACACTCATAAATTGAGAACAGAATGGTGGTTGCCAGGAGAGGAGGCAGATGGGCAAAATGGGTGAAGGTGATCAAACAGTACAAACTTCCAGTTATAAAATGAGTTAAGACATGGGGATATAATGTACAGCATGATGACTATTGTTAATGACACTGTATTGTGTATCTGAAAGTTGCTAAGAGAGTAAACCTTAAAAGTTCTCATCAAAAGAAAAAAAATTTGCAGCTGTGTGTGATGGATGTTAACCAGACTTATTGTGGTGATCTGCTGCACACCAGAAACTTAAGTCAATCTTATCTCAATTAAAAACAAACACAAAATCAGAGGTGGTAATACTGTTAATCAGACTAAAATATAGAATGATGATGGTGCATCTGCATGGCTCAGTGGTTGAGCGTCTGCCTTCAGCTCAGGTCATGATCCCAGGGTCCCAAGATTGAGTCCTGCATCGGCCTCCCCACAGGGAGCCTGCTTCTCCCTCTGCCTATGCCTCTGCCTCTGTTTCTCATGAGTAAATAAATAAAATCTTTAAAATGGATAAAATATAGAATGATGAAGTTGTTTTGTGGAGATTGCTTAGATGGGATGTCATCAGGCTACAGCCTGAAAATATTCTGGAAAATCTCAGTAGCTCAGCAAGTGCTCCTCTCAGCAATACAGCACTAACTTCACAGACTTGATTACTACTTTTGTTTGCTAAGCCATCACCTCTGTTCAACTCAGTCTTCCCCATAAACTGCCGGAGTTCTGCAGCTTACCAACTAAAGACATAGCTTAAATTTCAAAAGGCAGAATGCAAAAAAAGCAAAAAAAAAAAAAAAATTGTTTTTTCTTGGTAACTAACATCTGCCTAATCTGGTATAAAATACTTGTTTTTCTGTGGAATCCCTAAAGTACCTTCTTAAAGTACCCAAATTACAAAAAGCATCAGCTAGTACACAAAAATGAAGTTTCCCACAACACATAGGTAGAGTATGGAAGCATGCTTGGATTGGTAATTAAAAGACTTCTACTTGAACTGCAAAGTTTTAAAAAGAAACTGCATACAATGTTAAGGATGTTGCCATAATAAGATGTTTGTTAGGACATTTTCTTGGTTCTTTTTTGTTTTTAAGGAATAAATATATGTTAGGAAACATCTTGCTTGATTAGATCCTAAGTGGAGGAACAAACAACCATCGGTTGGGAGTGTGTCAATTCTATAAGAGCATTTTCTAGGAACTTTTTTGTTAATACACCCCAACTAAAAAATAATAATAATAATACACCCCAACTATGTAAATGTTTAGAAAATTACCGGTTTTTTTACACTTAGATCATATGCTACAGCAGAATTTTTTTTTACATCAATCATTTGAGTGTCATGGTGTCTTGAGACCAAGACGGTTAAGAATTGTTGGTCTAATGAGCCTAAAATGACTTTTTAACCATGAAATAAAATGCTTTTAAGATGCAATGCATCAATTCTATCTAGAAATGGAAAAACAAAGTTAGCATAAAGCAATATTCTCAACAAACACTCAGGAATATTTCAAAAAGTTCAGAAAAACTATGTAAACCCTTTAAGAGGGACACATGGGTGGCTCAGTGGTTGAGCGTCTGCCTTTGGCTCAGGGTGTGATCCTGGAGTCCCACATCAGGCTCCTTGCATGGAGCCTGCTTCTCCTCCCTCTGCCTGTGTCTCTGCCTCTCTTTCTGTGTCCTCTCATGAATAAATAAAATCTTTAAAAAAATAAACCCTTTAAGACTACTGAATAACCTAGATAAACCTATCTATATAAGCTATTCAAGTGATGATATATAAACTATTCAAGTGATTTGTTAATATTGCAAAGTAAGTTTTCTTCTAGACAGCAAGTTTCTTCATGTTAGTTATTGGCTAAGAACTAGGCATGTTTAAAATAAAGTCGGTCATAATGCACAACATGAGGACTATAGTTAACATTGCTGTATGGTCTTTAAAAGTTAGAGTAAATCACAAGAGTTTTCATTACAAGGAAAAAAACCCTCTTTTTTTTTGTATGTATAGATAGGTGTTAACTAAACTTACTGTGGTAATCATTTCACAATTGGCCAATCAGCCATTATGTTATACACTTTAAACTTCTACAGTGCTGTATATCAACTAAATCTCAATAAAACAGGGACAGGGAGAGAACAGGCTAAATAAATTTCTCATCAATAAATCCTGGGCCTACATTTGATTACTTACTTAGTATGAGTATCAACTGATTATTCTTTATAAGGATTATTCTAAAAGATATATTGTTTTATTTAGAATTCCTCCTTATCTGGAGCATTTGTACTTCTTGGAGACAAAAAAATGTATCAGATTTTCCTGCAAAAGTTTAGGATAATAAAAACTAATAACCAATTAGGATCTATATTCTGAAAGGAAAAATACATTACCCCAAGCTTTCCTGGCAAGACTTATCGAGAGACTTGCCAGATATAAACAACTGGTATATATGGACTGAACACATGGGAAGAGTAAACGTAACAAGCACTTTGTATATTAGCTTACTCAATCTTCACAAATCATAGAGGTGAGAGGCTGAGTAATTTGTCTAAAACCATGTTAAGTATCAACCCACAGAATCATCAAAACCATTCTAACCCAAGAAACTATAGGCTTGGTTGTTTTAAACATTTTCAGTTTTCCTTCTTTTGTATTCAGTGTAACTCCTCTTTAAGTTTCTATTGGTAACATCAGACTCAATTTCCAGGAAATAGAGTCCTTACTTTTAGTAAAATCTGCTGCCTGCAAAATGCCCTGGCAAGAACTTCCTCCATGCAGCTGAGGAGAAAGGTCAGGGGCTACTCTCTTCATCCATCTTTCCCAGTTATTGAGGAGGGACGGCCAGCCAGTTCTTAGTTTTCACCTGTATCTGGCACCTGCGAGTGCCAACAACATACATCAATCACTTGGAATAGATCTAACATTCACAAAGGCTTTTTATTTTAGCTTTTCTGTTCTGCACAAAAGACAAGTCACATATTAAAACCTGCATATTAATACCTTAAAATAATGTTGAGCAGGGGGATCCCTGAGTGGCTGAGTGGTTTAACGCCTGCCTTCGGCCCAGGGTGTGATCCTGGAGTCCCGGGATTGAGTCCCACATCGAGTTCCCTGCATGGAGCCTGCTTCTCCCTCTGCCTGTGTCTCTGCCTCTTTCTCTGTGTCTCTCATGAATAGATAAAATCTTAAAAAATAATAATGTTGAGCAAAAACAGCCAGATAGAATTTTTATTGTGTGCTTCCTTTTCTATCAGGTATAAAAGTAGGCAAAACTACCTGTGGTATTAAAAATTAGTGGTGGTGACGAGTTTGCCTGCAAGCCAAAATAAGGGTATTTATGGGATTCTAGTAATGTTTTGTCTTGATCTAAGGGCTATCATTCACTTTGTGCACACGATCATGCATTATTTTGCCACGTTGACAAGTATGAAATTTCTTCATTCACATTTCATGTGTTCCTTCTCTCTCTATATATAGAATGGCTGTAATTCAGATGACTAGGTCTCCTCCACATTCAGTTTCGTGCCCTGCTCATTTTGAATTCTGTAACGGTAAATCCTTCACCATTACACTCTCAAGAACTTCTATTAAATACAGTAAACTAAAAATAAATAAATAAATAAATAAATAAATAAACACAATAAACTGTGGTCTAGTTTAATGCAAGTTTGTCAGTTAAGTACGTAATGGAATACACACATTATCTTTCTTATTTTGGGGTGTGTGTATGTGTGTGTGGTGACTGTCACCTCAATCCCAGATTTGGACAATTGCTGTCATATTTGGGGGGGATGTAAGTGGTAATACTCATTTTCTTGAGGCTCCTATATTCTTTTAATTTCTTAATGTAACTCCTTTCTATTCCACAATTTTTTTCAAAATTGTATTGCATAATCAGAAAATTATATTGACACTAAGTCGAATCATGGAATGATTACTTTATTCATATTTCTATCATGAATTTTATTCTACATGTATTTACATGTTTTCTGGGTCACAAAGGCTAAAATGTCATCACCTCCTCAAAAGGTTTATTCTTTTGAGTAGCAGCCTTAATGGATTTCTATAAAAGTCAGGATTCAATGAAGGTCATAATTAGTACTTATTAAGCAGCCCAAAAGGTATATGACATTGTATTTAGCAATATGTTCTTACAACTCTGATATCTTACTTAAGGGTAACTTCACCATATAAAAGTGTTTATTAACCACTTAACTACTTTTCTGCCTCGTTGCTAATAGGACTTGAAAATCTTGTTGCATAAACACTTGACAAAATAGCCTTATGAGTTAACACTTGAAATAAAGATAAAATAGGTTTATAAAGTTAAATCCAACATATAGCATCGGCATGTGGTAGCTTTCCCCTATCTACTTTTTGAAGTGCAAAATAACGGGTTATCTCCTACATGTCTTCCAGGGTGAGTTATGAGAATTAAATGTTATCATGTTTGCCTCTAGACAAAATTTTAATTAGACACACAAGTAGGAGAAAACCACTTTTAATTGAAAAATAAAGCAATACATCTCAAATAAGACTCTGTTTAACAACATAAACTGTAATTTGCTGAGGGAAATAGCTTTCCTATAAGTGGTATTGTGAAATTTAGGTTATCAGAAATCAATAGTTTCCCTCCTTTATTCTGACTCAGCTATAAGCATATTAAAAATAAGAATAAATTCACTTTTCATGAATTTAAACTGTAAATCTGTAAAGCCTGTCCCTATTCCTAATCCACTGACAAAAGGTGAGATTTTAAACAAACATTTCCATACTGAGGAATTCCCAGATAATAGCAAATAGTCAATATTTTCCTTATGAAAACGTTTATAGGAAAGACACACAAGACTATTATTGATATTTAACTAATCCACAAACTTCAAAACACAATTTCATCAAGATGATCTCTACTACAATTTTGCTTTAAAGAAACTCTCAAATCTCAGAATGGTTCTTGATATACTCGAAGTATTCACTTTGAAAGAAAGTAGTAAAGTTATTGCTTTAAACTGGAAAAACCTATGGTCAAAAATCTTTTAAAAAAGAGTTCATTAAACAGCTATTCTTACAATTACACTCATGTAACTGCAGAGAAAATGTTCAAGCACATAGTAAACATCACTCTTTCGAATGACAGAACAAAGGCATATGTTCATCAAGATGTATGGCTTTTTTGGTGATTGTTATTTCTACCCATAGTTATTACTGTTTGACTGAAAAACATTTTTACAAAACTCCACTTCCAAAATTAACATTTTTATTAAATCAAGTTAAAAAAAATGTTCACTGTAGAAAAGTCAACAAGGGTTTTAACAAAACCAAAATATACCCTTTTGTACAATATATGTATATATTAGCAGCAAACTACTTTTGAGATTTTCTTTTATGTTCTTTTTAGTTATTTTAAAGAAAGCGTAAACAATGAATATTAGTATGGAATGTCAGCTAATATACTCTTCCTCTTTTATTCTGTGATTTAAGCCTTCTAGTACAAGTTATTTTGTGATTTTCATTAATAAATACTAAGAACAAACCCAGTTTTGACTAAGGAGTAGTGAAAAAGAGTGGCTGATAGCACCCATTCTCATTACTTCATAGTCATGCATTACCTTTGAGAGTAACAAATGAGCACCATATAAACAAGGTAATTATGTGTGTGTGTAAATTCAACTTTTAAGGTGTAATAGTAGCCAACTAGACCACTTAGCATTTTATTATTACTTTCTAAAAATTTGGTGATATATAAAATTTTAATCAAATCAGATAAATACTTCAATTCCATATTGCTTGTCCATTTTTAAAATTTTAATAAAAATTCTGTATATAACCTGACAAATTGCATGCATACGTGTGTGTGTATAGACACATACAAAAGTGTATGCATATATACATATACATTTTTAGCTTTGGATGAATTTCTAAACTGAGATGAAGCCAAACCTCTCATTTAAATATACATGTAGACTATGATATCACCAACTGAAAGTTTCTAATAAAAGTTTCATCTTAGCTAAAGAGAAATACTGGCTATTGAAAATTCTGAGGCCAAAGAGCTATAATTCAGCTTAATATACTTTAGGCTTACAAATTAGCCAAACAGGATTTGAAATTACCAACCGCCCACTTAAGAAATAAATTTTTTCTTAGTATTTCCTTCTAAAGCAAAAAGGGAGTATCTTTACAATGAACTTTCATTTTTTAAAGTTATAATTATTAAAGAAATCTCACTAGTCTTCAAAAATACTAAACATTATATAAATACAATTTTCTTATAGTTGAATTCTTCAGCTAGAATCTGTATTAAAAAATTTCCTTTGGATTGTTTCATTTAGCACTTCAAGTCTCCATTCTGCAACTCTGATAACTGGCTCAGATTTGGTAGGTTTATATCAATCACATCTACTGTGTGTTACCTGTGTACAAGAACATCAATGGGAAGAACTGCACCAAATTTCAAAAGCAACATAAGGAAAAATTCAAGAATGTGTAATATAAAAAAGCTAAGTACAACAGGGAATCCCTTTTTTTCATTACATTAATGAAATATAATCCTTTCAGTATTTTTAAAGATATGTCCTAACTTTCAATTTTTAACTTATCAATAAGATTAAGCTTTTAGACAGCCCATCTTTATTTTTTAATTAAAAACCTAAATCAATAGACTGAATTACTTTTATTAATATACACATCAAGTTACTGAAACGGTGACTTCATGTAGTTTTCCCCTTAAAGATGGCACTTGCAGGTACAAAGATGCAGAGATGTCTATAGCCTTCAGATGTTTACTTGAAAAGATTCTTCAACAGCAGTTTGATACTGGGTTTCCTCATCTAGCTGAAGATTCTAAAAACAACGTTAACATGTCAATATGAAAAAAACATACTCAACTACTCAATACTTTGCCCAATACATTACACACACTTGAAATGGTTTACATTTACGTTACAATATATACACTATCCTTTAAAATATGACTTAAATACTTGAACTTTAGTAATTAAGTTCAGTTGTAATTAATTAAGAATAATTTTTATCAATTATTCTCAAATGGGATCAGCAGAGAATGAAATTTGAGAGTTACAGTGCCTTATGATGAGGTTATTAATTAAAAGTATAGGTAAAGGTAATCCACAATTATAAATGATAATAAATTCTGTCATCGCTAGAAAAGAGTGCCAAGTGTCTAAAAACAAATTCATTTTATTTTTTTTTTAAGATTTTATTTATTTATTCATGAGAGACACAGAGAGAGAGAGAGACAGAGAGACAGAGAGAGAGAGAGGCAGAGACACAGGGAGAAGCTTCCCTCTGGAGAAGCAGGCTCCACGCAGGGAGCCGTGATGATGCAGGACTCGATTCTGGGTCTCCAGGATCATGCCCTGGGCTGAAGGCGGCGCTAAGCTGCTGGGCCACCCAGGAATCCCAACAAATTCATTTTAAAGAAAATAAGCATTTACTGAATGAAGAGAACTGAATAGGAGCTTATTCATAACATGAAGCTAAAAACTACAGCTCATCAATCTTAGTTACACTCCCATTCTTCACTTAATTCTACTTGCTATCAGTTATGTCCTATGGGTTTGCTTTAAAATAGGCTTCCACTTGAGATTATTTAATCTTAAATAATTAAAATTACATACTCTTTTGTGGCATAATAGAACTGGACAATTAAGTCAAAAGTGGTTCATAAAATATATTTTTGTTTTTCCAAATCATAGTTCTCCACAGTAAACTTTCTTAAAGTGAGAATTTAAGAATCTACAAGTATTTCATAAAAATGCTAAAATTATAAAAGTATACTTGAATTTTACGTTTGAGTTGTTATTTTAAAACAGTATGACTAATAAACATGTAAATTCCACAAAATAGAAAAGCATTTATCAAGCCTGATATAATTTTAACAATGGAGAAAATTAGAAAAGAGAAAAATGTAAATTCTGTGCATGCCACTGTCAGAACTGCACATTGCCTGTGCTTACCTAAACTGGAAAACAAGTGTCAGCCATTCTTTGTCAGGATTAATACTGAATTGGTATGGTTTTAATTCATTCAAGTTGAATAAAATGTAATTTCAAAAAAAAAAAGTCATCTAATTTTTTTTAAAAAATCATGACACATTTGGGAGGTATAAAGTAACCCCATGTTTTGATTTAGGGATCTGTTTTTATATTATATAACTTCCCTCATGCCCTGTTAAAGCCATCATCTAAGACCAGACTCTACTCAACTTGGCTTTATTTAATAATTAAGTTTCCTCATTTTTAAAAAGAATGTGTCTCACATGTAGATATGAGAACTCTGTTATAATAAGCAACTTATACTACATGAGAAATACATTCTCCTTCATCTGTTGTACCAATTTTACTTCTATAAGCACTTGGTACAACTATCCCTTAAATCTAGACAGTTTTCATATAAATCATCATTTTGTCAATCTAGGGGTTTGCTCTTCTTATGTTAATTATCCCTCTAGTATAGGAGGTGAACAGTAAATTCAATTTTCACCACTTCTCACAAGCCAAATTATTATTATAAAAACACCTATATTATTGTAGAAACAACAGAACTTGCTCTATAACCATCCAGTATGATACAGCAACTTGTCTCAAAACTCAAGTCTAGATCGAAAAAGTTAATTTAACTTGAATATTTATAGGGTACTTTCTTAAGCTTAAAGAATTTCACTTACCACAAATTCTCCATAATCAAACTGATGTCTTTGATTTAGATGACTAACGAAATTTCTAGTAATCTGGCTAGGATCTCCCCAAGGAAGAGACACACAAATAGGACATGTCTATGAGAAACAGAATGTTTAAGTAAAAAATAATGAAAAATAATCAAACATACTAATTATTGAAAGTATTAAAACAACACAGGCTTATGTTACTGAAAATATTTACATGAAAACCATTTCTAAGATCCAAATTTCAGGATAAAATCATTTCCTAATCAAATTACCTCAGATAAATTATATTAACACAACACAATAAAAACACAGATCTTATATATTGTTACTTAAATTGCCAACTACACAACTGTTTGAACAGAAACATCACACCCAAGCTTAATAATACCAATCATAGCTGCTATCATTAACCAGTATGTAATCTCATTTGAGCCACAAAACTATAATTATTAGCTTAATTTTATTTATAAATAAAATGAAAGTGAAGTAAACTTTAAATTATATCCTTAAGGTTTCAAACGAAGGACATACTAAAAAGTGAATGGATGGTACATTCAAATGAAATTAGAAGAAAATTTTGGGAACTTTTACAACTTTCTAGCCAAAGTTCATGCTGTGCTGAAAATAATGCAGAAACAAAAATTTGCCAATGTAATATAAAAGAAATGAAATATCTTAAACGTAAGATTTGTTTCCTGGAGACATCTTTGGCAATTGTATTTGTTTACTGAACAGTAACTGACCCTCCCCTAATGAGCAAAGTAGGTGGTGTGTTTCCCTTAGTGCTATGTAAGAGTTTAAGGCAGCCTCAATAGATACTGAAGCATATTCTTTCACAACTTTTTCTAGTATAAACAAATAAAACCACTTAGAAATACCTATAATCCTTTTTATTTATAAAATTTTCCTACTACTCATGTCTGAAGAAAATACTTATATATCAAAATGTACAGCTGAAAAAGAAATCTCTCTTCCAGCTCAGTTTCTCCTGTTCCATTCACAGTTGATATCACTTACCTGTGTGACTCATGTTCCAAAAGAGGACTTGTAGGACCATTAACACAATGCTGGAATCCTGCATTCCACTCTGTCTCCCTCATTCATCAAAAAGATCTCACCCCTTTCTTACACAGCCTCAAAATGGCATCAAAAAGATATGTATGCATCAAAAAGTATGTTTCTTTTCCTTCCATGCTTTATGCATTCATATACTAGATTCTGCAAGGATACAATTAAAAATACCTGCTGACTTTATTCTTATTTGTAAGTGTATTTACCTGCAGCAGAGCCATCAGACCAGATCCAGTTGCCTGCATCCTATAGACTAAGAAATCAAGAAGCTCCAACAGAGTCTGGTTCTGCCACTCCTCAAATGAAAATCCCCAGTTCACCTTTCACGATTTTACTTTCCTCCAGGCTGTTCTCCTATATTACCCTTACAGTAAGCATCTCCCTTTTTATAAGTGAGTTACTGGAATTTTAAATATCTCATTCTGCTTCACAGGCATTAATGTTTCTGTTGACAAAAAACTATCTTTTTGTTGACAAAAATGATAATGCCCCATTGAAATTTAAATCAACTACTTTCCAAAAAAAAAAAAAAAAAAAAACAAAAAACTACTTTCCCTTGTACACATGAAGTGAAATAAATGCAACGACATATTTAAGCAGAAGACTGTCTTAAATATGGGTACTTACCACAGGAACTATTTGAAATAGGTGATTACTGTTACAGTGATCCAGTAAACGTTGTCTGGTAAAATTTGATTCTTGACACAAGGGACACTTAAAGGTAGGATGCCCAGAACTATAAAATAAATTTAAATGAAATGTACTTACTTTGAAATCAAAACATAAAAATGATGCTTTCCCATTCTTTGGACAATTATTGTCTTTTTTTTAAGTTATACTTATTAGATTATTCAAAGATTCCCTCATTTTGAAAAAACTATTTTCAGTAAATGATCTACAACAGATGTTTCCAAACAATCTCAATTTACAGTACCCTTAAAATATCTCAGTACATTTTTTTTATGGTGCCTTTGGCCTAAACAAAAACAAACCTAGCTGTTACATCCTAAAAAGTTAAGTTTAGTCATTCAGATAAGGCCAACAGATGTCACTGTAACTCCCTTGAAAGTTGTAAATATCCTGTGGTGTCACAGTTTAGAAAACCCATATCTAAGAACTCAAAACTTTTAAAAAGACTCCCATCAAAGTCAGATCTTTAGTCTATCTCAGTGTCTAGGAATCTAACGTACAAAATTCATAGGAAAAGTGAAAAACAAAAGCATCAATCATCAGAATGATCAACATTTCAAAACATTTTGAGGATCATGCATCACTGAAGTTTAATACCTCAGAATTTCAGCAAAGGACAACTCTACCTAAATTATTCATGGAAGAAACCGGACCACAGTGAAAAAGGAGAGCTAGACTATTCTAATTTAACGTGATCTGTAAAAGCATCTGTGGCATTTATTTCTAAACTGCTAATCTAGCATTATGTCTGATGATTTCATTGAATAAAAAAATTTTATTTAAAAAAATCTATTATAAAGTGACAGATATTTACTAAAGTAGCAGAATTTTCAAAAGCTTACCTTGTATTCTCTTGATAAGTTTCTGTGTTATCAGATGTAGATGTTTCACTCCTATTACTAAGAAGCATAGAAGGGGAAAAGTTAATACCTCAAGTAATAAAGTACATTACAGACTCATTAAGTTGAATCACTAATGAAAATTACTAGTCTGAATTTGTTTTAAAAGCCTGAACTTCAGGATGCCTGGGTGGCTCAGTCAGTTAAGGGTCCAACTCTTGATTTTGGCTCAGGTCATCATCTCAGGTTTGTGAGATACGGACCCATGTAGGCTCCATGCTGGGTGTGGACCCTGCTTGAGGTACTCTCTCCCTCTCCCTCCGCTCCTCCCCTGCACATACATGCCCTCTCTCTAAAAAAAAGAAAAAGGCAACTTCAAATAGTTCTAAACTATGAAATAATTGTGGCCTTAATTAGTTTTTAAATAAATTCTGGTTAGAAAATTGCTTATTAAATCCTTATTCACATCCTTTAAAATTAATTGATGTAGTTACAAATAGGTAGAGAATATAGAATTTTGCAGAATTATCTTAAATCCCTAGCATGGTATTTCCCCAGGTTCTTCAGACTTTCAAAGAGACTCTTCTACCTAGCTTACTAGGTTTTTGAAGGGTGGGATAGAAGCAAGAATTTGTGAACTTTTTGACTTGTCACAGAATATGGTTTAAAGCTGCGGCCTCCAAAGTAGAGTAGGTCTAAGAAAACATTTAAATGTTCATTATGTTCATATTTCTCAAAAAGGAAATAGGCTTTCCAACATTTAATATACAGAACAATATTACATCCTCAATGGGACCCTATGCCAGAGCCATATGTTATATGCAGTCTCAGAGAAATTCAGAGGGAAGGGTGCATATATCCCAGATGGAGACTGTCACTTATGCCTTACAGAATTTCATCAAAGTGGTCAATTGTATAGAAATAAGATCTTTCAACAGCAGACACATTAACAGAAATTAGACAGGCAGTAGGCAAAAAACTATCATATAGGTATCTCAATGGCAGAGTTAAAAGAGTTTTTAAACCAAGAAAACTTATTTTTTCTTTTATGAAAAAAACAAGCAGTACTATATCAGCTGCCTAATATATCCTTTTCTTTTTGAACTTTCTTTTTTTGATTTTTCATAGTAAAACTACATGCAACAAGGCTTTATTTGATGTAGGCACTCTCCCAATGACAGTCCCTTCTATGAAGATAACCATGTTATCTCCCCACATGCATCTATCCTACGCTGAGCCAGCAAGCAAGCCTCCTAGTTTTCGCTTCCAAAGAGGAGACTAGTAAACCACTATTTTCTGTATCTTTCCAGCAGATACTAATCTGCCTCTTCAGGTAAAGGTGGCATTTTAACAATGTGAAGAATAAACACCTTTTTAAAATAAACTCAAACTATGGAGACCTTTCTCTCTCCCTCTAGCTCCCCAACTCATACACCTGTGCAAGCACTCTCTAAAATAAGTAAATCTTAAAAAAAAAAAAAAACTAGAAAGTATAGTCAACAATACTGGTTTTAGTAAAAGTATTTCTGCAACTTTAACAAAAATTTCTTATAACATTAGGTAAAGTAAAATTTTTAAAGTAATAATTTCATCTTTATCTCACTTAAATTTTACATGTATAATGTAGGTAAAGTACCAGTACTGTAAAACACATGAACAGTTTTTAATATTTCATTTTTTTAAGATTTATTTATTTTAGAGAAAGAGAGGGAGCAGAGGGAGAGACAGAAGGAGAGAAGCAGACTCCGTGCTGAGTGCAGAACCTGACGCAGGGCTCAATCTCACAACGCTGAGACCATGACCTAAGCCAAAACCAAGAGTCAGACGCTTAACCAACTGAGACACCTTGGTGCCCTACATACAGTTTTTAAATAAACATATGCATACTTGATTTTTTTTCACTGATGGGGTATACAATCACAAAAGTGATTTAAAACATTTTAAGGGCAGGCCAGGTAGCCCAGTGGTTTAGTGCCACCTTCAGCCCAGGGCCTGATCCTGGAGATCTGGGATCGAGTCCCACGTCAGGCTCCCTGCATGGAGCCTGCTTCTCCCTCTGCCTGTGTTTCTGCCTCTCTCTCTCTCTCTCTCTCATGAATAAATAAAATTTAAAAAAATAAAAACATTTTCATATCAAATTTAATGCCCTTTTCAAATGCTTTCTCCCTTCCCTCTCTCATTACAAGTCCTCTATTTTCCAATAGAACTAATGATAATTCAATAGAACTGATGATAATTCATCATTCCGGCCCATTCTAATCATCCTATACCACATCTGGGCTACTGGTAGCCTACTCATTTATTCCAAAAAAGCATGAATGAGTTCAACAACTGACACTCTATTATCAATTAAAATTTTAAAAAGATAATTTCATTTGATGCAGAAAAAGCATTCAATAAAATTCAACCTCCGTAATGGAAACAAAATCAAAAGCCCTGATCACAATGCTTTTAAAAATACAAATGCCTAGACTCTATCAGAATACGTGGGAATGGTGCCTAATATACATAATTTTTTAATTTCATAAAATATTCTGATTGGAACAGACTCATTTAATGGGGAAATCTTAAATTCAGAGTGATAACATCATTACAAAGATAAAGAATGCCTATGTTAGAAAATTACAGTAAATATAATACTTAATAGTAAAATTTTAGATGCATTCTCACTTAAAATTAAAAACAAGAAAAAGGTGCTTGCTATATAATATTGAATAGAGATCCTAGTTAGGCAATAAATTGACATGAAGCACTAAGAGATAAAATTATATTAAAAAAAAACAAAATAATTTTCCATATAATAAATCTAAAAGAATCTACAGGTAAATTATTTGGTGCTATCAGAACTAGTAAGTCAACAGTTGCTAAATACAACCTTAATGTAAAAATCTGTACTATTCCTACTCACTAGTAATAACCACTTAGATTATGAAGCAGGAAAAAAGATCTATTTGTATAGCAACAAAAACTATAAAGTTTTACTAGGAAAAGATATAACAAAACATACATGCTCTAAATGGAATTCTTTTAGTACATTTTTAAAAAATGCTCTTTTAAAAAAGAGATGGGGCACCTTGGTGGCTCAGTCAGTTAAGTCTCTGCCTTTGGCTCAGGTCATGATCCCAGGGTCCTGAAATGGAGCCCCATGGTGGGCTCTCCCCGCTCCCTCTGCCCCTCCCTACTTGTGCTCTCTCTCTCAAATGAATAAATGAAGTCTTTAGGGAAAAAAGGTAGAGACAGGCTGTATTTCTAGGAGGGAATAATCAGTATCACAGGATGTCAATTCCCTCCAAATACATGATTTCAATATTCAGCCTCTATAATGCTTCTGATCAAAATCTCTTCAGAGATTTTCAGGAGACTCAAAAGTCTGATCCTAAAATTCATATGAAATTATCAAAGGGCCAAGAACAGCAGAGACAAGTTTATAAGTAAACCAAGAAAGGAAACTTTTCTTACCCGACATTAAGACTTATTGTTAAAGCCATGGTAATTAAGATAGCCTGATATCAGAGAAATAAACAAGTGAACCAACAGAACAGAATAAAGAGATGTATAGGACTGAAATGGCATTGTAAATCCGTGAGAAAAAACTAACCCAACAAATAGTACTGGGACAAATGACTAATGACATGGGTGAAATTTTTCCTACCACACATTACACATCCAAAATAAATGTGAAAAGCAAAGATTTAAAACGTTAAAAAAGAAAAGATCTTATAACCTTGATATAGGAAAAAATTTCTCAAGCATGACACAAAAAGCAAAAATCATAAATAATTATACACACACACACACACACACACACACACACACACACACACACACACTTTTGTACATCAAAAGACACCACAACAAAACTAGCCAAAAACTGAGCAAAGACATTTGTCATCAGGAAACAAAAGCCAGAATAGACAAGTAGGACTACCTTAATTAAAAAGCTTCTGCATAGCTAAGGAAACAATCAATAGAGTGAAAAGATGACCTATGGAATGGAAGAAAATATTTGTAAACTATGTCTCCGATAAAGGGTTAATCTCCAAAATATCTAAGGAACTCCTACAACTTAACAGCAAAGAAACTACCAACCCAATTATAAAATAGGCTAAAAGCCTGAATAAATAATTCTCAGATGATATACAAATGGCCAACAGATATATGGAAAGATGCTCAAGGTCATTAAACAATTGAGAAATGCAAATCAAAACCACGAGTTATATTCACCTCATACCTGTTATGATAGCTACTATCAAAAGAACATAAAACAAGTGTGAGTGAGGGTATGGAGAAATTAAAACCTTTGTACACTGTGGTGGAAATGCAAAAATGGTGCAGCCAACTGTGGAAAACAGTAGGGAGGGTCCCCCTACCCCCCCAAAAAACCAAAACTATCATATGATCCAGCAATATTACCTGTGGGTATTTATCCAAAACAACTGAAATCAGGATTGTGAAGAAATATTAGCATTCCCATGTTCACTGTGGTGCTATTCATAAAAGCCAAGAGGCAGAAACAATCTTGTGAATGCATAAATATACTAAGATATGAATGGATAAAGAAAATGTGGTATATATTTACCATTCAGCCTTAAAAGGAAATCTTACAAATGAATGAATCCTGCAAATGACAACATGAATGAACCTTGAGAATGTTCTAAGTTAAATAAGCCAGTCACAGCACAAATATTGCATGATTTCACTTATATGAAGTATGCAAAATAGTCAAACTCAGAGAGAAGCAAAGAATAGAATGGTAGCTGCCAGAGCCTAGGAGAGGGTGAAATGGGGAGTTACTAATCAACATGTATAAAATATCACTTATGCAAGGTAGGTTCTAGAGATTTGCTGTACAACACTGTGCCTATACTATAAGTAAGAATACTATATGACACACTTAAAAATCTATTAAATAAGTTAGCTAGCCAGCTCATGTTAAGTACCCTTCCCAAAATTAAAAAAAAAAAAAAAGAAAGAAAGAAAAGAGGCCTTTGGCTGGCTCAGTTCGAAGAGTACAATTCTTGATCTCTGGGTTGTGAGTTTCAGCCCCAGGTTGTGCGTAAAGATTACTTAAATAAATAAAACTTAAAAAAAAAAAAAAAAGGAAGAGGGGGGCCTGGGTGGCTCAGTAGTTAAGCATCTATCTGTCTTTGGCTTAGGTTGTGATCCTGGGGTCCTGGGATCAAGTCCCACATCAGGCTCCTTGCAGGGGAGCCTGCTTCTCACTCTATGTTTCTGCCTCTCTCTGTCTCTTATGAATAAATAAAATCTTTAAAAAAAGAAAGAAAAAAGAATTAAAATTATGTAGGACTATGCCAAATAAACACTATAAATTGCAATAGTTCTTAAAGCAAAGCTTTCAAACTACTAAAGTATTTCTGGTTTTTTAAAAATATGTAAAAATATGAAGAAAAATCTCAGTCTGTTTTTTTTTCAAAGTCTATGTTTATGTGTTTTACAAAATGGCCAAAAACATACATTTAATTCTGAATTTTATATATATATATATATATATATATATACACAGACACAAGCACACCACACACACACACACACACACACAAATACATGGAATAAAGGATTAGCATCCACAATATATAATGAATGCTTATAAATAAGAAAAATTTTATCTAATACTTGTACCAGATTCCTTAACAGTTATTTAGCAGGGCATCTAGGTGGCTCAACTGGTTAAGCATCTGACTCTTGATTTCAGCTCAGGTCATGATCTCAGGGTCATGAGATCAAGCCCCACATGGGCTCCTCACTGGATGTGGATATGGAGCCTGCTTAAGATTCTCTCTCTCCCTCTCTCACTCTGTACCCCCCACGCCCATGCCCTGTACCTGCGTGCTCTCTCTTGCACTTGATCAAAAAAAAAAAAAAGGTTTTTTAGCCACTTAAAATGTTCAACATCTTGGAGAGAAATTTGTTAGGAACAACATAAGACTGCTTGCAACTTTCATTCTCTTAGTCTTTGTGAAGAGCTGTATTTGGACTAAACTATGTAAACCTACTGATACCTACTTATTAATGTTTACAAAGAGTCAAAATTAGTAGGAAAAGCCTACAAACAGACCAATTTCCAAGGAAGATAAATATAATATATCTGGTATCTTAATGATTATATGCATCTTCCCTCCCTCTCCTCCTCCTCCTCACTTCTATAGAGGCTAAAGAAAACAGAAAGCATAGTCTTATAGATTAAAACCAGAATTTTATTGTTATGAACTAGAAATGGCCTTAAACAACTAGCCCTGCTATATAATTATGACAAACTACCCCTTACTAATGCAATAATTTTGTTAAATATCCTCTAACATTTATTACTTTATAGTAAACAGTTCTACCTTGAATGATTTGACTGAAACTAGTGAGCTAGTTTATCCTGGACTGCTCAACTGGTAGTTAAACTGTTTATATATACAGAAAAGGGGACTGCATCTGTTTTACTCATCCCTGTATATTCTAGAACATGTAGAGTGTGCCCAGTATTTAAAAGTACGATAAATCTACGTTGAATTAATCAAATGATCTAATGGATTTATTTTGAAATATTTTTTACTGCTGAGATAGGTACATGCAAATACCACTTTAAGAATTTCTACAAAAAAAAAAAAAAAAAAAGAATTTCTACAGCCATGGAGTTCAGAGTTTAAATCATCCATTTGTACATATGAGGGAATACTATAAACTATATTCTGAGAAAACACATGCTCTACTCTTAGGTAGTCTTTTGACTTTGCCACAGAGAGGTCTTTATTAAAGCAATGAATATTCATAAAATGCCACTAAATCCTGCTCAGCTATTAATTATATGGCCCTGTTCTTAATCAGCAATATAAAATGTATCTGTTCTCTAGTTACTTGACAAAGATTAAGACCTTAAATTTTCCAAACTGAGCTGTTTATCAAAAGCTTAGCTTCTGGCAATAATCTTCAAGGAAAACTACATGAATATACAGATTCTCTCCATCCTACCACCACACCTAGATTAAGCCAGAAATATCAGAGAAAAGTCTCTAGAAGAAAAGTTTTTATCATATGCTACAGTGAAGGAGGCCTTTAAATTACAGCCCTATGTACCTCATTTTTGTATTTACCACAGGAAAGATGACGTTTAACTGCATGGTTTCTCCTTTTCAGGATTCTATGGGCAAAATCATTTCAGTATCATTTCTTTTAGTATCAGGAATACCTATGTTTCTCATTAGAAACTATTTTGTTTACAATATCACAGACTGTTAATAACTTAATGGATGTTTTATTCTTTGTACTAGCTACTTGGAAGCTGTGAAACATAGTTTATAAGATATTACAATATATTTGGCTACTAACTGAAATCCTTATATATTTGGTATCTTTTGCCTCCCCCGATCTTCTCTCCTCCATTTTTCACCATGCTTTGTGTACTGACAGACTAACCTGCATCAACAGGCTCCCCTGTCTGCTTCCCAGTTGGGTTCAGCCCAGCTGGCAATTGGAAGGGTAAAACAAGAGGAGAGTTAGGATATTTATTTCCCAGACTCCTTCCCAGCAAAAGTGCCTTAGCTGGCTGCATACCTCCCAACTGTTCTCTTTATACAGCTTACTTTCTTCCAAGAAAGTATCTACTTCTTCCCCTCCCCAGCTTTCAGCAGACCTAGTACATCACTCACTACTTGTGATTTCTAGCTGCTCACATAGTATATCCAACACTCTACTCTTTGAAAATAGTCCCTTTAAAGGCTAAATTCTCCTCAAACTACTTAATTTGAGCATACTATCTCTTTCCTCCCAAGACCTTTACTATATATTCTGGCTTCACGCCTTCTATTTCCTACCATTAAAAAAACAAAAACAAAAGCAAAAACAGACAAACAAAAAAACCCCTTATTTTCCTTCCTTCACCAATTTCCTTACTAATTATTCATAAATAAACCCAATTTTTCCATTACAATTAGAATTTTGTATAGGATTTAAAATTAAGACCAAGAAGCCCTTTCTAGATTTCTAGATTTTAAAAAGACAGACAGTAAACAAATAAATATAATAAAGTGATAGAGGGTCTAGTTGGAGAATAAAGAACAGTTCTACCAAAAGGAAGAAATTCTAGAGGTCAGGAAAGATTTTACTGAGTAATACTTGGTCTAAATCTTCAAGAGAAGGAAAAGTCCACCAACTGGCTAAGTATGGGTTGGGTGGTGGGAAAAGGTACTACTACCGGTAAAAGTATGGAGGTGAGGGAATGATGAAGGTGATAATTAAAAACTAACATTTCCAAGCAAGGGACTCTTCAATATGCTTTATCTTTATTAACCTATTTATTGTCTCCCAACCCAATGAGGTACTAATAGTATCACTACTATCCTCCTTTTTAATTTCTTTTTTTTTATTATTATTTTTATTTATGATAGTCACAGAGAGAGAGAGAGAGGCAGAGACACAGGCAGAGGGAGAAGCAGGCTCCATGCACCGGGAGCCCGATGTGGGATTCGATCCTGGGTCTCCAGGATCGCATCCTGGGCCAAAGGCAGGTGCCAAACCGCTGCGCCACCCAGGGATCCCCCATCCTCCTTTTTAAAACAGATTTAAAAAAAAAAACCGAGGTGCTGTTTCTTGTCAAAATCATACAATTAGTAAGTGACAGAGCCTGGGACCCAGGCAGTCTGACTCCAAGAGTTCATTTTTTAAAAATCACTAACTTATACTGCTTCTCAAGGAAATAGTACAAATAATTCAATATGGTTTAGGCATATGATGCAATCAATGATGGTTAGCCAAGAAAAAGAAAGACTAAAAAAGGCATGGGAAAGTGCCAGATCAGAAAGCACCTTAGAATAGAGAATTTTGTTGGATAAAACAGTTGCTGGATTTTAGATCATGGAATCTCTTAAGAATCTCAGCATTCTTTCCCCAGAAAAATTTGGCAGTTCAGGTAGTTCACAGAGTCTTTACTGGCCCATGGAGTCCAGGATAAGAAACACTGGTATGGGGCCATGTTAATTCACTGACAAAGTACAAGGAGAAAGGAATAAGGACAGGATGAAAGAGATCAGAATAGCACTTGTGAAATATCACTTTGGCAACAGTGAACAGGACGGGTTAGAGGAGGACCACCAACAAAAAGACTATTGTAATAGTTCGAGTGAGAGATGATGAAGGCTAGAACTAGAGAAGTGACAACAGTATTAGAAGAAAAGCATAGATGAGGAATACTGCTATCAGAAATCAAACTGGATCTGAGAAGTAAGAGAGAAGGCAGCAAGACTCCTGAGAAGAAACTCCAGTCCTTTAACAAGCAGTGATTGCACAAATCATACATACACCAGGAACTTTGCTAAGAACCAGAGGTACAATGTTAAACAAGACAAACACCACCTAACACTTAAGAATAATCTACGAGGCCAATAACAAATTGCTGAGTAATTTCAGTACAGTAGAAGCATAATAATAAAGCACAGGGATAAAGAAATCTGAGGAGATTTTTTTTTTAAATTACAAAATAGGAGTGACCCATTTCATCCAATGACACTAAGTCAAGTAAAATGAGAATCTAAAAGAATTTTGCAGACTAGGCAATCAGAAAATTACTCAAGACTAGAACAGTTTCAAATGAGGAATAGAGTATGAACCTACAGTATGAGTGCCTAAAAGTGGCTCATTACTGAAAATTAGCAGCACATGAAATGCCACTGAAACAAAATCTTAAAAGACTCTGCTTAACACACTCTCTCCTGAAAGCCTTTCTATAATACTGCCAATACTGCCTTTCCTTACACAAATATGTGTGTGCTTGCTATTGTTTAAAATCTAAGCACTTTATCATCTAGGATACATGCATAGGTGGTAATATTACAAAGAAAAGCAAGGGAATGGATAACCTAAAAGAGAAGAGTGGTTACCTCTGGGAGTATGTGGTTCAAAAGGACATGGGCTCACAAGGAGATTCTAATACACTGAAGAATGTCCTATTTCTCAATCTGGTTTATAGTGGGTAACTGGATATTCGTTTTATCACTACTTAAAAAAATCATACATGTGTATTTTGGTCATTACTCTGTGTAAAGTATACATTCCATAAAAATGTTTAATATACAAACATCAGAGACAATAAAATATATCAAACCAAAATCTAGCTTAAAAAAAGGGGAACTAAAATAGAACTAAGAATTTAATATACTAAGTCTCATTTTTATATGACATTTTATTATGAGAATTAAAATTTCAAACAACTCTTTCTCAGATAGCAAATAAAGATTTTAGTTGAAAGGGATTTTCTTTAGTTTTCAAGTTAATTTCAGTTGCAAAAGAAAACAGCCTTCAACTCTCACGTTTTTTTTTTTTTTATTCAAAATGTAGATTTTTTTTTTAGAATTATTTTCAAATAACATAAGCTTAAGTATATCATGAAGATACTCTCCCAGATGCAACCTTACAGGAGTTAAACAAACTTGAAGACAAATCTTACAGATCTGTTACTTGGCAATTTACTTTAAACACACATAGATACTCAAAATAAAAAACACCTTATTATATAATTCCCCAAACAATTCCATTTCAACTATAAAAATTCTCTTTTTAAGAATAAATATTGCTTACCTGTTCCCTACTGAATCTTGAGAGATCTGAAAGTTTGGAATGATAGAGGAAACACCATATTCATCTTGATACTTCTTACAAGATTTGTAATGATGTCTCATGCGATAGAATTTAATCTGTAAATTATTGATCAAAATATAATGTGATTTTTAATTTCAAATAGAATTCATAAGATTTGAGATATTGCCAACAGGAGAAAAACAAGATAAACGTAACTAAATATTCCATTTAAACAAGAGTTTTTTCATGTAAATGATTTAATTCTTAAGTGGAAGTTGAAAATAAGTATTAAGTATTTGTCCTTTAGATACAGATATAAACTCACTGCAAAAAATATTAACAAATAAATTTACATTTGAAACTACACTACTGATAATAGACTTAAAATAAGCCGTAATAGATTGCCTTATGTTATTGGGCATTTCTTTATTCTTTATTGCGTCCAGGTAGAGTTAGAAAGTGCTTTAAAAAAAATTAGGTTCCCAGGTTAACATCTGGAACATTTTTCAGTTTCTCACTGAGGAGCAGGGCCTGAATCTCTCAAGTGTATTTTCCAGTTTCACTTCATTGCCCTCTCAGTTAACACTTCCCACTTCCTTCAAAGAGATGGAAAAGCAGATCTGACTTGTGTGAATGCATGAAATAGCAACTGGTTTTGCTCACTGACTTTATTAGCTGTTTGAAAAAGTGGCTGCAATAAATCCATAAACATATGGATATGCTCAAAGCCTAATCACCCCTCACTATTTCACTCCCTCTTAAACTGATAGAATAAAATCCAGACTGGAGAGTTAATGCCAGTTATTTGCAAACACCTGTTTTTTTTTTTTTTTTTAACACCTGGTTTTCTTACCCGTTCCTTAAAAATTAGCCTTCTGCAAAATATTTTGTGATTTCTTAAACACATGAATACAAGGTAAAGCAGGCAGCTAAAGAGTTCTTTGACTACATAAATCCATTTGGCCCATTTCTATATACAAAATTACAATAATGATGCTGCTACCATCACAATTTGTACCAGAATAAGGTTTAAATGAGTTAAATGCCAGTTTGCTCAATTAATAGGTAATCTGTGAACAATTACTTTGAGAAAAATGCCCTGTTAAAAATTATGACAAATTCACAGGTTGTATCTTTCAGTCTCTGTTCTCAACAAGTTTATAATCTATTAAGATCTACCATCAGTTTGTTTGGCCTTTCTACCCAATTTAAGTTAATTTCTTTCTCTTCAAACCAGCACCTACCAAGAAAATTCCAACAGGAATTTGACTTTCAAAGCAGAACAGAACCTTCATTTTCAAAAAAGAGCTATGTCAAATTTACTCTACCTGTTTTGCACAGCATCTGCAGCTACCAGAAAACTTCCTCATGATATTTTCAAGGTCTAAGGCCCGTTCAGGACATGCTCTCTCTCTTCTAGTCACATTTCCACGACAGAGAGGACAATGTATTCCGCTTTCTCTCATTGCAGTCAGGAAACATTTTCTACAGAAACTAAACCAAACATTGTGACATGTCAACTACAAAAAAAAAAAAAAGACTCTTTTCATTTCTATGATTAAACACAATCATGTGGTTATGGATATGTATTCATATTAAATGAGTTAGGCTATTCAAATGTACTCACAGAATTTTAAAAATTGTACACATATTTCTCAGAGTCTAAGGCTAATAATTAAACTAAATGGGAATATAAAAGATATTGCACTCAATTATGCTTTAAACTTTTTAACATAATATATGAAAAATAAGTATTAACACTATATAACATTATCAGAGGAAGGATAGTACAAAGCAATGACTGATTGGCTTCTCCTGTATCATTTAGTAACTGTTACCTTATGCAACACATTCAGTGATACTAGATCTCCATTTCCTCCCCTTATAAAATGAAAGAATAGACCACATCAGCTTTTGTCTCAACCTGATATACTTCAAGATATTCCACAAGATATTAATAGGTCTACCACCAAATAGTGCATAAATTGATTTGGGAAATTCTAGGATAACATTCAAGTTTCTCTGCTAGGAAAAATGTTAAGTATTACTCAAACTTATATTGCCAGGAAATATGAAAATTTCCCACAACAATGTGCAATGGAACACAATTTGAGAAATATTTAAAGACCCTTCCAGCTCTAAACATCTCTAAACGTTCTAATTAGAACCAAACTCACTAAAAATCTTTATTTCTTCTCTCCTAACACAAATAACAAACTTGATCATTTAGCTTTAAAAAAAAAAAATACATAGGGGATCCCTGGGTGGCTCAGCGGTTTGGTGCCTGCCTTTGGCCCAGGGCGCGATCCTGGAGTCCCGGGGTTGATTCCCACATCGGGCTCCCTGCATAGGGCCTGCTTCTCCCTCTGCCTGTGTCTCTGCCTCTCTCTCTCTCTCTCTCTCTCTCTCTCTCTGTGATTATCATAAATAAATAAAAATTTTAAAAAAAAAAGATTTTAAAAAAAATAATAACCAGTGTTAGAAGAGACATAAAAGAAAGGAGTAATCTATATTTCTGGGTAACAATTTGTCAGTACTTATCAAAGTCTTTAAAGAGGGCATCCTAAAAGTCTTAGTGCCATTCTGAGCTTTAATAATTTCGGAAAATATGAAAACTAGAAAGCTACAAAATCACCATTTGTAAGTTCAACTGTTAAAAGCTGAAATTGAATTGTCTATATATTTTGTAGATTTTGAATAATAAATTTTTAACTTAAATTCTTTGTTTCAGTCACTGTTTGCATTCTGTAATCAAAGGGACTGTCAAAGAGGGGGAAAAAAAGAAGGGAGGATGAGTCAGAAAAAAAAGGAAGACTAACCGGAGCAATGGTCTAGACCATGGAAAGGTCTACATTAAGTCAGGGGTAGGAGGAACAGAGGATCTCTATTTCAGAGATTTTTTTTTTTTCAAAAAAATCAGAGTTCTCAGTTTCTGATTGTGTATATAGGGAGCTTCCTATGTTAAATAAAATCAACAGAATTGTTTGACAATTACTTGTGGGAGGATGAGAAAGATAAGCATTTCTAACCTAGAAGAGTAAGTAAAAGGCAATTGTATTAACCAAATTAAGAAATATTGGAAGAGCTGGTTTGACAGAGGAAAGATAGATGCAAGTTCAAAGTACCTACAAAAACCTCAATGCATGATATTCAGTTAACAACTAGAAATATGGATCTGGGAGTTACGGAGAAAAATATGGAGGGCTGATAAAGTGCAAAGAGCACTAAAGAATCTAGAGAAATATAAACATTTATAGGAGAGTTCAGAGAGAAGAGTCAGAGAAAAAGAAGATAAGTAATATTAGAGAAGCCAAGTTTAATAAGCTATCAAAGAGAAATAATAAAAAGATGAAAGTAAAACTGTCACCAGATAATTAAGTTAAACTTTCCTCTTTAAATAAGGAATTGAAAACTATCCACAAAGTTCATACCAGCGAAATTCATTACAAAGAGATAATCATGCATAAAAATGATGATGCTTGAGTGAAAGAAATGAAGTAGAACAGTAACTATTAGAAGGTAAATTAGTCAATATGCTGGCTAATTTAACAATTACTTATAAATAAAACATAAACATAGACTATTCAAAGATCTTGAAAAACCAAGATAAACAAACACTGTAGTTAAAGGAAGCGGCTAAAATAAAGCAAAATTTCAAAACTCACTCACTGATTAAATAACTAAAATAGTAAAAATGTGGTAACACCACATACCAACCAGAATGACTAAAATGAAAAAGGTAGAAAATACAAAGTGTTGAGGGGGATGTGAGCCAACTTAAACTCCCATTTGATCTAGGAGAATGCAAACGAATACAATCATTTGGAAAATTAATACAATCATTTAGAAAACTGACAGTATCCACTATAACCCAGTAATTCCATCCCAAAGTTTATACCCAACAGAACAGTATATACAATTAGAAGAAATTTCTAGAAAGTTCACAGCCACACTACCAGTAATAGCCAACTGAAAATTATATAAATGTTCATTATAGAAAAATGAATAAATTGTAGCATATTCATAAAATGAAAACTATAAGATATTGTAATGAGAATATGGATATTATGTTGAGCTGAAGAAAGCCAGATGTAAAAGAGTACAACTATATGATTCTTTTATAAAGTACAAAACATGCTTAAATGTTGAATTTTTACTAAAAAAGTAAAATAAATACATTAATTTCTATTTACCACTAGCAAAAATATTGGCAATGGTTGTGAAGACAAGATTTAAAGGCATAAGATACAGAAAAGCAAGAAATAAAAATCACTTTAGAAGACAAAACTGTTTTTGTTAGAAAATCTTCAATTAACCCCCAATATTACAATACATAGCAACTGTACAATACAAACTCTCCAATAGTAATTGCATTATTAAAGATCATTAACAGAATCAAAAACAATGAAAAATATTCACATAAAAAAACTAAAAAAAAAGGTAATCAGGTTTAAGATTAACTTAGGATTTTATTCAAAATGTAGACATAAATGAAGAAACAAAGATTTCTAATGGAAATACACATAATAAAGTAATAAATACAAAACAGGGCTTTATTAATAGATATTGAAACATCTTAAAGAATGGCAAGAATATATCTTAAAAAGCAAAAATGATAGGGGGGCCTGCTGGATCAGTCAGTAGAGCATGTGACTTTAGATCTCAGGTTGTGAGTTCAAATCCTATGTGTGGCAAAGAATTTACTTAAATTTTTAAATTATTTTAAAGGCAAAAATGACTAACAAAGATGCAAAAAGTGATTTAATGGAGGAGAGTTAGACTTCAATAAATGATGCTAGAGCAGTTAGATGTCCATAGGCACAAAAATGTACCTCAATCTAAGTCTACCACCTTTACAAAAATTAACTTGAAACAGGTCACAGAGTGTAGTAAACTGGGAAATTGCCATACAAAGATATATTCACTTTCTAATGCCCAGAACAAGTGAATATTACCTTATATTGCAATAGCCTACACTAAAGCTAAGGATTTGGGGGTGGAGAAACTAGCTAGGATTATCTAGAAGTGCCATCACAAGTGTCTTTGTAAGACAGGCAAAAGGAGATATGACACAGACACACAGGAGAAAGTCATGTTCAGATGAAGGCAGAGATTGGGAATGGTGTGCCCCCAGGACTTCAGGCCTCTGCCAACACCTTGATTTGGGCCCAAGGAAATTAGTTTCAGATTTCTACCCTCCAGAACTATGAGAAAATAAATTTGTTATTATAACCCATCAAGATTGTGATAATTTGTTACAATAGCCCTCAGAACCAATACAGAGTTAAATGTAAAACATTAAACTACAAAACTTTTAGGGGGAAAAAAGAAAATATTCACAATACAGAGCTACACAGTTAGATTTAGTGTTAAAAGCACATTCTAAATAGAAAAAATTAAAATACATCTGCTATTAAAAAAAGATAAAAAGACAAACTACAGACTGGAAGGAAACATTTGTAAATCACATATCTAACAAAGGTCCAGTATCCAGAATACATAAAGAAGTCTTGGGGATCCCTGGGTGGCTCAGCGGTTTAGCGCCTGCCTTCAGCCCAGGGTGTGATCCTGGGGATCCAAAATCGAGTCCCACGTCAGGCTCCCTGCATGGAGCCTGCTTCTCCCTCTGCCTGTGTCTCTGCCTCTCTCTCTCTCTCTCTCTCTCTCTCTCATTAATAAATAAAATCTAGTTTAAAAAACTAGGATATCTACACCAATGGAGTAACGTTAGAGAATATTTCCATCACCACAAAGATCCTTCATAAAGCCCTTTTATAGCCATGCCCGCTTTTCTCTCCATCCGCCCCTCTTTAACCTTTGGAAAGCACTAACATTCTTGCGTTCTCTATTTCTATAATTTTGTCACTTCAAGATTCTTATATATTGAACTCTGTAAATAGAGTAAAAACAATTTAATTGTACACTTCAAATGGGTGAAGTATATGGTATGTGAATTATATCTCAATAGAGTCATCATCAAAAAAAGAATGTTAGGTGCTGTACAATGCTATGTAAGTAGAATCAAACACTATGTAACCTTTGGGGATTTCTCTTTCCACTCAGCATAATTCTCTGGAGATTCAGGTTGTTATATGTATCAGTTGTTCCTTTATTGCTGAGTACAATCCATGCATGGTAGGATGTACCACCTTCTGATTAACCATTTACTCACCAAAGGACATCTAGAATAGCCAGTATCTCTCCCATGCAGAGAGCCCAACGTGGGACTCGATCCCAGGTCTCCAGGATCAGGCCCTGGGCTGAAGGCAGCCCTAGACCGCTAAGCCACTGGGGCTGCCCAGATATCCTAGTTTTATTTAGAAGATGTTACCATTGGGAGAAACTGGGTCACAGTACATAGGATTTCTGTAATATTTCTTACAACTAAATGTGAATCTACAATGATCTCCTTGTGTGACAGAGCTGACAAATTCCCTAGTATTCACCCTTTGACCCAGCACTTTCACTTGAGAATTTACCTTACAGGAAAAAGTCTGACACGTGAAATGGCATTCATAAAAGTTTAATCATTGCAGCATTACTTGTAACAGCAAAAGACTAGACGTAACCTAATGTTCATCAATATGAAACTGTATAAATAAATCATCAAACAATGGATGATGATTTGTTTGATGATGATCTGTTTGATGATACATCAAACAATGGAATATTAGAACACTAAATATATTCCATGAAGTCAGGGATTTTTATCTGGTTTGTTGAATATTCTAGCCCTCGTATCTACAATACTACTAGCACATAATGGCTACTCAGTGTTGGTTGAATAAATGGAGAAAACTACAACCAAAACATGTATATATGTACTGATACAGAATGATCTCCAAAATAACATGAAAATAGCATGGTACAAAATAATGTATATAGAACGCTGTTCCTTCTGTGAAAAACAAAAAAAATAATATTTATAACCTTTTTTATATACACATCTCTGGAAAGATATGTAAGGTTAACAGTGATCATGGGAAACAGACATATTACCTTTTGTAACTTTAAAATTGTAAATTACAATATTCTCCACTCACAACAATTCCTTTGGTATTAAATATCTGGACCAAAAAACTTGAAATAGATTCCTTTCCATTTTGATAATAATCTAGCTTTTTGTGTTAGATGCTACAGTTATCAAACTAACAATAATTTAATACTTGTATAGCTTTTGAAAACTGTGAAACAAATAATATTATTATTATTCACAAACATTACTTAATTTGGTCCTTACAACCACCCTGTGAAGAATGTTGTTTCTACCCATTTTATAGACAAGAAACAGGGTGAAAAGAAGTTAAATGACTTGAGAAAGATATATACCCAATAAGCTATGGCCTCCAACACAAACCCATTCAGTCCTTTATTCAATACTGAATGTGTATAGTAGACTCCAGTAGGTAAAAGGAGACTTAGGTTGCTGCCTTTATAGAGCTTATAGTGAGAAGGATTATTAGTCAAATCATCTGATTCCAAAAACATTAAGATTATAAACTGTGAAAAGTGCAAAGAAAATTATTAAGGTCTTTTATCTCCAATTCTACTGTTCCTTCCTCTATACCACCAAACACCAAGTTTCCTCAGATATAAAACTGGCTTATTCCTCATCTCCCTTTGGCTGAACTATTTGAATTTGCTAAATAGAACCTATTTCAAAACAAAGTAGGGGGGTAAGGAAAATATGCAGATCAAAATTACTAAAACTGTTTTGATGTATCAAAGGAGCTTGCATCTTTAAAAGATTATTTTTAAGTTTCCCACAATTTTAAACTAGCACATGCCAGATGCATTTCTGTTCTTACCCATTCTCCTACCAAAAGTCTGATCAATAGACACTGGGAGAGGAAAACTGTCCCACTTATCATGCTCCTGATTTTAGTATTAATTAATTAAAAATCTAGCATTTTTTAATAGTTAAAATTATAAAGATAAATGTCCAAAACAAACTACCAAAAGAAAAAGGTCACAGGCACATAGGTGGCTCAGTCAGTTAAGTGTTCAATTCTTGATTTCCACTCAGGTCATGACATCAAGATTGTGAGACTGCACCCAGTGAACTTGCACTAAGCAGGGAGCCTGCTTAGGGTTCTTTCTCTCCCTCTGTGCACCTACCCCCCACCCCGACTCTCTCATGCACATGCTCTCTCTCAAGAAAAGAAAAGAAAAGAAAAGAAAAGAAAAGAAAAGAAAAAGGTTATAAAACAGCACATGTAATATCACCCCACCTAACTGATCAAATATTAATAGATAGATGACAGAAAGGTAAAGATATATAAATCAGTTAAACCCATCAGTCAGCCAGCCAGTCTTTGGAAAGAATATTTCATACTGCTTACAACTACAATCAGGTACTATGATTGTGAGTTTCATTTCATTCCTTACATCTTTTTGCACTCTACATTATATCACTTTTATAAATAGAAAAATAAAACTATTTTAATTTTGGAAAGAAAAAAGTTGCAATTGTCAAGTAAGTTTTCAGTATTCCTGAGAATGGGTTTTTTAGTTTCTTATACTTCTGAAGCATAGTTGACAGAAAATGTTATATTAGTTTCAGGTGTACAACATAGTGATTGGATATATTACTCAATGCCTACCACAGTAAGTATAGTCACCATCTGTCCCCACACAATATTATTACAGTACTACTGACTCTATTCCCTATGCTGTACTTTTCATTCCCATGTCTCATTTTATAACTGAAAGTTTGTACCTCTTAATCTCCCCTTCACTTATACATGTCATCCCCCAATGGCAACCATGAGTTTGTTCTCTTATTTATGGGTCTATTTGTTCATTTGTTTTTTAGATTCTACATGTAACTGAAATCATATGGTATTTGTCTTTCTTTGCCTGACTTATTTCACTTAACATAATACCCTCCATGTTGTTCATACATGTTGTCACAAATGAAAGATCTCATCCTTTATTATGGCTAAGTAATATTTCATGTGTGTGTATTTTTTATGTTCATACACACATGCCTTCACATACATATATACACACATCTTACTTTAAAATCTAGCACTCTTTATCTTCTAGTCTATAATCAAAATCATACTCCAAAACAACAAACTTAAAAAAAAAAAAATCAGAGATTTTTAAATAGTCTTCAGGACTTAAAACTAAGTCAACCTTCTGTTATATAATAGCATAATTGATTTCTAATCGTGTCATTTAATATTTGTCAAGAGAATTTGGTAGTCTTAACATCCTTAAGAAAAAAAATGGTCTAGAAAAGCATTTATTAAATCAGCAAGAACCTATTTGTCTGGCTTTAAGGATTGTAACAAGTCTATAGGAAAGTAGAAATTTTAAAAGTATATATTTAGAGCATGACTGCTCAAAGAATAAGGTACCCATAAAGTTGTTAAAATGATAAGAAATGTGAGGCGCCTGGGTGGCTCAGTTGGTTAAGCATCTGCCATCAGCTCAGGTCATGATCTCAGGGTCCTGGAGTAGAGACCTGTGTCAGCCTCCCTGCTCAGTGGAGAGTCGGGTTCTCCCTCTCCTTCCCCCCTCCCCTCCCCCTCCCCTTCCCCCCTCCCCACTTTTGCGTGCATATGTGCTCAAATAAATAAGTAAAATCTTTAAAAATAAATATAATAAAATAAGAAATACAAACTGAAAATTCAGGAACTAGAGAACCTAAAGCAGGTCGAGAATCATATTAATATGTGCCTAATAAGAAATGAAAACTGATTTAGATTAGCTCATTTTTAAAGATGACTCCTTACAGAGATGCCCCAAAACAAGCAAATTAGATTCCATCTTTAAGTGGTACTCAAGTGGCTCAGCTGGTTAAGCATCCGCCTTTGGCTCAAGTCATGATCCCAGGGTCTTGGGACAGAGCCCCCCCCCCCCCCCCAATTGGGCTCCCTGTTCAGCTGGGAACATGCTTCCCCGCCCCTCCTCCCCTCATGCTCTCTCTCTCTCTCTCTTACTCTCTCAAGTAAATGAATTGTTGTTGTTGTTGTTTTTTAAAGATTCCATCTTTAAGAGTTTGGCAAGGTATCTTGCTACATGTAATTTTCATTGTGATGGAGTTTTCTTTTAACCATGTACAAAAGTTATTCCCCTAACCACTCAAAACAGGGAAGAGGAGGTTTGGTTCAAAGAGCCTTTGAAGATTACAACTGAAAATACCAAAAGAAATACCTTAAAACTATGCCAGTCTGTGCATTCTTCTGAAACCCTACTTTGAATACCTTCTCAACTTTAATATTCTTAATTCATACTTACTTGCTTTTTAAAATACTACATCTGACCACTGCAAGGCAGCTACCTAACACTGTTTCCTTAAAATTCTTCTCAGTTTCCCCTGTCACACTCTATCCTGGATTTCTTCCTATTCTGTCCATTCCTTCTCGGGCTGCACTTTTCTCCACTCCAGATTTAAGTATATATTCTCCAGCACTTTGTCTTATCTAGCCCCTCTGCTATCTTCCAACTTACAGACCTCCCTCAGCCGTTACACTCAAACTCAGAGCTTTAGTATTCCAGATCCACATAGATACTCTTAACTACTGGGCATCATCAAATCTTACATGCATCTCCTTAAAATGTCAGGAATCTCTTCTCTCCATTCCCACTATCATTACCTTGATTCAGGTTCTAACCGTTTTTCTCTCTGACACAGCAATGAATGACCTCTTCACTAGTCTCACCACTACACCAAGAAGTTGAATCCTGTTACTAAAGTAAACTTTCTAAAATTGAAATGTGATCATGCTTCTCCTCTGCCAAAAATTATTGAGTAGGTCTCCATGGCTTTCAGGAAAAAGTTCAAATTGGCTTACACAGAAAGTTCCTGCCAACATCTCTAAACTCTATCTCTACTATATTCATCCTTTGGCTTCAGCCTGGAAACTGTCATCCTCTTAACCCCTCCTTGCCTCTGCATAAGCCGTAAATCTAATCAGGGTATTCCCCGACAAACCCTGAATAACCAATTCTGATCTAAAGTATTACTTCATCCAGGAAATCTCCCCTTTAGTCATAGGCTGATTTAGATGCTGCTCTTAATGCTCACATAAAATTTTCCTCCTAAATCACTTCCATATCAATCACATCCATGCTTAGGTCTTCTCCATTAGACTATTAACACAGTCTTAACTTTTCCCCAGGGAAAGAGCACCTTGTATTCTTTGTACCTGACATACAGAAGACATTCAACAATTGCTGTTTGAAAAAATAAATAAGAATCATATAGAAATTTATATTATGAAGTTATTGTAATGATAATGAACTTGTTCCTTTCATTTGAATAGTCAGTGGGCAAATCCTTTGCAGTCATTGAAATGGAGATGAAATTTTTCTATTTTCTAACATATTCAGAGTGACCCAAAGCCCTTATCACCTCATTTCCTACTACCTACGAGTCAAAAACTGATTTTGTAGCTAAATGGAAGTATTTTTAAAGGCACAGGTTTGTCCTTTGTGAAAAAGGAGGAGCAAATGACATGGTAAACTAGATTAACAATTCTATTTCCCCACCAAACTCTTTCCAGTCAGTCAAGACCCTGTTCCACCATTACCATCCTTTCCAAATAAAACTTTTCCCTCCCTCTGCCTTCTTTTAATTCATTGAACCTCAGAGCAACTGTGTGTTTGTGGAGGCGGAAAGAAAATGGGTTGAGGAGGACAGTGATAAAGCAGTTAAGTGGCCATTCTTCCTATCAACAATATCTACTCTACATTTCATTTCCACATCTAGTCTAGTCATAACCAAGTCCAATGAGATGATTAGAAAAAGGTCCTCAAAAATCATCTCCACTCTCTTTTCCATACCGTTGATGTCAGGCCAAATTAGTCTGATTTAAAATGTCCCACAAGGGAAATGAACTAGAGCAAACTGCATGGAACTTTGAGGAGAGCTGAAGATTACAATGAGTTCTATGAGGTCAATGGCCCAAAGGGTAACTGAAACGATTCTGTCCAGAAACACCTACTTCCTCTCAATCTGACTTCCTACCTTCCCCTTTGTCCACTCACTGCCAGCACAAGCACAGGAAAGGCATCAAGCTACAATAACGAATACGGACAGGTTAAAGGCCAAAAAGTTATACATTGTGCTGTGAACATCTCAAAATATTTCCCTTAGCAATCTGCATTTCTTGAACCAAATCACAAAGCCATTTCGGACTGTCATTCATCTCCCATAACAGCAAAACATAACTGGCACAACTCCTATAATGAAAAGTTACATACTCCTGGCTTACATGACTGCAGAATAGGAAGGAGGTGGGGATCAGAGTCAGAAAAATGGGTATCAAACAATAATAAAACATCTGATTAAGAACCCCAAATTCAATCCATTCTTTACAAAATTATAGAAGAAAATACACTCAAAAAGAAAAAAAAAAGGTGAAGAAAGAAATATATTTATAAACTTGTGCCACTCTTTTCAGCTACTTGCAAGCACACAGAACTTTCAAATTTGAGTGTATTTTTTCAAATAAAGATTTCCAGGCTTCACCTGCCAGAAATTCTTCTGTAAATCTGGAATGGAGCCTGGGTATTGGTATGTTTACTTAAAAAGTTCCCCAAGGACTCTGATCAGCAGCCAGGTTTGTCAGATGTGCTATGTATCTTTACAAGAAGGGCTCCTTCCAACCCTGACACTCAAGCCGTCTGTAAAATTATCGAAGTTCTTCCTAGAAATATGCCAAATCAGAGCACTGTGCCATCTCACCCAATCCCTTTGTGTCCCCCCCAGCCACCCACCCCTGGAGTCACTGCCTTGCCTTCGGTTCATTCCATGGAACAGCAATCTTCCTTTTCTATCTCTACCTTGGTAGCAACCAAGTAATAAGCAGAAGGGTAAAACAAAGGGAAACTATCACTTCAATACCCGGAAATCCTGTCAGTTCTAACACAGGAGAGAAGACACCCCATTCTAGATCATTCCAACATGTACCGAATTTTAAAGGAAAGGGAACATCTTCCAGGGTGGCCTGGGAAGCAGGGCTGAAAGGTAAGTTAGAGAAGACTTCCTGAAGGATCTGGAAAGAAGGGCCCCAGGTTCTGAAAGAAAAGTTGAAAGCAGGGCAGGTCACAGACAGAGGGTGGTGGGGGGAGCGGGCCCGTGCCCGCACCTTCGGCCGGTTTTGACACTCGACACCCCAGCCTTCACTCAGGTTGCTAGGAAACAAAAAGGCTCCACGTTCCCTGCCATTCCTCCCGGGCCCGGAGGAGAGGGGGGCCTCCGGGGCCTGAAGACACGACCGGGAGGAGCCCGGCCACAGCCCCGGGGGCGCGCAAGCAAGGGATGGATACCCCGAGGGCCGGGGGGTGAGGGCGGTGAGGGGGGTGCGGGGTGGGGTGCTGGGGCAGGAAGCCGGCCCCGAGCTCGGAGGAGGGCGGGCCGCGCCCAGGGGCGCCCGGGCAAGTCGCGGTGGGCTCTGCTCCCGCCAGGCCGCGGCCGAGGGTCCGGGGCTGGACGCCGGGCCTCAACGCCCACCCGGCTCCGCGCGGGGGAGGACGCGTCTACTCACACGTGCTGACAGGCCGCGGTCCTCACGGGCGTTTTGAGCACCTCCTGACAGACAGGGCAGTAGAAATCATCTTCAGTGTAGGACGTGGCCGCGGAGAGCTCCTCGGCCATGGCGGGGGATGGGGGATCGAGGCGATGGCGGCGGCGGCGGCGGCGGCAGCAGCGGCGGCGACAGCGGCCAAGCTGGCGGTGGCGGCCCGGGGCCCGACTCCCTGCGCGAACCCGGCGTGGGGGAGGGGAATCGCGTCAGGAAGCGGCTCGCGCCAGGAAGGGGGCGGGGCGGGGGGCGGGGCCGCACGCCGGGACGCTGGGGCCGCACGCGCCGGGCGGGGGCCGGCCCCGGGGCTGCTCCTCCCCCGGGGGCGGGGCCTGGCGGGAGGCCGGCCGGGAGCTTCGCCTTCGCTTTCGCTTCCCCGCGGGCTCGCACGCACGCGGGAGGCCGCGCCCCTCCGCCCGGGAAGGAAGGCGACCCGGGCCCTAGCCGCCGCCACCGGCCGACGGCCTCCAGCGCCGGGCCGCTCCCTCCCCTGGCTTCCCGAGGCGGCCGCGGCTCCGCCCCCGGCCGTGCGGCCCGCCCCCGCCCCCGCCCCCGGCGCCCCCGCCCGCGCTGCAATCCGGCCGCCGGCTGCTGCCCTCCCAGGTCGGCGGCTGCCCGCCCCGCCCCGCCCCGCCCCTCCACTCCGCGGGCCTAGCGGCTCACTGAGGGAGCGGCTCTCCCGGCGCGCGGGGGTGAAGCGGCGCTGCGCCTCCTCGGGCTCCGCGTCCGGCCGCTGCTGCCTTCGCCGCGGAGGCCGGGAGGGGACTGGCGAGCGGAGCGCTCAGGGTTCAGCGGCCCGAAGGGGGCCGGGCCCGAGGCTCATGGTGCGCCGGGATCCCACCGCCCCCTCCAGCCGCTCTCCGTGGCATTGCGCCGCCCGCAGCCGCCGGGGGTCGGGGAGGGGTGGGTCACCGAACACAGGAGGGCGGCGACCGCGGGCACCGAGGAGTGAGGAGAGGCGGCCTCCATAGCAACCGGCGCGTGGCTCGCGCCGCAGGTTGTGACCTCAGCAGCTGGGCGACCTCCCGTACCCCCCGCCCCGCCGCCTCCCTCCAGCGGGGACCCCCTGTCTCACCGCTGCTGTCCAGGATACTGGGTTTTTCAGGAATTTTTTTCCTCATAAAATACTGTCTAACGTTAAAGGCATGGTCCTTGCCATTTGCCTTTGACAGAATGTATGTCTGTCAAGATGTGTTAGGAAGCAAGTAATATACCTGTGCGGGGTTTTGACCCTTTGGGGAGGGAAAATTAAAAATAAGCTCCCTGGAGAGGGTTTGAACCTGCGCCCTCGACACGAGTCTGACGAGTTACAGTCGCAGACGGCAGCCTTCCGCCATCAATACTTTTTTTGATAGCTTTGAAGAAAAGTGAGGTAGAAGCATGGATCTAAGCATTTCATCAACGTTATTCACTAAATGGTTTTTTTAAAATATTTTTTTCTTAATTTTTATTTATTTATGGTAGTCACAGAGAGAGAGGCAGAAACATAGGCAGAGGGAGAAGCGGGCAGAGGAAGCACCAGGAGCCCGACGTGGGATTCGATCCCGGGTCTCCAGGATCGCGCCCTGGGCCAAAAGCAGGCACCAAACCGCTGCACCACCCAGGGATCCTGGTTTTTTTTTTTTTAATGAGCCCTTAGTTCCCAGATATAGCCACACAATTGATAAATCGGAAGATGGGGTCACAACCACATGAAAGGAGCTAAGGAAAATCTGGAACCTCATAAAGCATCCTCAATTAGCTTCAGAAAAGAAAAAAAAAAAAGATTTCCTTACCATGCTTGCTTAAAGCTCTCCACCACAGTCTCAGTGAATCATACGCAGGAGCCACTGAATAGTTAATGCAGGCCTGTCATTTATTGTCTACATTGCCCTTGGAACTGTTAGATGTTACACCGGTGTCATGAACTTTGTTCTCAACTAGTTTACACTCTTGGGTGTCTAACAAAATAAAAGGCCAAAAAAAAAAAAAAAAAGATATGTGCCAAAGTATCATTTTTCATAAACAGAGGCTCTAATGAGGATAGGAAGTGGAATGATTGGATTTGTATAGGTTTAGAGAAAAATCTGATTGAGGAGATGGGTCTCAATGCACATCTTTAAAATAACAATTCCTAGAAAAATACTGAATTGTTTGTTCAATGAACAGCTAATTCCCTTTACCAAAATACATTTTGTATTTTTGTGCCCTTTCTTCCCTAGGAAGAATAGTGGAAGCAGAGCAGGAAAGCTAATTTTAGCTTCAGATTTCCTGGGACGAGAAAGAGCACTTGACAAGAGGGACACCAAATAGCATAGTACAGGTACTTTTCAAATTTATTTATAAAATGGTTCTTGGATTTCAAACTTCACCTTTTTGCTAATATATTTCCAATCATATCCCACTCTTTTTGACCACTTTAAGAAATAAAGTGTATTTCCTGTTGAATAAAGTATTTCCCTTTACTCACTGGGAATCTTTAACCAGAACATTAATTTTGTGACTTTAATTTTATTTGCTTCATTTTCCTCTGGCAGCTTTACTGATGCTGTAATGGAAACATGTTTGCATTACTTCATCATATATGCTAAGAAGTCATTTGGGGGGTAAATGTAAGCATATAGTTGTTAATATGTGGAAATCCATAAAAAATGTGGTTACTCTCTGAGTGTTACCTAAGACAAATAAACCATAATGGCCAAAAGACAATCTGCTGTCTTGGCAGCATTTCATGTGAAAAATTACTTGATATTTTTATGGCAGTGTCACAGATTTACTCAAAATATCCTCATCCTTGGGGCAATAGGGGGAAAACCCTAAATATTACACCAACTTGATAAACTTAGTCTGTTGCAATAATTTAATCAGTTCCTTTACATTTAGGCTAAAGCATTAAGCTTTTAATATTCCATCTCTCTCATCCTCCTCTCAAAATAACATCTGGAAGGAAAAGAGGGAAGACAAGGGGTAGCTGACATGAACTTGAGAATGTCAGTCCTGGTACCTAACAAGGTCTCCTTTGAATTCTTGCTGGACTATGCTGCAGGGAGGCTAATTTTGGCTCCTTTCTGAAATGCAATGAGTGCTGGACATTCTGCTGCTCATACCTGCTGGTAAAGACTACTCCTGCCTGTCTCAGCTGAGTCAAGGACCTGTGTTGAGTCAGCCTCACTAGCACTATAGGACCCTCTCAATCTCTGCCGCAATCATCTTCCGGTGCCTTGATCCTCAACATGGAAGGCCCTTCTTGCTCTGGTCTCAACACAGCTACCTTCCATGGCATCCCTTGGAGCCCTCTCCTCTCTCACTCTGGGATGGAGAGTCATTCCTTCTAAACATTCTGCATCACTGAATTTGCATGAAGTGCTGACCCCCAGCTTCGTTCTGTACAACCCAGAAGGCAATGTGCTCTCAGCTCCCTAGCCCTCACCACTTTCCTCATCCTATCTAATCACCTTTCCCCTATTCTGCCTTTCTTTTCCAACCACAATCCCTTGGACTGGAAAGATTGGACCTTTTCACCTTGCCTCCTACTCCCAATTGCCCACGCCTCCCACCACCACATGCAAAACTTTTCAGCCAAGTCCACTTGGCCAGGTAATTAACACACTAAAAGAGGAGATAGGTGAATCTAGAAAATTAACTTCTTTCTTCACAGAGCCTGGCTTTGTCTTACTACAGAGCCTCAAAAGTCTGTTTTGCCAGTAAAAGTAGTTGCTTGCCTCTGAGAAGTGAACTGGGAAACTGGGGAATGGAATGAGAGGGAGGCTCATATGTCTACCTTTTGGTATCTTTTTAAATTGGTACCATGTGCAGTGTCGACATTCAGCTGGTTTGCACCAGTACATCTCTGCTAGTGCTTTTCAGCTTGCCCACTCTGATTGGGCAATAGTCTGTCCTGAATGGCCAGTGCCCATTTGGTTCCAGTTGTTAAATATTTTTTCACGTTAGTCCTGACCATGGACATAAACAACCTGTTAGCTGAAGGCATATAATTTCATTGTTTATGCCTGTTTTAGAAATGTTCTTAAAAAAAAAAAAAGAGCAACATTCTTTACATTCCTGATAAATTAATCCTAATTTCTTCTTTTCCCTACCTCACCCCTACACACATACAGGCAGATGGATCCCTCAGGCTGAGTAGGAAGGAGGTCAAGTGAATAAAAATGTGAAAGGGAAGCCATACAGGGCATTATGTTCCCATCAACAAACATTTATAAATCCTGTTTCCATCCGCCACTCTAAAAAATCATGATTTTTGTTTAGGTATCTTCTCTTTTTTTCCTGGATGTGTCCTTTAAGAGGACATTCCCAGCTCAAGGGGAAATACCAGAATTGAGATGAACCAATCTGAATGGGTCATTTCTTCTTGCCAGCAGTTTAAGCCTGGGCATGTGATTCAGTTATGACCACAGATGTGTGAGGGAAGTTCCATTGAGGGGCAAGTGCCTCTCTTTGCTAATTTAAAAAACAAATAGGAATAAATACTTCCATGCTACATCTGAATGTTTTCTTGTCCAACTGTGCCCCCTGGGACTCTGCAACCGTCATGAAACCATGAAAATAATAAGCCAATATGCTGACCATGGCGAGCTGAAAGATGGAAGGGGATGCAGGTCCTTAATGTAGTTAAGCCATTCTAAAAATCTAATTAACTTTGAAACTGTCCAACCTCCTGTTAAGCCCTTCTAGTTTAAACCATTCTCAGTTGGCTCTTTTGTTACTTGTAGCTCGCAGTATCTGAGCCAGACATTTGCTGGTTGATTATCAGTTCTGTTTCCCTACCTGTCACCTGTTCTGGTTTGTATTGCTGGAGCTGACCCTTACAGACCGTTTCCTATTTTCCCTTGCCCACTGACATCTGTCTATATTCAGTCAATGGCAGGCACTGATGGGAGACTAGAAAGAAGCAGCCAAGTGTTTCTCCCTCTCTCTGCTTCTGGCTGTGGCTTCATTTTTTTCCATGTTTTCAACTTCTGGAAGACCACCTTTCCCTCTAGGGTCCCAGAGCCTGCTGGGCAGTCCCTGACTTTTCTCAGCGTCTTTGGGGTTTGCCTCACTCTCCCATAATGTCTTTCTGCATTTCTGACATCTTTGCAATTGTTTTCCATATTAAACATCCTCTTTTGAACTACTTATTGAACGTTCTCTGTCCTGATTGGACCTTGATGGATTTTCCTAACAGAATCAACACTTTAGGAGGAGATAGAAAGGCAAAAGAGGATGGAATCCTGCAAAAATCTTCCCCAAGGAGAAGGAACCAAGTTACTTGTCATTGTGAGTTTAAATCCTCTCCTCATAACTCTGCAAATTAACACAAATGAAAACTCAAAAGTGAGGTTATTAGTATTAAGTATGGAAAATAAGGGAATTTACCCTTTTATAGTCCACCCCAGGTTGGGACGGTTACATTGCAGCTCTTTCATAAATGTCATTATGAATATGCATTTCTCATGCTATTTAATGACATTTAATTTCCTATCATCAGTATTTTATAATCTATTGGACAGCTGTCATTTTTACTAATATTCCTATTTGAAGCCCTAGTGGCCCTCATTATCCCATAGAATCCACCTTCCATGCTACAACTGATTAAAATAGAGGAGATACAGCACCACTGTGTGCCAGTTACACTCTCTCCCCAGAAGGTAGAACTGAGATCCCTATATTCTAGTCAGTCTCTATTAGTGCCTTAACTTGGAAGTTATATTAACATGATCTGAGGAATAAGCACCCTGTTCCTTTGCCCAAGCAGAGAAAGCCAATCAGTAGATAGACCAAACCAAAAATGAAACAGACATTTTGAATGCAGCTGATATTGTTTCATGGACTACACTATGCTGTCCTAAGAAGCGGGGCCATAGATTAGACCAGAAATGACAATACAGTCCAACCAATTAACTCACATTTCAACTTTGCTTTGATGCTGCGTTTTTTTTTTCCATCTTTGAGAGAAATATGTAAATTTAAAGCTAAAACATCTCTCCTCTCTTTCTCTTCTCCTCCCACCCTTCCCCCTCCCCCCCGCCCTTTTTTTCCTTCCCCCTCCACCCTTTCACTTCACATATTTATCAACATCCTCTGGGCACATACCTTGAATAAAGGCAACTACAGTAGGATTAGTTCCAGCATAACAGTTGAGGCAAAAGCCTGACACCAGTTTTAAAAAGCAAACAAAGCCTAATTTTTAAAGAAATAGAAGAACTATCCAGCAGAAATATACACCCTTCTTTCTAGACAGAAAGTTCAATTATTCCAGCCATTCCCCCTCAATACATACACATAACTACTTATTCAGAAGAACACAATCCAAAGAACCTTCCAGCTATGCTTCTAGAGGCAATGTCATGAAACCACTATTTTTCCAGTCCAGTGTCTCTAAGTTATTTATTTATTCCTTTAGTTGAGTCTTAATCTGATCCAGTTGTAATATCTCATAATCCTACAGCCTAGACTAAATCATAAATGTAATCCCTATCAACCACCTCTTATGTACCACAATGCAGAGCAAATACAACTACAATGAAAACTTCCATTTAGAACAACACAGAGAGAGGGGAGGAAATCATGCAATATGTATCATTTGCTGCTGGACAGAGGTAATGAAGCAAAGTAGTGAATGAATCACTGAGTCTCATGAGCATCATTTGGTTGACTTGGCAGTGGTGAGAATTCTATTGTCGACTAATGTGGCTCTCTGGTATTGCCTGCTGAAATCATTCCTATCACCAAGGGAATACATATAAGGACATTAGAGTAGACAACCCATTTGGGAAGGAAGGGTATATTTCATTTGCAATTCACTTGTTAACTGTATGGGGGTATAAAAATGGCCTCAAGCCATCTAAGGAATTGGGCTCTTCTGTCCCATTGATTTCTGTGCGTCACAGGCCTGTTATATAGTTTGGTTTTTGCTGGTGCTACAATTCGAATAACACCATAGTCACCTATGAGTTTCACTTTATGGCAACATCCTAAAACCAAACAACAAAGACTTTATCAGGTCAGCATGGTTATTGAGTTAAAGAGCCAAGGCTGGGCTATACTGATAAATTTTCTGTTCATTAGTCGCAACTTTGAGGACCACATATTCCTAGTGCGCTCTGTTTGACAAACTTTGTTTCAGGACAGTATGGGTGCAGAAACTGTCTGAGCTGGCCAAGAACTCTTCTTTCTCTTCTAGAATAGCACCCTACCCGCAAACTGAATTCCAGGCCAGTGTAGTTTGCAATGGCAGCGTCATCCTGTTTGTCAGGAAAGTGAGTGTGAGGCCCAGTGGTGTGGCTCAGGGTATCAGGTATCCCACATCCTCCATTAATTCCTCCCTGTTGTAGTTGACAGGATCTCCCATTTTCTCAGTCAGTACTTCAATGTTACACAGAGAAAATGAAGCAAGTCTGAGAACTTGACTTCTCTGCACTTTTGTCTATCTTGATTTGGACCTCAGCATTATTAGTTCCCAACTCCTCTTTTTTTCCTGCTCACATTCAGGAAAATCTTTTATTTTTTATTTTTTTAATTTTTTTTACAGGGTTGCTTAAAGATAAAAGCAACCACTTTTTTTTTTTTAAGATTTATTTATTCATGAGAGACACAGAAAGAGAGGCAGAGACAGGCAGAGGGAGGAGAAGCAGGCTCCATGCAAAGAGCCTGATGTGGGACTTGATCCCGGGAATCAGGGATCAGGCCCTGAGCCAAAGGCAGACAGACATTCAACCGCTGAGCTACCCAGGCGTTCCATATGCAGGAAAATCTTGATGGGTGCATGCAAATTTTTTGTTGTACCTTATTGAAGTTACTCAGGAAAAATCAGCATAATCTGATTTATCAGTCTGAGTATAATCAGGAGAAAAATCACATAGTAATTTGACCAGAGAAAGTTAAAAAAAAAAAGATTTTATTTATTAATTTGACAGAGAGAGAGAAAGTGCAAGCACACAAGAAAGGGGAGGGGCGGAGGGAGAGGGATCAGCAGACTCTCTCTGCTGAGTGGAGAGCCACATTCCATTGTGGGGCTTGATCTCAGGACCCTAAGATCATGACCTGAGCTGAAGGCAGATGCTTAACCAGCTCAGCCACCCAGATGCCCCATCCAGAGCAAGTTTAATATAAAGTTTTTAAAACTCTAATAAGGGATTGGTATAATAAGTAAAGAGGAGGCTAAAGAATATAGGCTTCAATGCTTACTTTAGCAGCACATGTACTAAAATTAGAACCATACAGAGAAGATTGGCATGGCCCCTGAACAAGGATGACACGCAAATTCACGAAGCATTCCATATTAAAAAAAAAAAATTAAAAGAGACTTGAGTGCCCAAAGAAGGGCCCTTCCACCAGTAGGATGGAGATCCTGACCTTGCTGGAGAGGACGCAGCCGTGGTTCACTGGATGGCAGAGAAGTCTCTATGGTATCATGCTGGGGGAACTTGCTGGAAATACATCCTCTAGGAT
Source organism: Vulpes lagopus (assembly GCF_018345385.1). NCBI lineage: Eukaryota > Metazoa > Chordata > Mammalia > Carnivora > Canidae > Vulpes > Vulpes lagopus. The sequence goes on along the minus strand of NC_054824.1, from coordinate 128,678,782 downwards.
GCAAGGGAAAGCTGTTTACAGAGATGTGTCTCATGGAGGCATTTTGTTATAAAACCAACCAGGGGGACTTTGGAGCAAGCTGCTATCTGCTGGGTGCTGCTGGCCACTGCACACTGTGCGCTGACCCTGTGCACTATGGCGAAGCAAGCACATCAGAAATGAGAAACAATACCCCTTTCCTCCTGCAATTTCTCTCTAGTGCCATCTGTTGGAAAAATCTAGTATAGTGCCAGCTGGCAAAGGAAAAGTACTTAAGGGCCCAGATCTATTTTCACACAACAAGCAAAAAGAATACATTTGGAACTTAAGAATTAATAGACTGATAACTGGCAGACTGACCCATTGACATTTTGCTACTAAGTTTTCTAAAGCTTTACCCTTCACAACCACATGCCTGCCTTAAGCCCAAGAAACTTAAGGATATAGCGTTGGCCATTGCTTTATAACTTAGATAATCTTAAATTTCTAACTCTACCTGCAGGAATCTACTGCCTCAACTCCCACTGAGCCACAGCTCAGCTAGTTCTGCATTTTCTCTGATGATCTGAAACAATGATCCCACTTCTGGTATTGATGTCTATTATCACTTGGAACTCTATGGTGGTCACATTACAGAACCCAACTTGAACTAGGTGATGGGGGAAATGCATTTTAAGGGTGCAGAAATATTGAATGGAATCCATATTAATCAAGTTTCTTTGCATTACAAGTGATAGAAATCCAAATATTAAAATGTCTTAAGCAATAAATAAAATTTTCTAGTTCACATAATTCCAGTGGTAAAGCTGAGATGAGGCGTGTTTGAAACCAGAGACTCAAAAGATATCATTAGGATTGAGTTTTTCACTTCCTCTTGGCTCTGCTTTTCTTGAATTCACTTTAGCCTCAGGCATACTTCCCTCGTAGTGGTCTCCAAGTACGAAATTATTTGAGTTTAGGGTTCTCAGTTTAAAAAACAACATTAACAGCATAACCAACAACAAAAACAAAAACTGCCTTCTTGTCTTAAGCGTTCCATCAAAACACCTATAAGTGATACAAACCCAGATTGCTGACTCAAAACAATAAATATCTAAGAGAATGTACAACCACTACAAATAGGGGAAAAAAGAATCAAACAAAGCTGTGTGCCTTAAACTTTATCCCAAGTCTGGAGAGAGACCTGTGGGTAGAAAAAATAGCAACAGGGAGGAGAGTTGTTTGGTCTCTATATTTAAATACTTTATTTTTGAAATCTCAAGAATTTTACCAGTGAGATGATACTTCTTCCCTAAATTTCACTGACAATTATAATTTTCCAAACTGGGTGGTGTAGAATTATATATACACCATGGTATTTGGTTTACCCACATACTAATTTTGTTTGTTTGTTTGTTTGTTGTGGTAAAAAACATATAACATAAAATTTACCATTTTGACCATTTTAAGTGCATAGCTTACTAGTGTTAACCATAAGCACCTTGTTATGCAGTGGGTCTCCAGAACTTTTTCATCTTTTAAAACTGAAGCTCTATATCCACTAACCAATAACACCCCCTTCCTCTTGCACCTGACGACCACCATTCCATTTTGTTTCCAATAGTTTTACTAGATGATTAAAAAATTTTTATAACAAAATTATTATTTCTCTAAGATAGTTTTCAAACCAACATGCCTCAAAACTTAATATTTGGAGAACATACTTTTGAAATACTATCAAAGGACAGTGTGAGTTTACTTATAAGATTTTGACCTTCTGGGGATCCCTGGGTGGCTCAGTGGTTTGGCGCCTGCCTTTGGCCCAGGGCGGGATCCTGGAGTCCCGGGATCAAGTCCCGCATTGGGCCCCCAGCATGGAGCCTGCTTCTCCCTCTGCCTGTGTCTCTGCCTCTCTCTTTCTCTATGTCTATCATGAATGAATGAATGAATACATCTAAAAAACAAAAAGATTTTGACCTTCTTAAGGCACTTGGGTGGCTCAGTCAGTTGGGCAGCTGCCTTTGAATTGGGTCATGATCTCAGGGTCCTGGATTTGAGCCTCACATCGGGCTCCCCACTCACAGGGTGTCTGCTTCTCCCTCTCCCTCTGCCTCCTCTCCCTTTCTCATACTCTCTCTCTCTCTCTCTCTCTCGAATAAATAAGTAAATTCTTAAAAAAATATTTTGATCTTCTTGCATACATTATTAAGAATGTATCAAAGGGACAATGTGACATGCACTTAGAGGTATATTAAAAAATATCTAGTATATCAAATTCCTCATGATGGGATTAGTGCCTCATAAGAGTGTTCTAGCTCATGTAAGGACACAGCAAGAAGGTGGCTATCAGCAAGCCAGGAGCAGAGCTCTCACTAGAAACCAAACGCTAGTGGAACGTGATGTTGGACTTTCCAGCCTCCAAAACTATGAATAAATTTCTGTTAAACCACCCAGTATAAGGTATTCTATTATGACAGCTCTAGCAGACTAAGACACTTGTATTGAGTTTATAGTGGGGCTTTGTGAAGATAAAGTCAATATCATTCTCTGCCCTTAAGGAGATTCCAGTCTCCTGAGCATTAGGCACATAAACAAAGAAATAGAATAGCTGTAGCAATGAAAGTGTGGTGGAGGGATAGTAATGATATAAAGGAGAGTGTCATTGACTCTACTTGGATCGCTCAAAAAAGTCTTTTCAGAGAAATCATGGAATTTATTTTAGGCTAAGGAAAAAGTATACAAAATCACAGAGGCAGGAAACAATATAATGTATTGGGGCTAAAAGGTCTAGAACAATGATAAAATATTTCTTAAGAGCTTGAAAATAAAAAGAGCTTGAAAATAGTGAATAGGATTGCTCTTTGGGAGTTAAACTAAAACTAACCATAGATGACAGAGTTTAAGTGTGATAATTTAGATATAATCTTCTTCCCAGGCTGACCTGACAGTAAACTGAATGATGTATTAACATACTGAATGACAGTGTCAATCAAAAGGCTACGTTTTAAAAATTACTGGACTTGGGGCACCTGGCTGGCTCAGTCAATAGATCATGTGACTCTTGATCTCTGGGTTGTGAGTTTGAGCCCCATGTCAGGCATAGAGATTACTTAAAAAAAACAAAAACAAAAACAAAACAAAACAACAAAAAAGGAGGCCTTTGAAAAAGCAAAAATAAAAAATAGTGAGCTCTAATTTATACCCTCTCTTTTTTTGTTAGTATGGATGGCAGTGCAATAATTACGATCCTGCATAGAGGTTCCATTCTGGATTAGAGTGCCAGGAAATATTTCCAGAAGTACAATTATTAGGTCAAGAGGTAAGGTACCATTACCAAACTGCTTTGGAATGTATAAATTATACCACCACCATCACCACAGTGTGCCAGTTCTACTACATCTTTCTTGTGTGAAAAACTATCAGTTGAGAAATTTTGCCGATACTGATTCAAAAATTTATTGAGAGATCACACAATGCCAGATATTGTGTCAAGAGAGAAAAAAATGGTATCATTATGGTGTTCAAGTTAATATCTCAGATAACTGGTAACATTTGCATGCTTTTTACATATGTGCTTTCCAATATTTCTTCATTTTTAACTATATATTTACCTTCATTGCATATTTATCGTTATGGTTGAATGTTATCTCCCAGAATTCAGGTCAAAGTCCTAACTCCCAATGTGATACTATTTGGAGTTATTACTTTGAGAAGTAAAGAGGTTTAGATGAATTTATAAGAGTGGATCTCCCCATGATGGGATTAATACTCATAAAACAAGAAAAAAATAAAGGAGGGGCACCTAGTTGGCTCATTCATGCCTTTGGCTCAAGTCATGATCTCAGGGTCCTGGGGTGGAAATATGCATCCGGCTCCCTGCTCAGCAGAGAGTCTGCTTCTCCTTCTCCCTCGAGCCACCGTCTCTGCCAGGTTGTGTGCTCTCTGTCAAATAAATAAAATCTTTAAAAAAAAAAAAAAAAAAAAAAAGGATGGGATCCCAGCATTGCTCAGTGATTTAGCATCTGCCTTTGGCCCAGAGCGTGATGCTGGGGTCCCAAGATCGAGTCCCACATTGGGCTCCTGGCATGGAGCCTACGTCTCCCTCTGCCTGTGTCTCTGCCTGCCTCTCTCTCTCTCTCTCTCTCCCTGTGTCTTTCATGAATGAATAAAAAAAAATCTTTTAAAACAAAAATAAAAAAATAAATAAATGAAAGAAAGAAAGAAAGAAAGAAAGAAAGAAAAGAAAGAAAGAAAACGGAGCTTGCTCTGTCTCTGCTATACAGAGCTGGCTGTCTACAGCACAGGAATAGGGGCCTCACCAAGAACTGAATCTTCTGACACCTTGATCTTGAACCTCCCAGCCTCCAGAGCTGTGAGAAATAAATGTCTGTTGTGTAAGTAACCCAGTCCATAGTATTTTGTTATAACAGCCTGAGCTGAGTCACTCACCTATTGAGATATTTTTACTAATTATACTGCTTTGTTACATAAAGACTTTCAGCATATTACTAGTTTTAATACTTTTTTATCATTCTTAAGATCTTTATATAATCAAAACATGTTTTTACATATCTTTATATCATCAATAACTACAATGGTTGATAAGAGAGCAGAAATATTTACTAAGTAGCTACCATGTGCCATTGTTTTAGATGTTGTTTTAAAATGGACATTAAGATGTTGGTTAACTTAGTGGTGTCTACCCGCACTCAAAGAATTTACATTCTAGAGAGGAGAGACACTCAATAAAAATGAAAATAAATATGCAGGCTAATTGCAAATTCTAGTAACAGTTAAGAAGAAACTACAATAGGCTAATGGCAAAATGGGGAAGAGTCTTTGGCTAGAATTATGAGGAAAGATTATGACATGGAACTGAGTGTTGAATGACTTAAGAGGACAGACATGCCAAACTCTGGGGGAAGAGCTTTCAAACAGAAAAAATAGAAAGTACCAAAGCACAGGGACCATTACAACCTTGGTGTGTTTAGTAAAACTACAGACCAATGTGGCTGAAATGTATGGTTCAAAGGCAAGAGTGGGATGAGATGAAATTGGAGAGATAGGCAGGGGCCAGATCATGAAAGTCTTTTGAAGAGAATGGGAAGGCATTTGGATTTTATTCTGGTAACAAGGGGAAGCCTTAGGAGCATTTTAGTAGTGAGGAAGGAAAGAGGCATATTCAGGTTTATGCTTTTGAAGATCCCTCTGACTGCTATTTGGATAATGGACCTAATGTCAAGTCTGTCTACTGCAGGGATCCAAGCAAACGAGGATGAGTTTGATTAAAACTGTAATCACAGAGATGGTGAGAAATGGATGGATCTGATTACATTTTGACAACTTGCTGACATATTCATTAGAATTCAGATATTCTAATTCTGTCCATCTGGGGAGGGCCCAGAAAAACACAGTAACAAGTAACCCAAGTGGTTCTGATGAAAGTACACAGTAAGTTATGGAGAAAATACATGTATAAGGGGCTGAGAACACACTTGGCTTTTTTTTTTTTTAATGAAAAGGAAAAAGTGACTCAAAAGACAAAATTATTGTTTTATGTTTGAGAAACTCAAAGATCTTTCATTTGGTGAAATGATCCCAAACTTTGAGTAAAATTAAGCAAAATATTATAATGGCAAAATGAATATGAGCTCCTGTCTCTAATAAGCTAGTCTCTTTTTGACTTTTTGCCTCTCCTGGCTTGAATTCATGACCCCCAAGATCATGCTTTACCAACTGAACCAGCCAGGTGTCCCTCCACACGTGTTTTTAATCCCTTTTTCCTGTGGACCTCCTGGTCTCTGCCAGCCCTTCCTGGCTTTCTACTTCCATGGTTGGCATTACTATTTTATTCCACCATCCAATTCTCTTCTACCCAGATTGCATTTCCCTCTATGCCTTGAAATTACATATGGCCATGACTTGCCTTGGCAAATGAAATGTGAATGGAAATGCCCTGTGTAACCAAATCTCCAGCCCACTGTGGTATGGAGTGACTGGGGAAGCACATGGTAATATACAAGTGCCCCGAGACCAAAACAATCTGGGATTCTGAGGCTGGAGAACAAGGGGGAGAATAGCCAGGATCCACAGTTGACTTTGCGTGAGCACTGGGGTTTGGGGTTGTTTGTAATTGCAGCATGACTTAATCTATCTTGACCAATCTCTCCCCGTGGTTCACCTTCACTGGGCTTTCATATGGCTGCTTTGCAGCAATGATTAGCCTTAATCAAGACCCATGTGTAGCCTTCTCTGAAACCTCCATGATTAAAATATCAGATGGTTTTCTAGTTATAAGGTAGAAATTTAAATATTTCTTAGGGGATCCCTGGGTGGCTCAGGGGTTTAGGGCCTGCCTTTGGCCTGGGGCGTGATCCTGGAGTCCCGGGATCAAGTCCCACATTGGGCTCCCTACATGGAGCCTGCTTCTCCCTCTGCCCATGTCTCTGCCTCTCCCTCTCTGTGTCTCTCATTAATAAATAAAATCCTTAAAAATAAATAAATATTTCTTAGCCTCAAGGATCTCAAACATGCATGTCCTTCTGCAATATTTTGTCTTATCTTCAGTAAAGATAATCTAGGGGATAAAGGTAAGTCTTCTTAACCCATTCTGGGTTGCCTCTTTTACTTTCAGTAAACAGTCATCAGAGGTCATGTCCATAACACCGGAGTTCTGGCCTGTACCTCTTCTTGTGAAAAATCCAAAAAGCTTTCATATGTTTGAACAAATTCTGATCTGGGGTACATTTGATAGCTATTGCCACCCAAAATTTCATATGCACTTAACCAGGAGTTGGATTTATAGAGTCCATTTACATCTTATCTTTTAAATGTCAATGAAGCCCCTTGGAAACAGAACAAGTACTAACTCGATGATGCTTAGCACTACCCTGGCCTAAATCTGGGTTTCTAAACCTTAGCATTATTGACATTTGGGCAGGGTAATTCTTTGCTGTGGAGAGTTATTCTATGCATTATAGATGTTGAACAGCATCCATGGCCTCTACCCACATCCCTGCCAATAGCACACCCCAGTTATGACAACCAAAAATGTATCTAGACATTGCCAATGTCCTCTGGGAGGCAAAATTGCCCCCAGGTGAGAACTACTGGCCTAAAATGAGGTATATGCTTGTGATAGATATTGCCAAATGATAACAATTTAAAAAGCTAATCAAATTTGTAAAAAAAATTATCAAGATTCATATTTAAGAACAGACACAGTAGACATTTTAATGAAAGCAATGGTCCTGCCATTCTTTATTTCTAACAATAATACATATTTACAGAAGGAAAAGAATTGTACATTTAAAATTCTAATCATCATACAGATTTGTTGTTGCAATTGAATAATAAAAGAACAAATCTCTTAGTGACTTTTTAAAACAACTTCAGTGTTTAAAGATACAAATGATAATATCATAAACTTGCAATAACTGGAGTAAGCTCACTTCAAAATGAAAGATACCTAGCACCAGTAAAAGAAATGAAGCAACATCACTGGAGACAGGATCTCTTAGGAGTTCTGATCTGAAGCTCTGTTCATCACAGATTCATAATCCAATTTTTCAACCTACGTTTTAGAAACTTGGGTGAAAAAGTATATGAAGGAAAATCTCCATAGCTTTTTGCTGGGTTAGAAGATGTTAGTTTTTAAAGAATAACATGTCGATCAGTTTTTTTCCTTATAAGGCCTTGGAAAAAATGCCTCTGGAGGCACTATAAAGAAAGTGAATGAAACTTTTTTGTTAGTAGTCAACAGCTTCAAATATTGGTTTTCATCCTGCTCCCCCCCCGCATTTTATTAAGAAATAATTGACATAGATCAGTATATAAGGTTTAAGGTGTACAGTATGATGGTTTGATTAATGATTTTCATTTTTTGAAACAATTAATTATAAATTCCTTTTTAGAAAGGTTAAAGGCACAGTGAAACAACGAATATTTGCACTTAATCATTTTAGAACTCAAAATAATTCAGAAAGCAAACTAATTCAGGTGGCCAGCACCTCATTTGTCCTGTAGGTGGCAAAACTATCCTAAGAGGAACCCAGGAACAGGCTGTATAATTGCTGCACTGAAGTTAATGGTGGTAGATGACTTTTTAAAGCTTTTCTTAAAATCTAGGTTTTAATATTTTGAAGTTTTTTCAGGTTCAAGTTTTACAGATTTAAAGATGCCTTTTATGTTGCTCTGAACTAACAAAGATTTATTTTCTGGACAGAAAAGATTTATTTTCTGGAACATCGGTACTAATGCTCAGAAATATATTGTTTTATTTTTTAGAGACTAGATTTTCAGCCTGATTATCTCTGAAAAATTCCTCTCTTTTTACATTTGTTGTCCAGCGGGTTTTGCTTTATCAGATGATCTATCCAAATTGCAGGACAAGAGCTTGTGAAACTAAAAATCTGTTCTTACTTGTCTGCAGCCATGAAAAGCAAGCTTGAAGCCTATATCTAAAAGGGAGGGAATAGGCCCTCTAGATTTTGGCTGGTTTTTACATTTTTCTAATTACCTCACAGTAGATAGCAGAATAGTAAGCAAGCCTTTAAAGAAGGAATGGACAATTTATTATAAAAAAAATTGGGGGCACCATGATTATGACTACGTTTATGTGTAAGGAACAAAGTTTATAAATGATGACAATTAGAAAGCTAACTACAGCCAAATAGTTTATCCTCAATTGTTATCACTACTCTTCATAGCTTCCTTTGCTTGCTTACAATACAGAGACGTCATTCTACATCCTGGATTCGTCATTGAAGAGCCAGATATGAAAAATAGGACCATCAGATAACTACTAGTGGTAAGCACTGAATACACAGTTATTTGAAGAAGTAAGACTAAATGGAGAATAGAAGGGAGAGAGTATAATATGTTACACCAATATGTTCTGCAAATGCTGCTAAAGTATGACTTTTAAAAATAGAGAATGGGAAGAGCAACTGAAAAGGTTTTAATTGTTTCAGTTATCATACTGGTGGTGGTTGTATTAGCATTGTTATTCTGAGGCTGCTGCATGTGTAAGGTAAATAAAGGAAATGAATAACTGTGGGATATTCTAACTCTATCATGCCCCATGTCCTTGAAAACCAGGATTCTCAGTATAGAAAAAGGAAATATAGTTGTAGTAGAAAGGATTAAGTAAAAGCTAGTACTCAATTTAACTTTGAAGTTTCACAATAAACTCACAAAGTGTTTTATCTTAGAAAAAATAGGGATTTCCTAGCTTTCTCCTAGAATCAATGGCCAATCCAATAGCAATGAGCATTCTTTGAACCTTAATTATGGTTTTGAAATACTATTTCTCACTGAAAGTAACCAGGCTTCCTAGAGAAATGGCTCATTCTAGGTCTGGGGCATGAAGCTTCTAAGTTGAGCCTGGAATATCTTGTCTTCCAAGATAGCAAAGAAGCTAATAAAGACAGCTCATGTAGCGTCAAAATGATTCAGAGAAAACTTGATGAGGCACCCAATGGCCAAAGATGGGACAATTTGAACTCCAATAAGGTAATATTTGAATTGGTTGAAGCCTATCAAATACGTTTGAATCCATGAGTTCGTAACACTGAAAAAAGAAGTGATCTCTGGAAGGTAACAGGAATCAAGTTTATTATCTTGAAAATCAGTAAATGAAGGGAAAATACAAATAATTACTTTCCCTTTCCTATACAAACTTTTTTTTCCTATAGAAACTTAACCACTGGTTAACCAAATAGTAGATGTGAGGAAACATTTCTTTATAAAAATGTTCCAGCTAATAAATGAAAGAGAAATGATAGAATATCCTCCAACTCACAATAAATCAATGGATCCAGACAATAAATATCAATTTCAGCTGACATCACAGAAAGAGAGAACCAGACACAGCGTACCCTCTGATGAAAGAACACACCATGACCTACAGTCTTGCCAAATAGAATTGAACCTGAGTGTATTCAAACATCTGGATCCATGTGTCAATATCCAGAGGAAAGAGGAACATGCTGAGTTGCACCATGAGTATGCAATCAGCAAAATACAGATTGTGGGAAACTCAATAGGTCATAAGATCAAGTTCTTCAGGAAACTCCAAGGAAAAGAAAAGGAGAACTTATGGATTAAAAAGATGTAAAAGATATAGCCAATAAAACAATTTTAAATGGATAAGATTGAAATATAGTGTGTAGAGATACACACTTGGGTAATAAAGAAATGCAAGGAAGTGATTACAATGGCTATCACTGTAGTGGTTACTTCTGTGGAGTTTGAGAAGATGGTTGATAACTGCAACTGGACACACAGAAGACAGAATGGCTGGCAGAATTCTAAAACAGTGTTTCCTTAGAATGATGTAAAAAGCTACATTTTGTTTGGTTTAAAGTATTTATATTTTACGTTTTTTCTAAAGAATAAAAGTAAAAAAAAAAATCAAAGCCCTTAGGGTTTTCCACTAAAAATTATAGATGTGAACACTTCTACTATAAATATCAGCCGAAGGTTCTTAAGAAATTGCCTATATTATAGAAATATTTCTAAATGATAAGCTACGAATATTTGAAAAATATAATATTAAATTCTTATTGTGCATAGTTACAAAAAGTCAAAGAATTAAGTATACATTCCTAACACAAAATTTATTTTGTTACAGTATTATGTTTTATAATTTGGTTAAGTGGACTTTGTTGACCTGCAAAATTTTCCTCTCCTACTCCAATACAAGGCTACTCATATTATTTTATTAGAGATTAGATAAGCACTAGAACAGAATATCTGTACTTGGTTTCACTCTCCATCTTTTTATATAGAACAAAGATTAATTATCTTGCCCAATCATGACAGTAGTTACTAATATATAGCATTACACACAGTATCATCCAATTTGCAAAAAAAGATCCTTCACCCACATATCCTGCCTTATGTTCTCTTCCACATATTAATGGCTGATAGAGGCTATTTTTTGTTGTTAAGTGTCTAAAAAACTCAAGAATGTAAAACAGATTTAAGCCATCAAAATGAAAGCAGTCTTAAAATGCAATATAATTATAAACATGGACAAACATATAACTGTGTGGTACATTTTTGCCCACTGAACATTGACGATTTCCCTCCAATTGTTCAAGCAGCATCTGAACACATGGTGCAACTGTACGGTCTCCTTCCCTTTCCTTTTAATAAAATTATGTGGTGTTTGAGTGATTCACATATTCCAGAAGTGACCGGTCTAAGACCCTTCGGATAAGAGCTTCCTCAATTATATTAAAATCCTACAACAAAGAAAAATAGTTAGAAACATACAATCAGAGATGATAGTTTTCAGCACCTGGAGGATAAGAGTCAAGGCAATGCCTCATTCTACAGGAAAATAGAGTCCTGAATTTAGTGACCTGTCCAAGTTTCCACAAAAACTGTCATAAACCCCAGGACTTTTGTTTGGGGCTAGTGCATTTTCTACTTCATTTTGCTACCTAGTAATTAACTAGTTTTGTTATTATTATTATCACAGTCTTGATTTGGAATTTAAATTAGTAATTTTTAGTCAACATTATAAATCATGGTCAGGGTGCCATGTTCCAAATAAACATGTACTATGGAGTAAAGTTAAGACATTCTCCTAGAATTCACCAATCCCAGTAGTAATACTAAATCTCTATTTCTGAAAAATATGTTGAGTGCAAAACTCTTCTTTTTCCTTGCCTCCCTATGGTCAAAATGGCTTTCAAAATATTAGGTCAGCACATGCTGTAAATTAAACAAAAACTATTAAGAGTCCTATTCTCTGCAATCCATCTCTTCTTCTGCAATAAATCAAAAAAAAAAAAAAAGAAAGAAAAAGAAAAATCTATTGGAAATCCATTCTAAAACATAAGAACATAAAGGCAAATCAACAACATCCAAAGAAAAGCCATATAGTCTAGAGGAACACAAGATCTGGACTGAATCCTGGCTTTTTCCTAGGCAATTTATTAATCTTTAAGCTTCAGATGTTTCACAGCTCAGCGAGGATAGTAACACAATATTTACTTCACCAAAGTTGCTGTAAGGAATAACATGAGATAATACACTTAAAGTGCATAGTATAGTAGCTGGTAGCTTGGGAAACCAAAAAATCAAAACAAATAATACTGCTTCCACCTTACTTCCACATCCAAAAATACTGTTTTGAGTGGGTTGAAAGTGCTCTCATCCTGACCAGCCCTGGATCATACTTTGGAGAATCTTGAGAAGGATGGGCTGAATATGAATAGCCAGAGGAGACACGAAATCAATTTGGTTTTAGAACATCTCATGGAGCTAAGGTAAAGAGGAAGCCCTATGTGTTGTAAGAAATGAGAACATATAGACCAGAACTAGCCTCTGTCAAAGGCCCTGGGTGCTTCAGAGGGCCAGGAAAGACATAATTTGAGCTCTGGAGCCTCTGTTTCAGTTCAATTCTTCAAGTGGTCCTAGCACTTCCGTTTACACTCTTCCCCATATCCAGCTGGCCAAACAGCCTTGCCCAAACTGGGCAAATCACTTTACATGCACTATCACCTTTAATCCTCACAAGAGCTTTCGGGAACAAGTGTTTTTACTCTCCTCACTTAGCAAATGAACAGACAGGCTCAGTGGTGAAATACTTTGCCCCTTGCCCATGGTCACAGAACTGTGACAGAGACAGAGCTGTTACTCAAACCCAGGTCAGAACCCAAGCTCCTTGTGTTGCATCTGGATAACCACAGTGGGCAGATCAGAAAGCAGGGAGCGCATTTTCAAGGAATGATCTTCAACAATTACTACATTTTATCTTGAAATTGCATGAAAAGACAGCGATCAAAATCATGTGAAAATTATATGCAAAGTAAAATTTAGCCCTTAACATTTCATGTAGTAATAATAAAATACACTATTTCACAACATGGGTTTGAGGGATTTTCCTTCCATAACAGGCAACACCCCTTTGCTGAGAGGGACTCAGAAGATAACACATTACCCTCACATGGCAACACAGAGCAAAGTAGAACAAAGGCGACATTAACTTTTTGCTTATTATTCTCATTCCTGATCATGGGAAATACAGTCATAAGTTAGAACTATTCATACTACATCTAACTTTTCTTCTAAAAAAAATTCTCAGGATGGGGAAGGGAGATTTGGAGGAAGGGAGGGTCAGAAGATACATACTTCCACTTATAAATAAATACTGGGAATGTAATATACAACATGAAGACTATAGTTAACACTAATGTACGGTATATTTGAAAGCTGATAAGAGGGGGCAACTGGGTGGCTCAGTGATTGAGCGTCTGCCTTTGGTTCAGGTCGTGATCCTGGGGTCCTGGGATCGAGTCCCACATCGAGGTCCCTGCAGGGAGCCTGCTTCTCCCTCTGCCTATGTCTCTGCCTCTCTCTCTGTGTCTCTCATGAATAAATAAAAAAAATTTTAAAGCTGATGAGTAAGTAATTAAAATTTTAATAAAAGGGGGGGCAGCCCGGGTGGCTCAGTGGTTTAGCGCCGCCTTCAGCCTAGGGCCTGATCCTGGAGACCCGGGATCGAGTCCCATGTTGGGCTCCCAGAATGGAGCCTGCTTCTCCCTCTGCCTATGTCTCTGCCTCTCTCTCTCTCTCTCTCTCTGTCTTTCATGAATAAATAAAAATTTTTTAAAAAGGTGATACGGGAATAAATCCTAAAAGTTCTCATCACAAGGAAAAAAAAATTTGGGGTATCTATTTGAGATGATGGATGTTAACTAAAATTATTGTGGTGATCATGTCACACTATGTAAGTCAAGTCACTAGACTGTATACCTTAAACCTACATAGTGCTACATTTCAATTATTTCTCAATAAAATGGAAAGAAAAAATTCTTAATTTTTTACATTGGCCATTAGTGGGTAGTTATTGATGGGTAGTTACTGATATATGGGGATTCATGGTACTATTTTGTCTGCTTTTTTTTTTTTTTTTAATTTTGTCTGCTTTTGTACATGTTTATTACTTTTCATAATAAATTTTTTTCAGTTTACAAAAGTTCATAAACATGAGTTTTGTGTTTAATGGAATTTAAATAAAAAATGAGGCCTGTTTGTCTTACTACACTGATGATGCCATATCTGTTATTAGCAATTTAATGTACTGTAATAGCAACCAGATGCAGAACAAATTCTGAGCCATTTCATTACTGATGTGATTCTCATCTCAGCTACATAAATTTTCAACTTCATAAAAATTAAGACGATATCTACAGAGGGGACTAGAGTAGAAATTAAAATAATTTGAAAGTGAAATATAGTACCTTATACAATGACTAATTATCTAGATGAAAAAGAAAATAATTTTGTCTAAGGCAGATATAGTTTATGAACACTGTATTTTATAATTTTCTACATAATGCTAATACTTAGCTTAAGGTTTTTACACATTTTTTTCTGCTATCATTTTATTTGCTTGGATTTAAAAAGATAAGCTTAACACACACCACACAGAAACATAATGTAAAAGTAAAAAAATATACTTACTATGAAATCATCATAAAACAAAGTGTGGTTGACTTGCAAATGTCTTATTAAACTGCCACTAAAGCTGCCTGGATTCTCATTAGGTAGTAAACGGCAAAGTGGACAGAACTGGAAGTAAAGAAAATCAAGAGTTCAAGAAAGAATTTAAAATAACCAGTCTCACAATTTAAAAATTAATTAACCATTCAACAAAGTGAATTTTAACTTTATGAATCTATTGGCCATTCTTCAGCATAATGTTTTAAAACTGCATAAATATTAACAATACTAACCAAGTAAAATTGCATTTCTTTCTTCATATGCATTTCCTGTACTTAACAGTATAGCTATTTATTTCATATTTATCAATCTATTATTGCAGTTAGTAGGTGTATTATAATATACCTAATTAGTTGCCTCCCCCTTGAAATACTTAATGGCTTTAAAAAATACCCTTTTTCATTTTCAAGTATTCTTAAACTCATGAGAAATTACAAAGATAATGCAAGAGGTCCTACAATTCTATCATCCAACTTCCCCAATAGTAATATCTTATAAACTGCAGTACATTATCAAAACCAGGAAACTGGCAATTAACTAGACTACAAACCTTACTTGGATTTCACCAGCTTTTCCATGAACTCAGTTTTTGGGGTATATGTACCTAGTTCTGTAAAATTTTATTATGTGTATAGATTTAAAGATTTTATTTATTATTTTAGAAAGAGAGCATGTATGAGCAGAGGGCAGAGGGAGAGAAAGACTCTTAAGCAGACTCCACGCTGAGGGAAGAGCCTGATGCAGAGCTCCATCTCACAACCCTGAGATCATG
Organism: Vulpes lagopus; assembly: GCF_018345385.1. Taxonomy (NCBI): domain Eukaryota; kingdom Metazoa; phylum Chordata; class Mammalia; order Carnivora; family Canidae; genus Vulpes; species Vulpes lagopus. The sequence goes on along the minus strand of NC_054824.1, from coordinate 128,663,532 downwards.
ACCTAAGCTGAAATCACAAGTTGGATGCTTAACCTACTGAGCCACTCAGGTCCCCCCACATGATAGATTTATGTAACCACAAACACAATCAAGGTACAGAACTGCTGTGTTGCTATAAAAGAACCCCTTTATGCTACCTCTTTGTCTTCTCTCCCTAAACCCTGGTATCCACTGATCTGTTCTCCACCTCTAAAATTTCAACATTTTGAAAATGTTATATAAATAGAACTATACAATATTTGATCTTTTGAGATTGGCTTTTTTCACTGAGCATAATGGCCCTGAGATTCATCCAGGTTGGTTTTTTTTTTAAAGATTTTATTTATTTATTCATGACGCACACAAATAGAGAGGCAGAGGCAGAGGGAGAAGCAGACTCCCTGTGGGGAGCCTGATGTGGGACTTGATCCCAGGACTCTGGGATCACGCCCTGAGCAGAAGGCAGACGCTCAACCACTGAGCCACCCAGGTGTCCCTCATCCAGGTGGTTACATGCATCAAAAGTTCCTTTTTATTTATTGCTGAGTAGGACTCCACAGTATGGATATGCCAGTTTATCCATTTACTTTCTGAGGGACATTTGTTTTTTTGTTTTTGGCTGTTAGAAATAAAGATGCAATGAACATTGGTCTACAGATGTTTGCATAAACATGTTTTCATCTCTCTAGAATAAGTTTCCAGGAGTGTGACTGCTGAGTCATATGGTGAGTTTTAGGGTTAACTCTGTAAAAAAACTGCAAACTCTCTTCCAGAGTGGCTGTACCATTTTACATTCCCACCAGCAATTGAATTATAGCCAGCATTTGATACTGTCTCTTTTTTTTTTTATTTCAGTCATTTTGATAGGCGTGCAGTGATATTTCATTATGGTTTTAATTTGCACATCCCTAACAGCTAGTATAAATGACTCTCTTTTTTTAAGATTTATTTATTTTAGAAAGAGAGAGAGAGAGAGTATGCATGCAAGTGAGCAGGGAAGGGGCAAAGGGAGAGAGAGAATCCTGAAGCAGGAGGTAGGGTTCCATCCCAGGACCCTGAGATCAAGACCTGAACCAAAGTCAGAAGCTTAATGGACTGAGCCACCCATGCGCCCTCTTTCTTTACCATATACTATTTTATTACTGCTTTATTACATTTTAACCTAGGGTTTTTTTTTTAAGTTCTATTTCTTCACCATTCTCATTTTTTAAAATATGGTACTGAGTGCCAGGTACATATTAGGCATTAAATTAGGTGGTATTCTTATTTGATCCTCACAAGAACCTCATGAATTAATTATTATCCTATTTCTTTCATGAACTCAATTTCAGAAAGAAAAACAAAATTACCTTAAATTAATACCATTATAAGTATCAGAACTGGGATGAGGCCTCCTGATAAACCATTCAACATTTTTTTCATATTATAACAGTGCTTAATTTATCTGTTTGATTGATAACATCTTCCTTTAAATTTAAATGAGGTCTTAATGTAATTCTTATTTTTTTACGGAGTTCTCAGTTTCAGTATGTTCAATATCTATACATAGTGCTACTTCTGAATTTTGCTCTAATCCATCAATATATTTTGTAATAAAATGACATCATTTAAGTTATTACTGCTTTATGGTCATTCATGATTTTCTAATGCTGTAGCTATTTTGGTTATTTGGCAACACTGGCTATCCCAAGATAGCACTTAATCTACCCTGAGACCCCTATGTTGTAATGAGAACACAGCTAAGACCAAGACATTTTAACAAAAAAACCAACATTAGTTTTTTTTTGTGATGTGAGAGAAGGGAAACAAATTATGGAAATTTGCTCACTCAGTACTCTTTATTGTGCCTCTACTATGAGCTAGGCACCTGGAATACGGAAACCAGTAAAGATACTGTTGTGGGGCAGCCCGGGTGGCTCAGTGGTTTAGCCTTCACCCCGGGGTTTGATCCTGGAGATCTGGGATCAAGTCCCACATCAGGCTCCCTGCATGGAGCCTGCTTCTCCCTCTGCCTATGTCTCTGCCTCTCTCTCTCTGTGTCTCTCATGAATAAATAAATAAATAAAATCTTAAAAAAAAAAAAAAAAAGATACCGTTGTGTTGTGTGGCCTGTGAAGTCAGAGAGCCCTCAAATCCCAGCACCAGCTCTTATTAGCTGTGTGACTGACCTTCAGCACATGAATATCCCTCTTCTGTGAAGTGCAAATACCACCACCTAACTTGTAGAGTAGGTATGATGTTTAGAGATAATGTGCTCAATGTGCCAGGTACATACAAGGCATTTAAGAAACACCATATATTTCCTACTATTTGATCCTTGTTCTTGAAGAGTTGGAGTTTTGTGAGGGAAGAAACTCCATGTAGCCTGTTCACTCCAGCATTCCCAGTACCTGGAAAATAGTTTCCAACTTCATCTCTGCCTCTCATGGACTTAACCTTGGAAGTAATTAATCTTATCCTGCAAAATGAGAATTATTTCCGCTTTGCAGAGCTGTTTGTATATTTTTAAAAGATGTCACTTAACATTAGGAAGCTCAGTCATTATATTAGCTTGGTCCCTGGCACAAATACTAAATGGTTGCTATTGTTGTCTCATGAGCAGATACTTTTCAATACTGCACAGCAAGTGCTATACCCAAGATGTGACATTATTATATATTCAAGTGTTATACTCAGAAAGACAGTTCGAGACCTAAAAAAGGAATCATTAATTTTTCTCAGGTAATCAGGAAAGGCTTTAGCCAAGCTGCTGGTAACTGAAATTTGTCTGGAAGAATGAGCCAGCGATGCCAAAGTGAGGAGCATCACAGGCAGAGAAATCAATTTGGGAAAAGTCAAGAAACCCTTAAAGGACAGGCCTGCTTAGGGAATGGGAAAAGCTTTGGAAAGGTGAAAGTAAGGCATGTTGGGGGAAGCAGGAGAAGATGAGTTTGGAAGGCTAAGTTGGAACCAGTTTTGCTCAATAGATTTTGAGCACCTATTGTGGTTTCTGTATGCCCCCCTGTCAAGAGTCAGAGGTACAGAGATGCTAAGCGCTGGCCTAACATTAAGGACCTTCAACATCTAGTGAAGGAGAAAGATACAAAAAACCTGGAACTTTAAGCAAAGTAGTTTTGGTTTTTAGTCTGATGTTAATAGGAGCTAGTGGAGACTTTTTGGTCTTCTGCCATACATAAAATTTAGTTGTGTAACTCAAGAGATTTCTTCCAGAAGGACAATGAAAAAGAACAGGTGAACATCTATACTATTCTCAAGATTTGTGTCTTATGTTGAGGGATCTAACCTGAGGGAAGAGAGGGTAAACACAGGAAGGAGAAAGAAGTGGTAAGAGACTGACTAATCATCACCAAGTACCTAGGTGTTCACCTAAACTCTCCCAAACGTTGTCAATTTGCTAACATCAGCTTATCCTTTATTATGAGCCTCAACTCAATGCTCCAAGGCCATGATACTCATATTAGGAATCAATCAATGCACAGTATACATTCAAAAGATGCTGGCCTCATCTCAGTATTGACTTTATCTGATGGTGAACTCTGCGGGTGAAAAACAGCCACCATATCAGAAGCTACCACTGACTTTAATCCTTCAGAGTATCTATTACAAGGGACACCCAGCTCTATCTGTGGTTTAGATTAACTTCCACAGCAACCATCTGATGGAAAGTGCCATTTGGGGAAGAAATTTAAAATTCCTGAATCCAAAAAAAGAGAAAAGAGACGTACACTGAAAATAATTGCAGGCAAATATGTAACCAAGATTAAGGTACCAGATTGCACATCTAATTTAGCAAGTCTATAAGCAAATTTAATAGAAATTTTTCTTTCTTCCAAAACATTTATGCACACATACTCCCACTGCCCCGTCGAGTCACAGATATTCTAAATACCCACAGAAATAAACCACTGTTGGGGCATGTGGCTCAGGCTTTAGTCACCATAGTTTATATTCCAAACCAATAAAAATCTTATCTCTTCCCTTAAGGAATAAATGTCAGGAGCAAGGCAGAAAATAAGAGACTACTGGCACCTTTGAAATTGGGTGAATGGAATTATGTTTTCCTTTAACATCTTATTTTTCATTTTTCATAATCACTATATCCTCCTATGCACAAGGCTCTCTGCCAACAGGTGGGCAGGCAACAAAGAAGTCAAGTTCCATGACTTCGTGAACCTGGTAACTTACAGGAAAAGACAGATGTGAAACAAAAACACAATTACAAATTGTAATAAATAGAAAGAAAGAAGAGAGAAGCAGGAGCCGAAAGTAATTTGGATGTCAGGGAGGACTTCCCTGAGGAAGTGAGATTCAAGCAGAGTTCTAAAGGATACTTTTATGAGCCAACCACTGAAAGAAAGGGCACTCTGGGCAGAGAGAAGAGCCAGAAAGTATGGCTCCTGCTGAAACATCTTTCCTTCACAGGACAAAATACCAAATTTTCCTCAAAAGTGGTCTCACAATTCAATCTGAAGCATGCTGCTTACATAATCGGCCTCCTCTGAGTTTGATATTCCATAGATACAAATCTTTAAAAAATAAAGCATGGCAGTCATGCCTAGGTGGCTTAGTTGGTTAAGCCTCCGATGCCTGGTTTCAGCTCAGGTCATGACCCTGAGATCCTGGGGTAGAGCTGGTGTTGGCTCTGAGCTCAGGGAGGACATCTGCTTCTCTGCCTCTCCATCTGCCCCTCCCTCCTGCTTACACACACACACACACACACACACACACACACTCTCTCTCTCTCTCTCTCTCTCTCTCCCCCCCCTTTTTTCAAATAAATAAATAAATCTTAAAAAAAACAAAACGTGGTAGAATTATAATCACTATGTGACAAAAGGGAGCTGTTGGTTCTTAAAACTGCACGTAAGTCAAAATTCCTTGATGTCCTTAACCTACTACCCAAGTGTTGAGCAACTCAGAGAGAAAAGATTAGTTGCTCCTGGTTTGATGTCTGAATTATCTAATTTTATCTCAAAGGCAGAATCATTTGCTCAAATCTCTAACTGCCATGAAACTTCTTACATCAGATTAAGTCAGATGATGTCAATGATCTTATCTGTAAGCAAACTCAACAACCCAGCCCATCAAAGCACTAACTAATTCCTTGCTGACTTCCACACCAATCCAGAACCAGTCTTGGATTTAGGACTTCTCCCAGGGTTTTTTCACCTATGTCCCCCCATTAGGGATCCCCAGGCATGTGAATGCAAACCCCAGTTATGCCACAGTATCTACTTCCAGCCTTTTCATAACCAAAGTGTATATCCTGAATTCTAGGGGCTCTAGATCCTTCAGAGTGACATGTAGCTTGAGTTTCTACTCAAGCACAAAACATTAACAGGAACCCTAAACGTCTTCTGTTCTAGTGACCACTTCTAGACAGCCCTCGTATATTACAGAACCACAGATTTTGTGAACAATGTGCTCCTGCCTCAAGGTCACAATAGCATCCTGGTCTTTTGAAATTTACTAACACTTCCCCCACCTCTTCCAGCTTGGGTTCCCCAACTGTGAGAGTACATGGCTTCTTCAAAATCGCCACTAGCCTTGGTTTCATGTAGTTGCGCAAGTGGTAGTAGCCCACCATTATCACCTGACTCATTTACTGCTACCCTGTGAAAAGGGCATCATTATCACCTCCATTTTACAAATGATGAAACAGAGGCAAAGACATTAGTGGAATTTGCTGAGATTGGCACCAAAGTTTATCTCCTCCAAAGCCTAGGCTTTTAACTATAAAATTCTACGGGCAATCTGATTCCACCATTCCTGGTTTATTTCTGCCCAACTTTCCTCAATGACTTCTATCACCTCTGAATCAAGGAAGACCTAGCTTCCACGAGCCACCTTCAATCTGATGGCCAAACTGAGCAGCACAGGGGCTAGATTTCTGCTGGAGCACGCACACAGTACCAATGGATAGACCTGCCCCAGATTGCTGCTGTAATAGAGCCCAAGACCATGGCCCAAAGCACCTGGTGTTCCTCCAGCCAGAGCAGCACCTGGATTCTAGTGGTTAGGGCTCAGGTTGCGTGGATAATGCCACGTTAGGGTTGCTAGAAGACAAAGAAGCACTTAGAAATCAGTATATGGTTGCTATTATTATGCCATCCTAACACTTTCTTCTAACAGCCTCTAGCTCCCGGGGACCTGTCATAAAACAGCTCCATAGTCGGGTTCCTTCCACAGAGCAACTTGAGCAGTAAAAGCCCAGGATAATCTCCCCTGCTCTCCCAACACATACCAAGCCATTCCAAGAGCTAAAACCTCTAAACTATTAGGATCAATAGCAAATATCATTGACTGTACTGTGTGGCTTTTCTTGTGAACTTGCTAGTAGAGCACAGGGGTTCACTATGTTCTGAAGCTAGACTATCATGTTCAGATTGTGGCTCAGCTACTTATCAGCTATGTGACCTTACAGGACATAGTTAACCCCCCTGAGCCTCAACTTATCATTTGTAAAATGGAGGTAATCACACCTATCTTCTAGGATTGTTGTGAGAACTATCCTTGTTTGTAAATTATCTATCTTTCTAATATAACTATGGTTCAATCTCATCACTTTTCAAGAGGATTTCACAGAAAAATAAGCCCCTTAAAACTAAAAAAAAAAAAACCACAAAGCAAAACTCGTATCTATATAAATGACACACATACACTTATATGCCTGTGTATGTAGATGTACACAAGCACATACATATACACAGATATACACATATATATTTATAAAATTAAACTAAGACAAAATTCAAAATAACCTTCAAGGTATCATTTTATTTCAGCAAAGCCTTTTATTTTAATTTTAAACTAAATGTACCCAATATTAACCAGGTTAAGGTGAAAGTGGTTTACCCCTAAATTGCTAACACAAATATAAACTGACTCAACCTTTTTGGAATGCATTTAGAAGTCTATTTCAAGAGCTATTAAAAAGTTTGTACTTTCTTGGTCCCAGAAAGATAAACCTAAGGAATTTCCTCTTAGGAAAAAATCCAATAGAGGGAAAAGTTCAAATGTACAGTATGAATTAAAATCTTAAAATTGGTTAACAAGTGTACAAAAATAGTAAAATGGCTAAGTAAATGAGGACGTACCCAGTACTGCCCTGCTTTCCCTCACAACTATATAAAAATGAAAATTATCAAAGCCACACAGAAAAGTAGGACAAAAATGCCAGGCTGAAAAGAAAAAAAAGGAAGCATCACAATGAACCCAGGAAATGATGAGCGATATATATACTTAATGTGTAAGCATATGGATAAATAGTCAAGACTATGAAATAAAAGACTGGATAAGACGAATAACTTTCCATGATGACCCTCTCTGCATTATTAAAAAATGTTTTTTACTTAGGACATGACCACAGTATACTAAAGTTGGATCTTAGCTGTGTATTTTTTATCTTCTTAGTTGATTATGCCCATAATTATCTGTGAGATATAATGTCAAATTTCATAAATGAGAGAATGACTGTGCATTAGTAATTCTTACCACTTTCAAATTAACACTTTCATATATTAAGTCACAGGATTAGCACAACCTTGACATAAACTATCCTTTATAATATGTCTATAAATAGAAGCCTATTAAATGGATTTCTAGTGTATATTGAATTCAGACATTGCAGAAATATAGTAACGAAATTCCTTACCACAGATCTCCTTTCTGATCTGTGATGAGTGATACAGTGATCCAGCAAACTGTCTTCATCCAATTCCCTCTGACAAAACGGACATACACACCTGGAAATTGCATACAATACATAAATTACTAAAATTGTTGGCATTTAACTAGAGATAAAAAATAGAATGTAGGTGGATCTAGTTTCCAGCCCTCATTCTTCCTGATTTAACATTATTTTTCCATCCTGATAATGGTCAGATATCTACATTTTTTTCCTCATAAAAAAAGTAAGTATCCTCACAAGGGCACAGTAGAGAAACAGTTATAGTGAACATGAAGCCCTTTCTTCTCTTTGGGAGAGAAGTGCTGTCAGAGCGCCCATTAACTGAAAAACTGGGATCACATCACCCAGATGTCCCTGGGTTACTTTTTGTTTCTTTTTCTTCCTCCCATTCCTAATTCAGGTAACATAACTGGGTGTTATTTGTTCTCCAGCTCTACCATCATATGTGACTACAGGTGTATATAAGGAATATTTGTCCCTTACATGTATGCTGTCCACTACAGGAACTATTAGTCATATATGTCTACTGGCACTTTAAACCTGGCTATTGAAATTGAGTTATGCTGGAAGTACAAAAGGCATACTGAGTTTCAAAGACTTTATATTAAAAAAAAAAGTAAAATATCTCAATGTTTATATTGATTACTTGTTCAAATGATAATATTTAAGCTATCTTCAGTTAAATAAAATACACTAAAAATTAATTTCACTGTTTCTTTTTACTTTTTTAAATGTGGCTACCAGAAAATATAAAATTACCTATGTGTTCTAGTGGACATTGCTGCCTTCAACTCACAGGGACAATATGGAGGCTTGGAATTTTTCGCTCACTTTCTATCATAGATACAACTTCCTGTTCCCTAACATTTGTACTCTGTAAAAGCACCCTGTATAAGAATTTTTATAATTTGAATTATGTAATAGTAAGTTCTTTTATAAAGCAAAGATTTCTATCTTAAATGCAAATATTAATGTATCCCGTAAGATTGATTAATCAACAACCCTCCTCATTTTGTTATTTTAATTCTTTATTATTTAATTCTAACCAGCAGAAGAAATTAGGATTTAAGTTAGCTTGCATGTATTTTTAAATTTTCATAAAGCCTATAAACCTTGCAATCAAATCTATGCATTTTCTTAATCCACTTATCTTCCTTCCTTTTGGTCCTTGCAGCCAATCTAACAGAATTCATACGCTGCTTTGAGCCAACATGCTCATTTCAAATTTGTAACATCATGGTTTAGGACTAATCCTACAATACTGGATACATTTGCAAAGCAATATCTAGTAAAACAAAAAGAAGGGGGGTACTCATTTAGACTTTCCGGTTAGGAGATCTAAGCTTTGAGTATATTTTCTTAAAATAAGAGTAACATTTTCCTCAGGAAAAAGAAAAAAAATCACACTCTTACTGAATACCACTATTGGTAACTGAACTTGTAAGTAGACTTAATGGCTTCCAAGTTATCAGCCTAGACAGGGAAACAAATCATTTCCTCATTTTGTTGGTAGAGAGAGACTCCAACCTTTGTAATTACTCTCGCCATCAGGGTAGTAATGGCCCAGATTTATATCTTTTCTTTTTCTTTAAAGGAAAAACAAATAATGATCAATATTTGTCATTGAGCCTACTAACCCCCTCCTTCCTCTGGCCCCATAAAAGATTACCCACCAAAAAGGTCTCAGTTCAGGATGCCTGCCCTAGGCCTGTTCTTCCTTGTTAGACTATATACTGAGATGCCACTTCCTACCTTCTAAAGCCAAACCAGCAAAACTGAGAGGAAATGAGCTGGGGCACTGAGCAGTGGCAGTGGAAGAGTGAAAACGAATAGGCTCTGAACCAGGATCTACTTGAACCCATTAGTTAGAAAACAGAGCCTTGCAGAACCTCAGCAGTTCCACATTCTATTCTTGGATCTTCCTGAATACACAATCGTCTGAGGAAGTTCTCCCAATCTCTCCAGTACTCGGTTGGCTCCCCTCATGCAAAGTTTTTCGAGTAAAGAAAGCAAAACTCTTTCATAATTCACTCTTTCATAATTATTGCCATTAACAAATGATTACCAATAGTAGGTGTTAGGGTTCAGAGCCTAAACACAACTCCATACATATTTTCACCATAAGAAGGTTAACCTTTCCAGCCTATGAACTTCTTTATAGGCATATCAAATTTAACATTCAACTACATCGTGTTGAAACAAACCTGGTTGCCGTCTCCCCAAGTTCCTGCAGCGGTCCGTATTTATCTATATACTTCTGACAAGATCTGATGTGTGCCCTCATTTCGCTGAGGCAAACCTATATAAAAGCAAATTCAAAGTAAAGTCCCTGTTGAAAAGGGGCTCAGTAAAGTCTTCTGTGATCCAGCTTTATTACTTTCATTATTGCAAATAAGTTCATAGTGTGGGTCAGTGGATTCAAAGGATGCATTCATGACAAGAGTACAACAAAGTTAAGGCATTACCAAGAATAACACTTTAAAAATACCTCTAATACTCAGAAGATCCAAATGTTGAGTTCTTGAGTTTGGTTCTCCTAGAAGGCACATTTTTTTTATTCTTATTTTTAAAATATTTATTTATTTATTTGAGAGAGCAAGCACCTGTGCACACATGTGCATTTGTAGAAGTGAGGGGGAGGGGTGAAGGGAGAGGGAGAGAGAATCCTTAAGCAGACTCCACACTAAGCACAGAGTCTGATGCAGGGCTTGATCCCAGGACCCTGAGACTATGACCAGAGCCAAAATCAAGAGTCAGATGCTTAACCAACTGAGCCACCCAGGCATCCCCAGAAAGCATATGTTTTTTAAAGTGGAAAGACATACCATTACCTAACCTGATGATAATAAGAAGTGAGAAAGAAAAAGGAGAGAGAAAAGAGAGCAAGCAAGATGGAGGAAAGAAAAAAAATGAGAAGAGACGGAAAAGAAAACAAAGAGAGATAAAAAGAACCAATAGATGGATTTTAATTTTAAAGATGCCCATAGTAAGTAAAAGGAAATCCTGTGCCTCAGAGAAAGATATAAATATCATGGCTTTATAATATATCCAGCAGTATTACATGAATTCACAATACACAGTATACTTAATGGCCCCATTAAGAGCAAACATAAAAGACAGCTCTTACAAGACCATTTTTACCAAGACAGAATAAAGAGCCCTTGTTCCTCCAGATATACATTCAGAGATCCTAACCATGAGGGATCTGTGGCTAAAAAACACATCTTCTACTAAATGTTTCATTAGAAACTCTGATAAGATCTTGTGCTAAAGGAAGCTCTGTAGAGCTGTGGTAAGGTGGTCGACCCATCTTGCTTCATTTTGCTCAAGCGCCGGAAGTTAAACCTCAAGCATGAAATCTACCCTGTCAAGGAAACTGTTATAATTGCTTCACTAAAGACAAATTGCTTCACAAAAGACAAAAATAAAAGCAAGTGGAAAAGTGAGAACAAATCCTTGTTTCACAAATATCCACCTGGGACTTGTTGAGTAGAGGTCTTAAAAACACACTATTTTCCAAGTTTTCACATTCCAATTTTGACCATCAAATCTCTCACATCTCTTTATTACTTTTCTTAAAAGATTTCTCATTTGTATCAAAAATGCTTATCTTTGTTGTTTAAGAATACAAAGGAAGAAGGAAGATACTTCTGCGCATGTTGATTGTCATGTGACGACAAAAAAAATCAAAGTAAAAATAAGCAATTATTATTATGAATGGAAAAAGCTAATGATTTTGAGCATTGTACCATGTTCCAGACAGTGCTGAAAGCCATATATATTTTATCATTTTCCTTTGCAACCATGCATCATTCCATGACATGAATGCTATCTTTTTCCTCATTTTACAAAAAGATGAAAACTTAAATAATAATGTCCCCAAATCACAATTAATGAGTGAGAGAATTCACATTTGATCCCAGGAAGTCTGACTCCAAAGACCATATATAAGTTCTATAGTCAGACAGCCATGAATAAGTTATTGAGTCTCAGATAAATATTCAAAACAATATATGAAGCACTAACTATGTGCCAGTCACTCTTCAAAGTGCTGGGTACACACACAGTCACCAATAAAACGGACATGGTCCTTATCCTCACAGAACTTAAATCTGGTCGGGATAACTGACATAAATTTTAAAAAATCACAAAAGCATCATTCTAAACAGGCGACAATGTCGATGAACAATCAAGAAAGGTGCTCTAAAAAAATTCAGGCCCTTAGCGTATGATTTCTCTTTTGATCTCAAGATTCCCTATGATAGTATCTTCCCCTTGGCAGTTCAAACATGACTTATTTAAGACTTCGTGGATTTTTCTCCAAATCTGCTCCTCCTATCAGCACCTTCACCTACACCTACGCATGTCAGAAACCTGGGAGGTACATCTGATACTTTATGCTCTTGTCACGTACCAGTGTGTCACACTCAGTGCAGTTCTGGTACTCTGACTTCATTCTCTTGGCTACATCAGTGGCTGGAACTCCTTCTGAGGGAAGATACGCCCGGCAATAAGGACAGGTCCACCTATTGTTCTTCAGACTGGTAGCGATACAGGAACGACAGAATCTGAAAGAAACGAAGCACACATCATCCATCATTTCCCTTAAAAGGTGTAAGGGACAGCAGCCGGGTGGCTCAGCGGTTTAGCGCCGCCTTCAGCCCAGGGCATGATCCTGGAGACCCAGAATCGAGTCCCACGTCGGGCTCCCTGCGGGGAGCCTGCTTTTCCCTCTGCCTGTGCCTCTGCCTCTCTCTCTCTCTCTCTGTGTCTCTCATGAATAAATAAATAAAATCTTAAAAAAAAAAAAAAGTGTAAGGGAGCCACCACTATGTGTTCATTTGTGTAAAGTGTGTTTTCACGACCCCTTACATACCGGGAGCTGTATTGCCAAGCTAAAGGTGTGCTTGCAGCCTATACCTTGGCACAGAGTCTCTTACCTTCCCGGCAGACCGCCTGAGGGTCGCACATTCTCACCACATTTGCTGCTTGCATTTGGACAGAAGAGCACAAAGTGGTGAAAACAGCATTCCTATAAACGGAATTAAAACTATAACCCAAAGGGTAGCCAATGTGTTCTTTCTTTTCTTTAATCCTATTTTACTCCAAATTGGGGTTGGGGTGGGGGAGGGCTGAAAGAGGTCTTGGCTCTGTGGGCTTTTGTATGTTAAAAAAGAACACAGCAAGAAGTCAAGGAGGAGAAATACCATGTGCATTATCAGGCTTATAAAATGATTTTAATGTTATTCCCAGGTACAGAAAATGATCTAATTAAAGTTACCACTACTAGGAAATGTTCTCCAAGTCAAGACATTTATTCCCTGGCTTACTTAAAGATAATCGTAACAAAATCTTAACATAATCAGCAGAACTCACAGAAAATCTTGCCCTATTTATAGGAGCTGTTGAAGGCCACGTGCACACCAAAGTTAAAATGACCTTTAGATAAATTACATACGTTAGCGTGACCTGATAAGCGCCGCTAAAGTACCTGCCATATACCATCTATCTGGGAGTATTAATATTATGGCAAAGTTAAGCTTTTTTAAAATTTAGATATACTATATATATATTGAAAGGTTCACATATCATAGGTATATAGTTCACTGAATCCCCAATTGTATTAGCCATGACTGATGCCTAAAAGAACTCTCTTCTGCATCTGTTATAAAATTCTTATACACACACAGAGGATGCTGACATTTGCATTGTTCTTTTTTTTTTTAAGATTATTTATTTATTTATTCATGAAAGACACACAGAGAGAAAGGCAGAGACACAGGCAGAGGGAGAAGCAGTCTCCAGGCAGGGAGGCTGATGTGGGACTTGGTCCTGAGACTGCAGATCACACCCTGAGCCAGGGGCAGGTGCTCAACCGCTGAGTCACCCAGGCATCCCCATTTGCATTGTTTTTGAGGCATCTGCTTGATGTCTATGCTTGTTCAGCATCCATTTCCTCTTTTTCTTGCAACAGTACCCTGATTTTGCTCTGCAGGAACCATATGTCTTACGTGAGATACAATCTGCTGGGCCCTCACCAAGGTGCCCACATTCAATTGCTGAAGACAAGAGTCCCGCAGTGGGCCAGACCAAGTAAACCCTCTCTCTGGATGATGAGTGCAAAACAGACTGACATAAGGACTGATTCAGCAACAACATGATGGGATGCTGATCTTTATTTATAATCCCAGATCTACCTGGATTCCTACCTTTTTTTTTCTAGGTGTTTTTATTTTTACCGTTGTCTTAGTAACTTTTTATTTGATATGATTTCAAACTTTGTATGCTGTGGTTTTTTGTTTTTTTTTTTATTTTTAACAAATATTAAAACATACCCTAATTCATTTGACTTTAACAAACCCCTATGAGGGGTGCCTGGGTGGCACAGTTACGTTAGACATCTGATTCTTGGTTTCAGCTCAGGTCATGATCTCGGGTCTTGTGATTGAGCCCCACGTCAGGATCTTCACAACTTACTTGAGTTTTATACCCATACAAACAGAAGACTAATATTGGTGTCGAGCCCTGCAGTGGGCACCCATAGACACAATCTCATTTAGCTCTCAGAGTAATCCTACAATGCTGCTTTGTTTGCTTTCTCATCACTTGACTGGTGGCAAACAGAGATTCTGAGAGGTGTAACAACAGGGCCACATGGGTGGCTCAGTCAGTGAAGTGGCTGCCTTTGGCTCAGGGCTTGATCCCAGAGTCCTGGACCCAGCCCCACACGGGGTTCTCTGCTCAACAGGGAACCTGCTTCTCCCTCTCCCTCTTCTGCTTCCCCCTGCTTGAGCTCTTTCACTCTCTTTCTCTGTCAAATAAATACATAAAAATCTCTAAACAAAACAAAACAAAAAACCACAGAGGTGTAACAACTTGCCAAGTTTATACAGCCTGAAGACGGGGGTACTTTGAACTTCAGTTTTGAAAGGGGCTTGAAAGTATGTGTGGAAGGTCCCCAAATTAACTGGTTCCACTTAGGATTTTTTGACTTTACAGTGACACAAAAGCGATACTCATTCAGTAGAAATTGTACTTCAAATTTTGAATTTTGGTCTACTCCTGGTATTCAGTAAATATTCTTCTTGCAATGCTGAGCAGCTCCCAGTCCACCATGCAGATAAACAACTGATACACTTACAACCATTCTACACCCAGACAAGCACTCTGTTTTGCACTTTCAGTACACTATTCAATGAATTACACAAAATATTCAACACTTTTATTATGAAATAGGCTTGTGTTAGATGATTTTGCCCAATTGTGGGCTAATGTAAGTGTTCTAAGCATATTTAGGGTAGATTAGGCTAAGCTATGATGTTTGGCAGGTTAGGTGATTAAATGCATTTTCAACTTACTTTAACTTAGGATGGGTTTATCGGGACAGAACCCCACTGTGAGTCAAGAAAGGTCTGTAGTTCTTTTTAAGTCACCTCGATTCCTCCCAGTGACAAGCAGAAGCAGCAAAACTGTTAGACTGTGGATGTACCCGTATAAACCAGCGGGCTTGTTAGAGTACGTTTCTACTGTCATTGTGTAAGTGCTTTTGCACATATTTTTGTAACTAAAACTGATCACTACTGGAAAAAAAAACTGATCGCTACAACTACAGAAATATCTAGTAGATAGTCATGAAAAGTAGTATACTTAAGGAATTTTTAAAAATCAAGGCTCTAAGCCTTTATGACTACACAGTGGTGTTACATGTGGCGTAAAACTCTCAAATGAGATTAGATAGACACTATTGCATTCTATGAGATTATTAGTTGCAAATCCCATAGGTCAGTCAACTAGCTGTACCCCTTTTAACAAAAGTGATTATTAAATGGAGAAAACACAACAAGACCAAGGTGTTTTGGGACAGACCGAACGTGCTGGTTATGAGTTCATAAAACCCATGACTTTTTAAAGTGTTACCAATAAGGAGAGGAATGGATGCCATCACAAGTCTTGCTTTTGGGGGTGCAGAAATAAGATTGCAGAACCGCTTAGTTCAAAAAAAATCTGAAGTTAAAAGTCTCCCCTTACAGGTACAGTTATCAAATTCAAGTATTGTGAACTGGAGAATTTAACATCTTTACTCTAGTATATTAGCATAAAAAGTATGTAAGTGATCAAGCATTAAACGAGTTGTGTAATTAGAATCCAGATTTAAGTAATTATGTAATTGTATGTGTGTGTACATAAGCTATATAACAAGGCACAAAAACAAGATAACTCAAAAATAAAACCTCTTAGAAAGCAAAGTGTAGTTGGTGAGAATGCAAACTGGCTCAGCTACTCTGGAAAACTGTATGGAGGTTTCTCAAAAAGTTAAAAACTGAGTTACCCTATGAGCCAACAATTGAACTACTAGGTATTTGTCCAAAGGATACAAAAACAGTGATTGGAAGGGGCACCTGCACCCCAATGTTTATAGAAGCAATGTCCACAATAGCCAAACTATGGAAAGAGCCCAGACGTCCATCGACAGATGAATGGATAAAGAAGATGTGGAAGATGTGGTGTGTATGCATGTGTGTGTGTATACATATACCTATATATATAAACATACATACATACATATATATATATGTATATTTATGGTGTGTGTGTATACTACATATATACACAATGGAATATTACTCAGCCATCAAAAGAATGAAATCTTGCCATTTGCAATGACGTGGATGGAGCTAGAGGAACTAGCAAAATCATTCAGTCAGAGAAAGACAAATACCATAGGATTTCACTATATGTGCAATTTAAGAAACAAAACTGATGAACATTGGAGAAGGGAAGAAAAAAATAGGATAAAACAGAGAATGAGACAAACCATAAGAGACCCTTAACTATAGGAAATAAACTGAGGGTTGCTGGAGGGTTTGGTGGGTGGGGAGATGGGGTAATTGGGTGATAGGTGTTAAGGAGGGCATGTTAAATGATGAGCACCGGGTGTTATATGCAACTAATGAATCACTAAATTCTACCCCAAAATTAATAATATACTATATGTTAACTAACTTGAATTTCAAACCAAAAAAAGGAAACCAAAGTGTAGGCTATGTATATAATATGAGCTATTCGGGATCCCTGGGTGGCGCAGAGGTTTGGTGCCTGCCTTTGGCCCAGGGCGCGATCCTGGAGACCCGGGATCGAATCCCACATCGGGCTCCCGGTGCATGGAGCCTGCTTCTCCCTCCGCCTGTGTCTCTGCCTCTCTCTCTCTCTGTGACTATCATAAATAAAAAAATAATAATAATAATAATATGAGCTATTCATAGCCTTGTAGATGTATAAAAACATCTAAAAGGATAAAAAAAGAACACTTACCTACCTTTTGGAGAAATGGGAACTAAGAAGAAGAGGTCAGTATTTTCATTGTCAAATTTCAAGTTTGAATCTTATGATGGTATCTACACAATAAATGATTCTTTAAAAAAGTTAATCACCTATAATTGTTTGAAATAAATGGCCTGGTCATTTTTATAAAACAAAATATATAGGTACCTTTGGTCCTGCAATAACAAGCCCATGTATTTATTAAAGAGAAATGAAAATTTATACCTATTGGTACAAGAATATTAATAAGAAATGTATTCATAGCAGCCCCAAATTGGAAGTTACCAAGATGTCCATCAACAAGAAAATGAATAGTAGCACCCGTGTGGCTCAGTGGTTGAGTATCTGCCTTTGGCTCAGGTCATGATCCTGGGGTTCCTGGGACCGAGTCTCTCATCAGGCTCCCGGCAGGGAGTCTGCTTCTCCCTCTGCCTGTGTCTCTGTCTCACGTCTCATGAATTAATAAATATACTCTTAAAAAAAAAACCAAGACAATGAATAAACCAACTCTGGCATATTCCTACAATGGAATACCACACAGCAATAAAAAAAAAAAAATTACTAATATACACATCAACATTGATGAACCTCAAAGGCATACTGAGTTAAAGAAGCCAGACATAATAGAGCACATCCTGTATAATTTTGCTTATATGAAGTCCTGGAACAGGCAAACCTGATCTATGGTAGAGAAAAAAAAATCACAGTAATGGTTTCCAGTAGGGGTACATGGACAAGCATTGGCTGGCAAAGGACACAAGAAAACTAACTGAAAGTATTCTGTATCTCAATAGGGGTTATGCCTAGAATGTATTCATTTCACTACATGTGTAATTTACCTTTAAAAAAAACATAAATACTAAAGTCTGGTTAATACTATGCCTCCTGATATAAGAAGGAACAGAGTGTGCTGATCATTGTAACCTACTCTGAAATGCATCCAAAAAGAAGACAGATGGATGATGGATAGGTATGTGATAAAATGAGAGATAAAAAGCAATATAGCAAAATTAATAATTGTAAAATCTAGGTAGTGGATATACAGGTATTCACTATACATTTCTTTCAACTTAGCTCTATGGTTGAAATTTTTCAAAATAGTATGTGCGGGAGGGGCACCTGGGTGGCTCAGTCGGTTAAGGGTCTGCCTTGGCTCAGGTCATGATCTGAGGGCTTCTCCCTCTCCTGCTGCCTCTCCTCCTGCTTGTGCCTGCACGTCCTCTCTCTGTCTCTCTCTGTCAAATAAACAAAAATCTTAAAAAAAAAAATACGATGGGAAAAAAATGTTAGAGAAAATTAACCACCTTACTATGACTTAAATTTTCTTTATTCCTGAGAAAAATTTTAACCATAAAATTAGGAGAGGAAGTGTTTAGAGGATGAAGAGACCTGATATTTTTAAAGGAACATGAAGAGAAAAACATTTTTATTTTATTTATTTATTTTTTAAAGATTTATTTATTTATTCATGAGAGACACTGACTGAGAGAGATAGGCAGAGACACAGGCAGAGAGAGTAGCAGGCTCCATGCAGGGAGCCCGATGTGAGACTCGATCCCAGATTCCGGGATCATGACCTGAGCCGAAGGCAGGCGCCCAAACGTTGAGCCACCCAGGTGTCCTGAGAAAAATATTTTTTTAATATTTTATTTTATTTTTTAATAATAAATTTATTTTTTATTGGTGTTCAATTTGCCAACATACGGAATAGAATAACACCCAGTGCTCATCCCGTCAAGTGCCCCCCTCAGTGCCCATCACCCAGTCACCCCACCCCCCGCCCTCCTCCCCTTCCACCACCCCTAGTTCGTTTCCCAGAGTTAGGAGTCTTTATGTTCTGTCTCCCTCCGAGAAAAATATTTTTAAAAATGTATTTTTAAGGGCACCCAAATTCAGTGTGAGGAAAAGATTACATTGCATCTATGATTATTTAAAGAAACTTAAAGAACACAGAACAATTTGGAATATAATAAAAGGCTGAATAGAGAAAATACAAACCTTCTAAAACTAATTATGTGAAGCTATTAGCAAGAATAGTTGGTTACAGAGAAGACTTTATTAGAGAATGCGTAAATCTGCGCAAACCTCCCTAGACCCATCCATATAAGCATTCATGCACTGGTGAAATTTTTAGCAATAGCTAATTATTGCCAGCTAGTGTTTGACATGCCAGGGATGAAATTGTGGCAGTGTCTAAAGTCCCTGATCTCAGAGTTCTGGAAAAGGGGGGGGGGGCAATAAGCAGGTAAACAAATAGGCTGGTCAGATGATAAATGCTTTGAGAGGAAACAAACAGTTGACGATAAAAACAGAGTGAGTGGGGCAGAGGGAGTATTTAAATGGGTGGTCCCTGAGATATTTGAAGGCACCACTCTAAGGAAGATCTGGGAATGGTTTTCCAAACTGAAAACAAAGGGTACAAAAGATAGGGAGCATCTTGCTGAGGTACAGGAAGCCAACCGTCTTGAAAGGCAGGGCATCCCAGGGAGAGTAACTGGAGATGTGAGAGGGGGGGAGTAAAGAGGTCAGGAGACAGGTCATCAAGCCATAACTCAGGGTGATGGGAAGGTGCTGGAGGGTTTTAAGCAGGAGGGTAACACAATTTGATTTATATTACATAGATCACTCTGGTTCATGTGTGAAGGACAGATTACAGAGGTACAAGAGCCACGGCAGCGAGAAGCTCAGGTTTAAGCCATTGCAAGAGTCAGTTCAAGAGAGAATGATGGCTCAGACAAGCAAAGTAACAGGAGGCAGTGTTAGGATTTATTTTGGAAGTGAGGCAAAGGGACTTACAACATACCAAATGACAACAAATATACGCCCTGTTATACTAAGTGAGAGAGGTCAAACACAAAAGACTACTTTCTGTATGATTCCAAAACTTAGTGACAGAAAGCAGATGGGGTTGTTGGAGCCAGCGGCTTGGGGGAGAGAACGGACCTTTTTAGGGTAACGGAATTAATTGTTCTAGATCTCGTTCGTGGAGGTAGTTCTATAATCACCAAAATTCATCAACTTGTACACTCTGTGTGAATTGCACTGTACCACCTCAACAAAGCTGAAAAACAACACAACAAAACAAAAATGCCCCAGTGACAACAGGCCAGAGACAACAACATTGCATGAAGAAGATCACAGAAATACATAAACCATTCCGAATCTTGCAGGCCTCCTGCCTACACCACCCCAGTAACTACTGAGTAGTAGTTACTCAGTAAACTGAAATAACAAAATTAGTTACGAGGAACCGAACAAAGAATTTTCTGGGCCAGGCCCAACATTCCCATTAATAAGGCAGAGTGTTAGATCCTTCTGAAAGAACCCAAGGGATAGAAATGAACACAAACCAGGGCACCTGAGTGGCTCAGTCAGTTGAGCAGCTAGCTGCCTTCAGCTTAGGTCGTGATCCTGGGGCCCTGGGATCAAGCCCTGCATTGGGCTCTCTGCTCACTGGGGAGCCTGCTTCTCTCTCTCTGCCCTTTCCTCCATTTGTGCTCTCTCTCGATGTCTCTTTGTGTCTCTCTCTCAAATAAATAAATTTTAAAAAAAATAAGTAAACACAAACCCTGAGATAAAGATTCTTATTTGTCTGCCCCATCCCCACTTCATAAGGTGGTTAAGAATGATGAATCAATAAAGATACAATCAGAATGAGAAATTAGATGAAAGGCAGAAGTTAAGTATAGAAGTCAATTACATTTTTTTTTAGACCAGTTCAATGTTTTCAAAAATTTGGAGCGAGGTGCCCTTGCTTTTAACATCCAATTTTATAGGAGGTGCCCCGGTGGCTCAGTCAGACTCTGTGCTGGCCCTCGGAGCCTGCTTAAGATTCTCTCTCTCCTTTTCCCTCTGCCCCTCCCCCTAATTTTTCTTTTTTAAATCATATTTTACAACTAAACCCAAATTTCTGGCTTCTCTTGAAAAGCTGGTCTCCTCCAACTCTGGACTCAATTCCCAAATGGTCACATGGGCTGGCACCCCTACCCTGTGGAGTGAGTACTCATCCTCCCCATTCACTGATATCGCTTGCAGTCTGCAGCTCCTAAAGACATCGATTAGGAACTGGATGACTCTAAGAGCCTTGAAACCAGATGGAAACTTAAATACCTTGCTCCCATTGATAATTTTATTAACCCCTTTCTGTTTCCCTAAATTAAGTGATTATCAATAAAACCCTTGTAATGAAGAGATCAGCAAAGCATTTGTAGAAAAATGAGGAAAGGCTTGCTGAGGACACTGGGTAAAATTAGGTACCCAATCTTAAAGAGGTAAAACTGAACACTAAGCATCATAGATTTAAGGAGGGAAGGGATGCATTAGGGACTCCATGGGGTCCAAGGCTAGACAGGCAAAATAAGTATTCACACATGGCCCCCAAATAGGACTCTGTAAGACCCATTGGCAACATGAGGCCGATCTAACATTCTATTTGTTCTCAACACTAGGCTGCCTCACTGTGGGGATGCGAATACGAAGCTGAATGAAAATCTTGAGCTGGCTTGGTGAGCTTGAAAATGGAAATGGAAAAAAGGGAGTTGTTATTGTTATTCAAAATCATGATAAGAGTCTCAGGCTAAAATATTTCAATGTAATAAACACACACACACACACACACACACACCCTACTCCCTCCTCACCTACACAGATGAGCCAGACAGGCCCCAGTGCAGCTATTCTTAGAGCAAAGCCCTCCAGCCACTCACTACCCCTGAGATTTCCTTTGATGTTATTTCTGTATTCAATTAGGTCCCACTCCAAGTTCATCCTGGGAATCATTCAGCCTCCAAAATCTGATTCTGAATACCTCTATACCGGGTTATTTGTTGATTCAAAATTTAACCCCCAAAGAAAATGTTATTTCCTTTAACTTAAAATCTTAGCAGGGTGCCTTTCTAAAACCTCCAAAACTGTCCTCAACTTGCTGTATTTTATTGTCAGTTAAATAGGTTTTAGTAAAGCTGTGCTTCACACTTTAAAGTGAATATAAATCACCTCAACATCCTATTAAAATGCAGATCCTGATTCAGTGGCTATGAGATGGGGCCCAAGATCCTGCAGTGCTGCTAGTCCACAGGCCAGTAGCCAAATCCTAAGGAAAATCTGGGCATAAAACTCAGTCTGCTACATTATTTAGGTTCTTTTTGTTAGAGAATACATAATTTAATAGATCACTAATATTTAATTTGCTTGTGACAATACTAATGTTACTAAGTAAACACAGAGCAGTCCAAACACCAGAGGAGGCAAATTTCAGGCCAGCTTAATTACATCTTTCTGAAATTCTCAGTAATACAGGGACAGATGAGTAACCCCATAAAAATAATGGAGTTCAGAAACTATCACGAGACTCCTGTTACTTGACTACATAGCAGCCGTTGGCTGGCACTATAAGGTAGTTGTCCCCACTTGAGGGGCATTCACCAAAGTATTCAAACTGCATTGTATTTTGGAATCATCCATTAACTCAACTCATATTGAACACCTACTAAGCACCAGATCTTTAAGGAGTGGCAGTGTAGCATTTCTTTACTAGAGCAAAGGCTCTCCAGAGTTTTTGGATCTTGATGGTACCAAAGGCTCTAACCATCCTATTTTAAGTGACGCTTACCCAAGCACACTGGAAGGAGGAAGCATTCTAAATACATTTGTTTTAGCATCAGGAGCCTGGATGTTCATATTTAAATTTCAAAGTTTGTCTTAAAGTCAAATCACAGGTCAAAAAATATGTCAATGATAACTGGTAATCAGATGGGAACTTCCACAATATTCCACTTCGACTCCCAGCATCTGTGCCCACTTAACGCCTAATATCCTATGAAATGGATGAACCATTCAGTCTCCTGCTCTGGCCAAGCCTCCCCTGGGCCCCAAGACTCACTGTAAATCCTAGCTCCTCTCCTACTCAAGGCCATTGCTCTTAAAATTCTCTTTCCTCCTGTGTATCAGTTTCCCCCTCACTACAGGTTCATTTCCATAACCATACAGAATGTTCCACTTTTCCTCTCCTAAAAGAAAAAAATATTTTAAAAATTTTTTATTCTATTTTATTTTTTTAAGATGTTATTTATTTATTCATGAGAGACATGCAGAGAGAGGCAGAGAGACACAGGCAGAGGGAGAAGCAGGCTCCCCGTGGAAAGCCCCATGCGAGACTCGATTCCAGGACCCCAGGGATCAAGACATGAGCTGAAGGCAGATGCTCAACCACTGAGCCACCCAGGCATCACAAAAACATTTTTTTAAAAGAAAACTCTTTTGATCCCACTTCTCCTTCCAGCTATTGCCCCAATTTCTCTCCTTTGCTTTGCCTCCCCACTCCATGACAGGGCCTCTCTGTCTCTGACTCCTGTGATCATTCAGGAACCCACTCCAGGTAGGCTTTGGTGCTCAGCATTCCACTGAAACTGCTCTTCTGGAGATCACCAATAGCCTCCACATTAATAAAACCAGTGGTCATCTCTCAGTCTTGTATAGATATCTGCCAGAATAATTTTATGTCTGTTGAATGTAATTATTACCTTTTTAAATGAAGGCTTGTATTTTATAGATCTTTGGTATTTTTAAATTCAATTTTTTCAATAATTCATTTTTTATTTTATCAGATTATTGATCAGTGATGGGCTAAAAACACAACAAAACAAAACCTCACTGGTTCTTTACAGCAGGTAATTTGAGAAGCATTGCTCTAAATATCTTAAAATTGCAACTCCCCCACATACTTCCTATCCTATTTCCTGGCTTATTTTTTTTTCTCTTTAACACCCATCACTATATAAACAAGTGACATATTTAATGCCGGTATTTTGTTTATTGTGCACCTGCCAGATGAGAATGCAAGCTCCAGGAGGATAGATATCTGTGTCTATGGGCTCAGCACAGGACAGGGGATATTTGCTTGATCAATAAATGAAAGCATTCCATGCAAAAGCAGATCTAACCAAACAACTCATAATAAACCAAAATGAAAATGATGAAGAAAATGAACAATGATTTTATTTTAAAGAAAACTGTGTGGATTCCTACTGTCTGCTTGAGCAGCATGTAGGTGTGTACATGGTTGCCTGACAGCCAGATTTTTTAGTAGAATTCTGAACGGTCTATAGTAAAGCCTGACAATGATCTAATTTTTGTTTTTGATACCAGATTTTAATAACCCTTAAAAACTCAGTTGATAGATGAGATGGTTAGTTTTATGTGTCAACTTGGATAGGCTATAGTACTCAGTTATCTAATCAAACACTTACCTAGGTGTTGCTGTGCAGGTATTTTGCAGAAGTAGTTAACATCTATAATCAGTTGACTTTAAGAAAGCGATTATCCTCAATGATGTGAAGAAATTCCTTAAAATCAGTCTTTTTACACACACACACACACACATACACACACACTATTGGTTGTTTCCCAGGAGAACCCTCACTAGTAGATAATATACAAGGAGGTAATAAATATCTGTAATAATCAATAAGGCAAATAGCTTTAATCTTATGTTAAAGAAGAATTCTTTGGGATTGCACAACTCCTGTAAGAATGAAATGGGCAGCAAAATGGCTGAAAGGGGATCAAAAGGTATGAACTTCCAGTTAAAAATAAATAAATCACAAGGCTCTAATGTACAACATGGTGGCTACAGTTAACACTATATGTATAGTACTGTAGTATATATTTGAAAGTTGCTAAGACAATAGATCTTTTTATTTTTCCAAGATTTTATTTCTTTTTGATAAAGAGAGAGCACAAGCAGGGGGAGTGGCAGGCAGAGGGAGAGGGAGAAGTAGGCACTGTTGAGCAAGGAGCCAGATGCAGGGCTTGATCCCAGGATCCCAGGACCATGACCTGAGCCAAAGGCAGATGCTTAGCCAACTGAGCCACCCAGGTGCCCCAAAACAACAGATCTTAAAAAGTTCTCAATATAAGAAAAAACTGTGTAACTATGTATGCTGACAGATGTTAACTAGACTCTTCATGGTGTTCATTTTCCAATTTATATAAAGATTGAATCATTATGTTGAACACCTGAAACTAACATATGTCAATTATACCTTAATAAAAATTTTTAAATAAAAAATAAAATATATTAAATGTTAAAAAAAAAAAAAGAGTGAAAGCACTGATGTATATTTCTGGGTCAGTTTAAAACTCATCAGGAAATTCTCAGAGAACCACTAATTTGATGCAGGCTGTACCATTCATACTTGACCACAAATGGAAAGTTTTAATCCACTTACCTGAAAGCACTTCAGAATTATCCTCAACAGTTCCATTTTCAAAATTAGGCAAATTCTGTGATTTAGAACTATTTAACCCAACTCAGTTCGATGAAGATGTAGCTCTTTGTGCCTTCTAGCATGCTCTAGTCTGTACCTACTAGTTCTGTTAGATCTATTCTCCACTTCTTGATTCTTTTAGATAACTCCCTTAGCTCTGGCTCTGACCTTTCCCCAAACCCGTTCTCCCAGTACCTTTGGGATATTTCCCTTTGGATATCTCCCTATCAGACTACTGTATACTTGACAAGCCCCATTACAAGTTCACTACATTACCTCTGGAGCTGAACTCTGCCCCCCTTTATCTCTGTCACCTGTTAGGGAGTTGCCTTCCACCCCTTTCTCCCCCCCTTTATCTGTCATACTCAACTGGTCAACAAATTTCTTTATAAATACTTATTTTAAATATAAATCAGATTCTGATTCCCTTTCAGTTTCATTCACACAGCTTCAACTTATCTACTCCCCACCCCCATAACAGAAGATAAGGCAGAGGTAGGAAGCCTTTCCCCCAAAAGCTGTTTTAACAACTGATATAGACATATGAGCAATGTCAATTTGAAATGACAGCACATTAAAATAGAATATCTTAAATTAAAGGCCACCAAAGGAAAAAGAACTCAGCTAAAAGGAAGATAATCTGCGACATCTTAGAAATGTCATAGATCTATCTTTTGTGGCCCAGTTGTATTCCAAAAGAAATACAGATAAGAAATAATAACCATTCCTGAGTATTTGCTTTGTGGAATGTCTTTAAGGGAGACAGAAATTAAGTGTTGAGGCTTTATGATGGGCCGCTTTTACATTTTTAAAATACTCATAAAAATTCCATTATTCACCCTATTGTACAAATGAAGAAGCAGTCAAAGAGATAGCTCCATGGTGGTCACACAACCGGTCAGTGGCAGGGCTGAATTTCAAATACTGCTCTCTCTCAGTCCCACTGTTTCTACAATTTATAGAGTGCTATATACATACTAATTCAAAGTATTTTTGTCATTATTAAGTACTTGATTGACTCGAAATAGGTTTATGAGCAGAAATCAGCATAAACAAACGAGTTCAACAAGTTTGGAAATTAGCTTCAATAGGAGATAACATACAGAGATTTCATTTGCATTTCTCCATTTTCCAATTTAGGGTCAATGGAAGAGAGTAATTTATTTGGGAAGTACACAAATGGTGTTAACAGCACTCACCATTCCCAGTGGAGAAGGAACTCTAGTTAACATTTACAAAGTGGAAGGGGCCCAAGTAAATTTGCCAAAAGGAGGAATATGGAAATTCTGCCCACAGCCAGAACAATGGACATAGATTTGTCAAAACAAAGAACAGTAAAGTGAGGGAAGGCAATTCATCCAGCCCTTGTGCTACTTCATGACTATTTTTTCCAGTTGCTGGTTTCCTATTCAAACTCTAACAAAGAAAAAGATTAAACAAAAGATTTAACTTTTTACACATTTAAATTATCCTTTAGCAGAAGCAAAAACACTACAAACAGTAAATTATGGCATTCACAATCCAAACCAGGTGGGATCCCTGGGTGGCTCAGTGGTGTAGCACCTGCCTTGGGCCCAGGGAGTGATCCTGGAGTCTGGGATGGAGTCCTACATCGAGTCCCACATCGGGCTCCTTGCATGGAGCCTGCTTCTCCCTCTGCCTGTGTCTCTGCCTCTCTCTGTGTCTCTCGTGAATAAATAAATAAAATATTTTTTAAAAATCCAAACCAGGGAAAACAATCCTCAATCAGATAACAACCTCCAATATCAAAGTCATCCAACTCAGTTCTACAGAAGGAACTTCCAAGACTTGATGCCCACTGCACATTCCTGGTGCAACTTTAAAGTTTTAATGCACAGCCTAAATTTACCCATAGCTACCAGGAGATGATTACTGTCCGAACTAATCAATATATTATACTGTTACACGATGCTATCTCGGCTTCCATCTTGGCCTTGGGATTTCATATCATGAGCTACATCTGCACAGCTGGGAAACAACATCAGTAATCAGTCAGGAGACCAATTAGGCTTGAGTTTAAAGTACAACGCTGAAACAACAGGCCTTGAAAACATAGCCACAAAATAATGCCCAGGGCACTCTTTATTTAAACACTATGTGGGCTGCATTTTTCCTTCTTGGCTCACCACCGAGGTTTTCATGGTGCTTCTCAGTCACTAGTCTATAGTATCAAGAACCATCTAAGTCTTTTTGAAAACATTTTGTGCACTTGCATTTATAATATGGTTTTTCCCCCCCTTGATAAGCCAGAAGCACTTACTAGCCATTGCGGTATTGCCCTGGCGCTTCATCAAACTCTAGTCAGCCAAAGAAGACATTAAGTGGGCTTCCGTTCTCACTCTGTGCACCTCCCCGCACCCCACCCACCCCCAACAGCACACACACACACACACACACACACTCACACACGCAGGCAGCCACGGAAAGCAAGCTTCTGCGGAAACAGAACACGAAACCACAGGTCCAACTCCCATCACTAGTGGCTCCAGCACACATTAAGGACGGGCCAATTTTATATAGGGATTTTGTTTTCAAACTCTTTTTAGAAACGACTAATTTTTATGTCTACTTTCCACCGATTTTAGGGAAGCGCCGCGTGAGGCAGGGAGTCTGCAACCTCCTGTCACTCTGTGGTTAGATTTTAAAGGGCTACACTCAAGGGCCTGGGGCTGAGGTTCTCAGGTCCCGGCCCCACCCGGACAGGCACTTAAAGTCTAAGGGCTACGAGGTCACTCCGCCTGTTGAGCTGATCTTTGAAGGGCCTGAGTGTGTGCATTAGGATGGGGAGGTGGAGGTGGAAGGACAGTTTGCACAGATCTTTGTTTGCTCAAGAGGCTGCCCCAGTGGGCGTCCTGGAACACGTGCAGAGCCAGCAAAACAAAACCGACCTGCGGGGCGGCGGGGGGGGGGGGTGGGGGTGGGGGTGGGGGTACCTCCCGATTGATGGAGCTCGGCGGGGTGATTGCTCTGCAGAAGCCCACTGCCCTGTGTCCAAGCGGGTGCCGGCCGTCCAGCCAAGGGCACCCTCCCCAGCGGCCGACCCCGGCCCCCGGCGGCTCCTGCGCCTGGGCACCCCGTCTGGGGCTCCGCACCTGGGCTTCGGGGGCAAGCAGCGCCTCGGGGCCCGCCTGTTTCTGTCTTGGCCTCCTGAATGCCTGTGTCACCTTCCGACAGGTCGCCTGCCGCGTGGCGCGGGCTCGCCGGTCCAGGTGTGTCCCCCGCAGGAGCTCCGTTCCCACGCGCGGGCGCCCCGGGCCTCGCCCTCCCCAGAAGCGGGCGCGCAAGCCGAGCTCCCCCCGCACTCACACGTGGCCACAGCGGGTCCGGACGGGCTGGTGCAGCACCTCGAGGCACACGGAGCAGTCGAAGGACGTGACGGGCAGCTCGGGGTCGCCCCTGCGCTCCAGGGCCCGGGAGGCGGCCGAGGCGGGGGCGGCTTTGGCGCTGTCGCTGCTCAGCACGGAGCCCATCGCGGCGCCTCTCGCCCGGACAGCTGCCGGCAGCTCCGCGCCTGCGGCCGGGTTGTTTTGCTGTCCTGCGGCAGAGGAAGGAAGTCCCGGCCCAGCGGCGACCGCCGCCTCCCCGCGCGCCCGGCGACAGCAGCCCGGCGGCGGCCGCGGCCCGGCGCCCAACCTCCGTCCAGGGCCGACGAGCGCGCGGCCGCGGCCGAGACGCGGGGGCGGGGGCGGGGGCGGGGGCGGGGGCGGGGGCGGCCGCACGGTGCGCGCTGCCTCGGCCCGGGCTCCTGCGAGGGCTGAAACCTGAAACCTCCCCGCAGAGCCGGGAGCCGGGAGCCGGGAGCCGGGAGCCGGGAGCCGGGCGGCTGTCGGGCTGTCGCGTCCGTCCTCGCCCCGTTCTTGCGAGCTCCGGAGAGGGTGGAGCTGGCCACGCCGGCCGGGACGCAGAGGCCCAGCGGGAGGTGATGCTCGCGTCCGCGCCGCGCGGCTGCGACCCCAGCGGGCACCGGCCGCGGCTCCCGAGACCGCGCCCACCTGCGCTCGGGCAGCATCGGCGCCCCACGGGTGGAGAGGCAGCGCGCGGCGTGCAAAAGGTTCTGAGACCCGGGTTCGAATCTCAACTCACGATGATAAGGACATTCTACTACCTCGGTTTCCTGGGCGCAGGGTGTCCCGCTGTTGCCCCTACTCCCTGCCCCTCCCTCTTTTAGACAGGACCAAATACATCATTTAGTGAGTCATACCTGGGCGCCTGGGAGGCCCAGTCGGTTAAGCATCTGCCTTCTGCTTGGCCATGATCTCAGGGTCCTGGGATCAAGCCCCACCGCGGGCTCCCTGCTGCTTCTCTCTCTGCCTCCTCTGCCCTTTCCCCTCTGCTTGTGCACTCTCTCTCTCTCAAATAATAAATAAAATCTTATTTTTATTTTTTATTTTTTTTAAATCTTATTTTTTATAAAAAAGCCACACATTTAATAAGACTTCTTTAGTGCCCACTGCATAGCAGACTTTGTTCTGGTGATGGGAACACAATTCTGACCAGGAGACAAAATCCCCGTTCTCACAGAACTTACTTTAAAAAAACAAAACCAAAAATGTTGACTTTGGTTGAGATAATTACAGATTCACATGCTTATCATTTTCTTAATATCTTTTTTTTTTTTTAAGATTTCATTCATTTATTCATAAGACAGAGAGAAAGAGAGAGGCAGAGACACAGGCAGAGGGAGAAGCAGGCTCCAGGCAGGGAGCCCGACTTGGGACTCGATCCAGGGTCTCCAGGAACAGGCCCTGGGCTGAAGGCGGCGCTAAACCGCTGAGCAACCAGGGCTGCCCCAACATGCTTATCATTTATTTATAAATAACACCTAGTAATATATGATCCACACAACTCATCACACAACAATACATGTAATACATAATAATCCCATAAACTTAACCCAGTTTCCCCCAGACTTTGCTTTTAATAAGAAGATGCAAGTAATCAACGAGTAAATGAGCTAGATCATTTCAGATGCTAAGAACCATGGAAAAGGCAAGACAGGGACTGACGATAGGAGTGGGGAGGGTAAGAGGGTCCGAGAAGACTTTTGGGATGAGGCAACATCTGAGCAGTCATAAATAATGAAAGGGAGTCAGCCATTCAAAGATGCAGGAAAAAGCTTGCTAAGCACTGGGACCAGTGAGTGTGCAAGGAACAAAGAACAGAAAGAGACTCTCTTTGGAAACAGAACAAGGGGAACCAGCAGGGTAGCACAGGGTGCCTTAAATAGGAGAAGGGCCTGATTCTATTTGATCTCATAGGCCAGTTTGGATTTTACTTCAAAACCATGATTTCATGTATTATGACTGTTCACTGGTTTCAAAAAGACAAGAACAAAAGAGGAATGGAAGCAGAGAAACCACTTGGAGAGGACTGAGCCCAAGTGAGGATGATGGCTCAAACCAGGGAGTTATCTAGGCCAAAGGTGAGATGGACAGATTTGGGATACATTTAAGAGAAAGACCCAAGGGGCTTTTGCAAATGAATTGGATATAGAGGTGAAGGAAAGATAGCCATCTCTATCTTTAAAGATTTTATTTACTTATTTGAGAGAGAAGGAAAGTGCATGTGTGAGTGGGGGACAGAGGTGCCCCTGTTTTTCTTTTAAAGATAGGGATGGTGGGGAGCCTAGGTGGCTCAGTCGGTGAAGCGTCCAACTCTTGGTGTTGGCTCAGGTCATGATCTCAGGCTCATGAGTCCAAGCCCTGCATTGGGCTTCATGCTGGGCACGGAGCCTGCTCAAGATTCTCTTTCCCTCTGCCCCTCCCCCCACACTCACATGTGCACACGTTCACATGCGGTCTCTTGCTCTATAAAATAAATAAATAAAATCCTTAAAAAAAGAAAACAAAAAACAAACTCAGCTCCTGCCCATGTCCTCTTAAAGGCCAGATTTCTTGACCTGCTTCTCTGCCATCTATGTCTCCGTTTCTTAATTATGCTCTCTTTATCCAGTCCAACCTGGGTTCTGAATTGACTAATCCACTTCCATCTGGCTTCATCACCAGTGTTTATCAGTGGCCTTCATGTGGCTAAATCTGATAGAATCTTTTTAAGTCTTCCTTGACCTCTCAACTGCATTTGTTGGTATTGAGCACTCCCTCCTTGTAAAAATTCTTTGGCATTCCCTCTTTCTTTCTGGCAATTCCTTCCTGTCTCCTTCACTGGCCTCTTCGTTATGGAGAAGCTAAATTCTGGAGGTCCTAGGATTCTTTCTTAGGACATTTTCTCATTCCTTGTTCCCTCCCTAAAAATCTCAAAACTTATATGGATTCTGTTACCATCTTGATTCCAAAGACTTCTAAGTCTTTATCTCTACTCTGGGCCACTCAAATGCCCAACTGCTTACTTGACATAACCACCTGGTTGCTTCGGGCACCTTCATTTCAACATTACAGTTGAATGTTATAGTAATCTCCCACCTGCTCTACTTCCTCCAGTTGTTTATCCTACTCTTAGTAAATGGCGCTACAGTCTAGCTGGTAGCTCAATCCAGATGCCTGGAAGCCATCTTGATTTCTTCCCCTTCCTCATTCACATTGAATTGATCACAATCATAATCACAATTCTGCCTCCAGTGTATCTTTCAGTAACTCTTGGATAGATTCATTTTTCTCTATTCCAATGGTCACCACATATTTTAAATCATTACATTCTTTCTGTGACTTGTAATAGTTTCTATCTGCTATACTTGCTTCCACTCTTGCTATTGTCCAATCTATTATCAACACTGTAAATCTTTTGAAAAGCAAAATTCACCCCCATGCTTAAAGCTTTTAATGGATCCCCATAACCCTTAGAATTAAATTCCAGATCTTTGATATGATCTACAATGTCTTGTGTGATCCTTCTCTTTCAATAAATATAATCAGTTAGGATGCCTTCGGTCATAGGGAAGTTCAATTAAATCTGCCTTAATCATAAGGATATTTATTATCGGGGCACCTGGGTGGCTCAGTTGGTTCAGCTCAACTGGCGACACAGCTGACAGGACCAGTCATGCCCATATGGAATGTCTATAAGAAGGAGACGGTCAGAGTCATCACAGAGGAGAAGAACTTCAAGGTGTGTTCACCAGCCTCCGCATGACCCGTGCCAATGTCTGGCTCTCTGGCATCCGGGGAAAAAAGGGCCAAGGAAGCTGCAGAACAGGATGTTGAAAAGAAAAAATAAAGTGCCATTGGAAAAAAAAAAAAAGTCATGATCCTGAGGTCTTGGGATTGAATCCCACATTGGGCTCCCTGCTTCTCCTGTTTGCTCTGCTGCTCCCCCGCTCTCTGGCTCGCTCTCTGTCAAATAAATAAACAAAATCTAAAAAAAAAAAAAAAAAGTATATTTATTATCTAATAAGCAAATTAGTCCAGAAGTGAGCACGTCCAGAGTTGATTCAGTAGTTCAGTGATATCCTCAAGTGTCCAGCCTCTTGCCATCCCATGTGTCAGCACTGTCTTCCATTGTGGCAAGAACAGCTGCAACAATCACATCTATATAAAACAATCTCCAAGACCAGAAAGGGAAGATGGGGTTTCTCCTTCTTTTTATGGGAGGCAAATGTTTCCTAGAGATCTACCCTTCTTAAAAAATATTTTATTTATTTATTTGACAGAGAGAGATAGAGCACAAGCAGGTAGAGCAGCAGGCAGAGGGAGAGGGAGAAGCTGATTCCCCACTGAGCAGGGAGCACGATGGCAGGAATCCATCTCAGGACCCTGGGATCAGAACCTGAGCCGAAGGCAGATGCTTAATGGAATGAGCCCTGACCTGGAGACCTTTTTTTGCAGATTTCCTCTTATATCTCATTGGTCCATATTGGGTCCCATGACCATCCTTAAACCAATCACTAGCAAAAGATGAAGTGCTGTCTGAACAATACACTTGGGGCTTCTTTTACCAAGAAAGATGAGGGCAAGGCAATTGGCTAGGCTGACAACAGGGCCTTCCAAAATAACCATTTTTTCCTCACCTGCTATCATTCTCTCCTTTATTCTTCATGATCCTAGATTTCTCTACTTCTTTCAATTCCTTGAGTAACTAAGTTCTCTCCAACTTCAGGGCCTTTGCACAGGCTTTTCTGCTTTGCTTGAACACTTCCTGTCAATACCCTCCACTCTCAACTTCCTCCAACTCAAAGTTCAGGTCTTTGGTGATTATCTACACCACATCCATTTCATATTATTTCCTTGAATTTCTCATCACCTGCTGCATTTGCCTTCCTCTTTATCTTGCTGGTGACTACTTCAAGAGTTAGAGATAATAGATATAAAGTACCTGATGTGTAGGAGGTGGCACATATATTTATATATGTAACTCAATACTAATCTCGCAAGGTATATGTTATTGTTCCCATTTTAAAGGCTCAGGGAATTGAACTTAGCAAAGGTCACATAGCAAGTAAGTAGCACAATATTTTAATTCTAGATCTTCTTTTATTGTAAAATCCATGTATTTGGAATGCCTGGGTCGGTCAGTCAGTTAAGCATCTCACTCCTGCTTTTGGCTCAGGTTGTGGCTCAGGGTGGTGGGACGGGGCTCCCCACTCAGCAGGGAGTCTACTCTGTCTCATTCTGCTCCCCTTGCTTGCACAGTGCACGCATGCATGTGCATATTCATGCTCTCTCTCTCTCTAAAATAAATAAGTAAATCTTTTCAAAAGAGTAAGTAAATAAAACCCATGTGCTTTTCACTAAGGAGCTTGTGTAGAGATAGGAAGTACTAAGAATCATGGAAAAGAATAAGACAAAATTAAATAAAATAAAACAGGATAATGGAATAAGGGAAGCTAGGTAAAAATTAAGCATCTGATATTATATATAAGACTCTTAATCAACTTATGAAGGTGACAATAATGATGATGGTGATGATGGTATCAGCCAGAAATAAATTCACAATCCAGATTCTAGGTACTAGAAAGCATTAGAAGTATAGATTAGTGTAAAGGAAATTTCAAAACCTTATGATCAACATCTCTGATATCACATGGAGTGGGAGGACTTTTATTATACAATCTTTAGCGCATTTTGACATTTGTACTGTGTATAGCCATTTGCAATGGATACAAATTTGTAATTTTTATGTACATATGTCCTTTAACTCAACAATTTTACTCCTCAAACCACTGAGTGGACAAAGTGCACAAGGAGGCATAATCAAGAATGTTCTTTGTAGCAATGTCTATAAACACCATAATTTGCAACCAACAAAATTTCCTGTCACAGAGGAATAATCGATTAAATGTATTGTAGTACATACATGCTGTGGAAGGCAATGTAATAGTCAAAAAGAACAAGTAAACAATTTTTAGCACTTAACTGTATATTAGATATTAGTCTAAGGGCTTTATATGTGTTAACTAATTTAATCCTCATAATATCCCTAGGACATACATAACTAAAATACTGATTTTAGCTGGAAGTCCAACCCAGGAAATTGGATTATTAATGTCTTTGAACTTCGTGCAGTACTGGCCTTCCTCTATTGTGGATAACATGGAGGTGTCTCTAAGACACTGTCACTAAAAAAAAAGGATGCTGATGAAGAAAGGGATGTTATTAAACAAAACAAAAATTAATATAAGGTGTATTTCTCATGGAGAAAAACCATGATATATTTCTCACTGAAGGAAGGCAGTACAGTATATTTTCAGGATCCTAACTCTTTCTAGGATCACTGAGTGACCTTGGCATGTTACTGCTTTGGTTTTAGTTTCTTCAGTTGAAAAACACAGGTAATGTTTACTTGTAGATTGGTGAGAGTTTGACTGCAATAACACCTAAACCCTTTGCTCATTGCCTGGCAGGTAGTATTAGTTCTCTCTCTGATGTCATTTATTCTCCAGATTCAGTGAGAACCTGCTATGTGGCAAGCTCTGCCCGAGACACTGGGGGCATAATCAGGCACAAGACTCAGTGAGGTAGACAGCTGTTGTTTTTTTGTCTGCCAAGCCTCTCCTCTTCTTCTGTGACAGCACCACACACTCTTTCTTTGGAGAAATTTTCCTTTCATCCTGCCACATGACCCTGGTGGGGCTGCCCATCACAGAGCCTGCTTTTTACCCCTCATGGGCACCCCCCTGGCACGGGTGAGAGTCCCTGTTGCTGTCATCTGCAGCTTCCCCGGTGTCTGTCCTTCCTAAATGTAGTTGACACATGTCCTTTTTATCTTCAAGCTGTGCAGCATCTTACAAATACCTCCTTTTTTTCTTGATTAACTTGTTCAAAATTTATAATTTTTTCTTGAGGACATATTTGTCCTGTGTCCTCAAGGACTTCCGTAGTCTAATAGGTAAGATGGACAGAAAAGTGGCATTACATTTATTTATAATTTGATAAAACACATGTGTAGACAGAGAAAGAACAATGGTGCTGACTTATCCCAGGGGAGATATAACAAAGGAAGAGGGGAAACAAAGAACATTACAGATTAGGGAATGAAGGAGAGAAAGGCAGAGCATTCTAGAAAGAGGGGACTTAGTGAACACAGACAAGAAGGAAAGAAGCAGGATGCTCTGTTTGGAAAGCCTACAAACATTTCCTTGTTGCTGGAATTTTAAGCACATAGCGGGCGATGGGGAGAAAAAGAACCAGAGTCCTGAGCAGAGGTGAAAGTCGTATACAGGTTGCAATTTTTTATGAAAGCTGTATGCAGGTTAAACTTTTTCAGCTTGCTTTGTGATGTGATGGAGCCAATTAGCGGCTAGCTAGAAGAATGATGTGGCAGTGTCTGCAATTCTGACAAGTCACTCTGTTTATGTCAAGAGTTCTCTAACTTAATCTAGCATCAGAATCACCAGAGTACCTTGTTAAAATGACCCCATTCCAATATTTTAATTCAGTGGGCTGGGATAAGCTACAGAACCTGCATTTTTTTTTTCAAAAGTAGGCTCCATGCCCCATGTGAGGCTCAAACTCACAACCCTGAGATCAAGAATCATATGCTCTACAGACTGATCCAGCCCAGGAGCTGCCTTTTTTTTTTTTTTTTTTTTAGGAGCTGCATTTTTAACAGTCTCTCAGTTGATTCTGATTCCGGAGTCAATGAGCCATTCTTCGAGAAATGTGATTTTACACAATGGGCAAGCAGCAGATGCTTCGGGTTACTCTGACAAGAGCAGAGATATCAGGTAGGAGGAGAGAGTTACTCATATTCATTCCTAATGTCATCTGTTCACCATCATGACCATGCCTCCTCAATACTGGAGACATTATTACCCTGGTTAATACCCTGGCACGGAAACACATATGCTTCTGAATTTACCAAGACCATTAAAAACTTCCTATTCATTAACCTATGGAGAGTAACAAAGATTCATAGTGTTCTACAGAAATATAAATATCCAAGAAGTGATCTCTAATAGTGCTTACTTAGCACATGTCCACAATCTGCTGTTTGATAATAAAATGAGGCACTAGTCTCTTCTTAAGGGGAGAGGGACATCATCATAAATGAAACCCTATTGAATATAAGACCCAGGAGTTCAATCAGAGGAACCAGTCAAGTGCCTGGATCTTCTGCCTTGGTTTCAGTATAATTGGTTTTTCAAATCTGAATATTGTCCTCAGTTTTTCTCTAGCTGGTCTCACTCCTAGTCATCGCAGGTTTCCCAGATAGCATTTGGGGGACTGCTACCCCCATTTCATTCTTCGCATTGCAGTTTCCTGGAGTCGTGAACAGTCCCACCGCAGCATATCCTCCAAGCATCTGGATTACTCCAGGAATGACTCAGGGAATACTTCTGTGACCTTTAGTGGGCAGCATGACTGTGTGATGATTGAACCAAATCCGCATTTAGAGTGATTTACTTCAATGACGGCGAAGTCATGGCATGCTTACAACAGGAAAGGGTCACAGTAGGCATCTGACCTAGTCCTCTCATCTTGCAGATAAGTAAACATTCCCAAGGAGGTGAAAGCATTCAAATTGCATCCTTCAGCATTTCAAATGGACACATTTGAAAGAAAGATTACATCACTAAGTACTTGGAAAGATGTAAGCTATTTAGGGAGATGAGATCACAAAGGGTGAAAAGAAAAGTAACAGTAAATGATTTAAATGATAGTTTATATTATTAAAATTTTAAAAAGTAACCTCTACACCCATTGTGGGGCTTGAACTCATGATCTGGAGATCAAGAGTCATCTCCTCTATGGACTGAGCCAGCCAGGTGCCCCTATTCAAATAGCAGTTTGTTTTATTGTTTTTTTTGTTGTTGTTGTTTTAAGATTTTATTTATTTATTTGACGGAGAAAGCAGGTGAGAGCATAAGCAGGGAGAGCAGCAGAGAGAAAGGGAGAAGCAGACTCCTCACTGAGCAGGGAGCCCTATGCGGGGGTCCATGCCAGGATCCTGGGATCATGACCCAAGCTGAAGGCAGACGCTTAACTGATTGAGCCACCCAGGTGTCCCTAACTAGCAGTTTAAAACAAAATTAGAGGGATGCCTGGGTGGCACAGTCAGTTAAGCGTCTGCCTTTGGCTCAAGTCATGATCCCGGGGTCCCAGGATGGAGCCCTATGTCAGGCTCGGCAGGGAGTCTGCTTCTTCCCCTGCCTCTCACACTTGGCGTTTTATCTCTCTCTCAAAAAAATATAGAAGTAAAATCTTTTAAAAAATAAAAATAAAACAAAATTAGTAGCAATATAACAAAATAGTTTGTGATTAATCGCATACAAATATAAGATCTTTTTTTGTGATTTTGCACAACACCAATAATTATATAAATAGTTTGCCATTGGACATCCTTCTATTACCTATACAACTAGCCATCTTTTATCACAGGAGAAAGTTTATGCTTCAGTGTTACTCCAAAAAACATGATTGCTTCCCATGCTACCACTATAAGCAAATAATATAGATAAAAGATGTTTTTTCACTTAGGGAGGTGGTGAAAATATATTTTATCAGTATATAGGAGTGTATGTAGGATATGATTCTATCATGGAAGATTTCTTTAAGCTTACAGATAATAAATAAAAGAATAACAGATACTATTTTGATTGATTACTATGGGTCATGCACAATGTTTAATGCTAGAATATGTATATGGTCGAGTACATATGTGTTGATATTGTAACAATTGAACCACATATATATATGTATAAATACATGCATATTTATATACATGTGTATATAGTTTAATGTTTATGACATTTTTTTCTTATCCTCTTTTCAAAATTTAAGCTCAGAGAGAAACTTGCCCAAAGCCAAACACTCTTTACACAGGAGAAACAGAGTTTGAAACCATGTTGTTTCAGCCTCCTAAAAGTCTTTGCTTCTGACCACTATACATACATGGTACCAAGTTTTTCCATCCTACGATCAGATATATAGGTAGGACTGAGTCTGTTCTGTTTATGCTGCTTGTTTTTTAAAATGTGTTAAAAGTTTAACATTCTGAATTCCCAAATCCCAGAAAATAACATAGGACATGGTGAAAATTGGCAGACTTGATTTTTTTAAGGCACAATATAGGTAACTTAAAGTATCTTATAATATTGAAGATATCCCTGGAATAAAGCAGCTGCAAATCTTATGATACTGATTTTACAAATAGAAAACTCAAGCATATAAAGAGGCCTAACATACCGTTTAGTTCTAGCTAATGCCCTCAAAATTGGAAACATAGGTCATTTGAAAAATAAACATACAGAAATTATAGTAGAGGTTTAACTCCAATGATCTGGAGTGGACAATTAGTGTATAGACTTTATGCAGAGATTTCTGGGAAGCTTAGTGGTAAGAGCTATTCTTCTGTGACTTAAACTAAAAGATCAACTTCTCTTTAAAAATAGCATAGTGGTAAGAGTTATGGGCATCATTTTTTGACATTATATCAAAATCCAGGGGCGCCTGGGTGACTCAGTGGTTGAGCCTCTGCCTTTGACTCAGGTCATGATCCCAGGGTCCTGGGATTGAGTCCCATTTCAGGCTCCCAGGAGGGAGCCTGCTTCTCCTTCTGCCTAGGTCTCTGCCTCTCTCTCTCTGTGTCTCTCATGAATAAATAAATAAAAACTTAAAAAAAAAACCCACATCAGTTGTACCATGTGAAAGAATTACGGTGTCCTCAGATGTTGACGTCAACCACAAATTGCCTATAAGAAAGTGTTAAAGCAAATTCATTATGTGTGTTGTTTGTGTTCCTTCCCCCCCCCCCAACCCCGCTCCCTGTTTATATTTGGTCTTTTGTTTAAACAGTTGGAAAAGTGGGGCAGGGTGAAGAGACATTGTCCACGTGGGAATTTGGGGCCACAGGTGAAAGTAGGTGCAAACCCATGGACCAGACGTGATGATGACATGCAGTGAGGGAACCCTCCAGAGGTGCATAAACCTTTCTCACAGCTGGTGCTCCACTGGGTCAGGTGGGGTGATGGCTGGATGGAGACACTCTGTCTCTTTACAATGAGCAAAAGCTGTTGAAGGAACAGATGTTGTGAATTAATGGACATTGGATTAAGTTTATTAATTTTACGACTTTAACTGGGATTACTAAAAGAGTAGAATTTCTCCAGTCTCCGTACAATATACCAAAACAACATGTCATCACTGGTAATAAGAGTTTATTAAAAGCACAATATCCAAGATTATAGAAAAGGTCATACAAAGAGAATTAACCTAAATCCATAAATCCTTATTCATGGCACTGGGCAATTGGATACAGCATGTTAAGAATTTGCCATGATTATTTTTTAATATATGTATATAGCTCTAATGAATTGTATTGGCCTATTTTCTTTTTCTATTGATTCCATCATAAAACAGGCTGCCTACCATTCAACATATGAATCTGGCTGCTATTAAAATGTCAACATGTGTATGGTGAACAATTTCATGATCAGAAACACATCATTACCGTCTGTCAAATTTGAAGTTATTAAGTTATATAATTTACATATGAGTCTAATCACAGACATTCCACTTAAAGAAAAATAAGCAGCTCTAAGTTTGCCTTATATTTAACCTTTATGTACAATTGCTAACCATAATACATAAACTAACAAAGTCAGAAGACTTAATGACAATATTGCTTTATTAGATTTATTTTAGAGAATTATCTGGAACTCCACTGCTGAATGAGAATGAATATCCAAAAGGTTGGCCAAAACCTGAAGTTATTAATAGTGATCTGTAGAGGAGCAGTAAGTGCAAAGGACAAGAGGACTTTAAATGGAATGATGTTTCTGTTAGAGTAACATAAAATTAACATTAATCAAAGATTAACTCTACCCTAAACACAAAATTGTTGGAATAAAAACTAAACAAAACATTTATAATGAACCACCGTGCCCCTGGCCCATATAAGGCTTAATAACTCAGTAATAATCCCCTTTTATACCGCAGAGCAGTACCCTGTACCTAGCTGTTCTCTGTGTTATCAAAGTGAATCCAGAAAAATCAGATAACTGTAGGTCAGCAATTGCAGAGGTAAGGGAAAAAAATCATTATTTTCTTTACTTTAAGGCTCTGGAGAATCCTCTTTCAGGAGACAGTGGAAAAATCAATACCAGATGGCTTTCAAGGAGACGCTGCTAATGGTTTTGCTACTGTCAAGTCCTCTGTGAAAAAAATTCCTTCACAGTTAATCAATACACCAATGCAGCACTGTGAGCCTCAAGTCTTGTGAACCACGACTTCCACAGTAAAGAAAAGCATCCTACTTGATCTCACCCCTACAGGCCTAGCAAAGACCGTTTCTCACAATGCCCATGATTTATGACTTGGTTCAGAAAAAGCACAGAAAATTTCCCCCTTTCACTTCTTAGTATTGGGAATAGTATTTTAACCACTTAAATAAAATTTATAAATAACCTTAGGTACTACTTATAAGGCACTTACTCTGTGCCAGTAAAATGCAAAGTGCATTACTTTTTTTTTTTATTGAAGTATAATTGGCATACAGCAACTTATTAGTTCCAGATGTATGATATAATGATTTGACATTCGTATACATTCTGGAATAATCACAATAGACATTTTCTATCTGTCACCATACACAGTCTCAAAAAATTTTTTTCTTGAGACAGAACTTTTAGGATTTGTTTTCTTAGCATTTTCCTCCCTCCCTCCTTTTCTTCCTTTCTTTCTTTCTTTCTTTCTTTCTTTCTTTCTTTCTTTCTTTCTTTCTTTCTTTCTTTCTTTCTTTCTCAATGCCCAACATAGGGGGTTGAATTCACAACCCTGAGATCACAAGTCACATGTTTTACTGACTGAGCCAGCCAGATGCCCCTTTTAGCCACTTTCAAATTTGCAATACTTTATCGTTGACCATAGTCCCCATGCTATACATGACTTATTTATTTTATGATTGGAAGTTTATACCTCTTGATCTCCTTCACCCATTTCATGCCCCCTCTCCCACAACAACCAATCTATTCTCTGTATCTATGGGTTTTGTTTGTTCATTTGTTTTGTTTATTTTAGATTGCACACACATAAATGAAATAATGCAGTTGTTGTCTTCTCTGACTTACTTCACTTAGCAAATTACCCTCTAAGTCCATTTATGTTGTTGCAGATGGCAAGATTTCTTTTTTTTCCCCCATGGGTGACTAGTTATACCAGTGTGTGTGTGTGACATTTTTTTTAAGTAGGCTCCACCCCCAGTGTGGAGCCCAATGCAGGACTTGAACTCCCAACCCTGAGATCAAGACTGGGCTGAAGAGTCAGACACTTAACTGACTGAGCCACCCAGGTGCCCCAATGACACCTTCTTTATCCATTCATCCATCCATGGACAGACACTGAGGTTGTTTCCATATCTTAGCCACTGTGAATAATACCAATGAACATAGAGGTGCATATATCTTTTCAAATAGGTGTTTTAATTTTCTTTGGATACATACCCAGAAGTGGAATTGCTAGATCTTATAGTAGTTCTATTTTTAATTTTTTTGAGAACTTCCATCCTGTTCCATTGTGGCTGCATCAGTTTGCATTCCCACTAGCAGGACACAAAGGTTCCTTTTCCTCTACATTCTCACCAACACTTGTTACTTCTTGTCTCTTTGATAATAGTCATTCTGACAGGTCTGAGATGATATCTCATTGTGGTTTTGATCTGCAGTCCTCCAATGACTGATGTTGAGCATTTTTCATGTGTCCGTTGTGCATTTTTCATGTGTCTGTTTGCCATCTGGATATCTCCTCTGGAAAAATGTCTATTTAAATCTTCTACCCATTTTTAAAATTGGATTGTTTATTCTCTTGTTATTGTAACTCATTCATCCTTCGCCCTTGGACAGGTATTATTTTCTCCATTTTAAGTTAAGTAACTGGCACGAGGTCACGCAGCCTGTAAGTGGTGGAGCTGGAGTGCAGACACGTGCTTGTAGGGCACTGGTTTCTAACTGCTACACTATACATTCTGTCCTAAAATGCAAAATTGAGAAGAATAATTTTGTAAATCATCCCATAGCCCTGGTAAAGCTGTTTTCATTTTCTCGTATTCCCTTCCTTTGTGGTTCCTGTGAATATCGCTGCAAAATTATTTTCCATTTATTATTGCCCCACCCACCCTCTCCTTTCAGTTCAGCAAGAATAACTACTTCCCTAAGAGGTGACCTTGTACCCAACACACCTCCCTCCAGCCACCAGCCACTGTTTATTAGTTCAAGGGTGGCCACCTGACCCAAGCTGGGCTCAGGAGTTTGTCTCTCGAGGAATTTTGAAATTTGGGCAGAGAGATTTCAAAAGCTCTAGTTGGAGGGAGAAACAGAGGGAGGAGAGGAAATGAATGCACTTCTCTCTGCTTCAGCTAGAGCATGTGAGACTCAGGAGCCATGTGCACTCCTGTTCCTCATTGTGGCTGCAGGACAGAGTGGAAAGCCTCAGGGTGGTGACAAAAAGGCAGAAGCATGGGAGAGAGATGGAGATTGAGGCCCCTTGGACTCTCCCCAGCTTTATTTTATTCCTGAGGCCCAGCTGTGACTCTCTGTCCCTGGGTTCTGTGAACTGTGTCGACTTTCCCAAAAGGTCTCTCTTCTGCTTAAGGGAGCTACGGTTGGCTCTTGTCGCTTGCCACAAGTGTCTGAACTAATATTTTAGTATGCTAAATACTAATATTTTAGTATTTTAGATGCTCCAAGCATCTCCCATCTGTCTGTCTCATGAACACGTCAATAGGTCTGGAGGGGAGCGGGTGGGTGTGCAGTGTGCAGATGCCCCTGTGATCTGCTGTGAGCAAGGACAATCTGACTCACACCCACTGAACCTGAACCGGGAAGGAGACATGCCGGCTCCTGTAGCTACAAGCCCAGAGCAAGTGTGGGCTGCTGGGGTGAGTTAATCCAGAGGCAGCAAGCAGCACCCTTTCCTTTTGCCTTGCTCCCGTCATGCCCATCTTCTTCTTAGGCAAATAGCAAGATAACTGCCACCTATGACTTCAAGGAGGCTTTCCTACTGTCTCCCGTGCTTTTTCAGGGTCCTCAGGTCATGCTACTGATGCCTATGGCCAGGGCAGAGGCATGTGCTCAGGTGAAGACAGAGTTCCTGACCCAACATCTGGAATGTTGGATGCAGGATGGAGACTATGAAGGCTATGTCTGCTACTGTGGGGCAGGGGTGGGACAGATGATAGAGTTTCTTCCTCATTGTCTGTTCAAGGTCCCTTGGGCTCACTAGCATCCTTAAGCAGGCACCTTCCTCTTCCCTGCTAAGAACCGATGGATGTGAACAGCACTGGCTGTAGAGCCAGACTGCCTGAGAGTTTTCCGATTTCTGGCTTCCCTTTGAGTCTTCTTCCTGTCTTCAGCAGCAGCTGCCCCTGTCACATTCTTTGCTTAAAGAAAGCCCTGGAGTCTTCGGTCTGCACTGAGTGACCTTGATATAGCTGATGACCGCCCCTTCTGAGACAGCCAGGGAGGCCAGGGAGGAGCCAGGGAGCTCCCAGAGTGGGTAATCCTTTTAGCCATGTGCAAGCTGAGCCTGCTGCCAAGCTTTATCAGGCGTGATCTGCTTCTTGTAGCAACTTGATATTTTTTCTTGGCCCTGAATCTCTCAGCAGTGGTACTGGGTAGGAAATGGTTGGCATCTAGTAAGTACTACCCGAGTGGTTGAGGGGCAAAACAGAACACTCAAAACAGAGTGCCTCGCCTTGGATCCCAGCTTGGACACTTACCAGCTGTATGACCTTTGACAGCCTGCTTAACCTCTCTGTGCCCCATTCTCTTCATCCATAAGACAGGGTTAACGATGGGTTGTGAGAATTAAGTGAGCTAATATATGTGAATCATTTTGAAGAGTGACTGGTACAAGTAAGCCCTAAGTATTTCCTAACATTATTGTCATTATCATTTATTATCTGAGGTTGAATTCCCAGGAACTGGACTCTGAGACGGGAATTTAGGTACAGTAAAGTTATCAGGCAGTACTTTGGGATCAACCAAAGCAAGTGAGAACGGGATTGGGCAGAGGGAGAAGTTGAGTTGTGATGCAGTTGTAACAGAGTCCAAAGGGAGAGGGGGGCAGGGAGTTGTCCTTCTTTGAAACCTTTAT
Source organism: Vulpes lagopus (assembly GCF_018345385.1). NCBI lineage: Eukaryota > Metazoa > Chordata > Mammalia > Carnivora > Canidae > Vulpes > Vulpes lagopus. The sequence goes on along the minus strand of NC_054824.1, from coordinate 128,618,773 downwards.
ACTGTCCCTCACTCCACCTCCCTACCACCCACCCTGCCCACCCCCGGGGCATAAGTAATGTTGGTTGCAGGCTTCCCTTGAGGACAGATGTAATATGGAAGCAGGACAATTTCTAGGGTGAGACCTGGCTATGAACCCATAGGTTCACATAGGGTGTCACACAGGGTGTCACATAGGGTGTGACATCACGCCTGGAATGAGCGCTTGGGTCGCAGAGGGGGAGATCTGAGTGGCACTGCAGCACCCACTGCATGCATCTTTTCTAGCAACCCACTTAAGAGAGGAGTCAACTCAAAGACATTCGGTTATGGTATCAGCACCAGCTTCAGCAATCTGGGCATTGTGCTGTCATCTATATCAATTCCAGCTATAGCTCCCCGGGGGGCTGCATCTGAATGATAAATCATCCCCACACCCCAGTATACAAAGAACAAGATAACTGATTAAAAAGTGGGTGTGAGCGACGCCTGGGTGGCTCAGCGGTTGAGCGGTTGAGCGTCTGCTTTCAGCTCAGGGCGTGATCCTGGAGTTCTGGGGATTGAGTCCCACATTGGGCTCCCTGCAAGGAGCCTGCTTCTCCCTCTGCCTATGTCTCACCTCTCTCTCTGTGTCTTTCGTGAATAAATAATAAAATCTTTAAAAATAAAAAAAAGTGGGATTGAGTCCAGCATTGGGCTTCCCGCAGGGAGCGCACTTCTCCCTCTACCTGTCTCTGCTTCTGTGTCTCTCATGAATGAATGAATGAATGAATAAATAAATAAATAAATAAATAAATAAATAAATAAATAAATAAAAGCTTTAAAAAGAAAAGTTGTAAAATCAAAGCCTGGGCAGCAACACACAGTTCCATTCTTTTTTTTTAAGATTTTATTTATTTATAGAGATGCAGAGACACAAGCAGGCTCCAAGCAAGGAGCCCAATGCAGGACCCAATCCCGGGTCTCCAAGACCACGACTCAGGCTGCAGGCAGCACTAAACCACTGTGCCACCAGGGCTACCTGCAACAAACGCGCCTAAACATATATCCTATCCTGTTGGGCAGGAAGAGCAAAAGCTCCCTGCCATGCAGAGGGGTGACATCCTTGGTGAACCACACTGGCAGCCTGCAGTTGTGCCCCCAAGAGGATTGCCCTTTCTATTGCTTCTTCCAGCCCTAGTTCTGTCCTCTGGGAGGATCTCTTCTATCCAATGTCTTCCTTGGCCATATCTGGGGTGAACATCAGCATAGATATCCTTACCTAAGGGCTACATCTATTAAGCCACTTATTTCCTGATGGTAGGCTTTCCAGGTCATAGAAATACTTGGAGATTGAATGGTCATAAGATATTAAAAAACACTTCCCCAAAAGTCCTACAACAAACTTCCCTTATTGGTTTAAATTAAGTCACATCCAGACTTAGAGTAAGAATGGTCTAAATAACTTAGGCCTGGAATCTTGAATTAATAATTGAGTAAGAGGGATCCCTAGGTGGTGCAGCGGTTTGGCGCCTGCCTTTGGCCCAGGGCGCGATCCTGGAGACCGGGATAGAGTCCCACGTTGGGCTCCCGGTGCATGGAGCCTGCTTCTCCCTCTGCCTGTGTCTCTGCCTCTCTCTCTCTCTGTGTGTGACTATCATAAATAAATAAAAATTAAAAAAAAAATAATTGAGGAAGGGGAAGAGTTTATGAGGTTGGGCATACCCTTATGTAGGTCGTCAGTTTCTCAAGCATGTGACTGCCATCCAACGAGAAGCTGAAGTAACCCAAGTTGGAGAGTTGCCAAGTTATTGCCCCTTAGCAATTTAACTGGATCAACTGGTTGAAGAGGCAAAATATATAAAGCACTAATGAATTTTGAAAAATTTGCAAGCTAATGTCCTCCAGTCACACTCAAGAATCCACAGTTGTACTTTTAGCCTAAAAAGATTGCTTAAGGGAAATGACCTATTCTTGAGTAAGGTTGAAGTAAGGCTCAACAGGGGATTATGTCAACAGCAGAGAGGAATAATTAGCAAATTAATTCTTTGGCCTTACTTATATGACTATTATATGATGGCTCATTGTTCATTTCAGAAATTCTGATTTTGAAATCATTAATGTCAAGGGTTAGCTAAAACGCAATTATCAAGTTCCTTGTCTGTCTCTCAGTTAGGGACCTGATCTCATTCAACCTTACAGACCTAAAATCTAGCAGGTCTTAAACATGGTAAGAACATGATGAAAGTTTGTTAAATAGCAAGTGGAAATTCCTTGTATCTAGGCACTCACAGGTACTCCATATTTACTGATATTTTTATTTTTTTTAAAGATTAGAATTTTGAAAATTTATTTGAGAGAGGGAGAGAGAGCACAAAGCAGGAGGAGTGGCAGAGGGAGAGGAAGAAGCAGGCTCCTGCTGAGTAGGGAGCCCAATGTGGGGTTCGATGCAGAGCTTGATCCCAGGACCCTGAGATCAAGACCTGAGCCGGAGGTAGTTACTTAACCATCTGAACCACCCAGGTGCCCCTATAATATTTTTAAAATGGGCTCTGCTTGAAATGCAACTTTTTCTTCTCTCATCTATCTATATACTTAGCACAAAATGCAGGAATACAGTAAATTTTTGAGAAATGGAATGATAATATTAACATCAATATGCTCTATAAGCAAATGAAGACTTCTAAATTATTTGAAAGTGATTGAAAATAGTTTGCTTGGGATCCCTGGGTGGCGCAGTGGTTTGGCGCTTGCCTTTGGCCCAGGGCGCGATCCTGGAGACCCGGGATCGAATCCCACATCAGGCTCCCGGTGCATGGAGCCTGCTTCTCCCTCTGCCTATGTCTCTGCCTCTCTCTCTCTCTCTCTCTGTGACTATCATAAATAAATAAAAATTAAAAAAAAAAAAAGAAAATAGTTTGCTTTTTAAGGTATATAAATATGTAAGCTGTGTTGTGTAGTGAAAACTATTCCTTATGGGAAAAGTAAAAAGGTGTCAAGTTTTCCAAAGTCTTATCTGTTTATAAGCACATGGAAATATATTAACAATTTCACTGATTCTCAGCCGTGCAATCAGTGCTCTTCCACCCCTTCCTCTAGGATCATCAGTACTTCTGGAGGTTATCATGAAGTTTCCACATATGCTTGCAATAGATCTATTCCCACTGGGCACTATCATTGCTTCACAGTACCTTGTTCATCAGATTGCACCAGCCTTTGCTGGCTGCTGCTTCATACCTTTGCAGGGCTGCTCCAATTCTCTAACACAGGGGTGTTTGTCTGGTATCCTTATCTACACATGAATTAATTAATTAATTAATTTGAGAGAGCAAGAGAGAGCATGTGCTAGTGTGTGGGTAGGGGGCAGAGGGAGAGAGAGAGAGAGAGAGAGAGAGAGAGAGAGAGACAATCCCAAGCAGGCTCCATGCTCAGTGCTAGGCCTGATGCTGAGCTCAGTCTCATGACCCTGAGATTATGACCTAAGTCAAAATCAAGAGTCAGATGTATAACTGACTAGTCACCCAGGTGCCCTTTACTTATGCTTTTTATTAAAAACCCTGTCTCTGTTGTTTACATCACTGATTCTATATTAATGCATATAATTATATAGAATATTTTCATTTGCTCATCTTGTTATTCATGGACACATGAGATTTTGTATAGTTTTACTGCATATTTTAATGGTATTTTATGCATATACAATAATTGATTTAACTAATCCCCTATTACTGGATATGTTGTTACTTCCTTTTTTGCTATTATAAATAATGCTGCAATGAATATCCTTGCAGTCAAACCTGTACATTTCCTTAATTTTTGTTTTAATAGCTAATTTAATCTGTTTTACATGCTTCTTAAAAACAAGGAAATGGTTTCATAAGTAGTTCAAGGACTGAACAGCTTTCAGAACTTAGAAGAGCAACTGATAAAAATAGAAAACACTAACAATTGTATCATGTATACCAGCTTAATTACCAGCTACAACAATTCAAGGAAGAGCTGTCCAGTGGCCTAGAGCAACTATCTTCCTGGCTACTTTGGTTTTGGGTAGAAACTGCTTACTATCGAGTAAACAATGTGGTTTTGAAATAATTTTCAGATGTTTTATTGTTTTTGCTTTAAATCTGTAATTAAGCCATTTGAATCTAAAGGAAAGTACAAATGAAGAAGAATTAAATGAACTCCTTTACTTATACCATTTTTACCTGTGTAAGTTGTATAAACATTTAAACAACAGAGCAGAGTTTATAGAAACTAATAAAGGGAAATCCAGCGATGGCAAAGAAAGGCTTCAGGAAATTTCTAAAGCAGAGCTGGCTGTTTGATTTGCCAGGGCAATAGGAAAACTAGCTGAAAAATGGAAATTAGGAAAGAGACTGCAGGTCTCACCACTTATGTTAGTTCTATTTTGTTCCTTTTGCTGATTTCCTCACTGTCAACCAGAATCTAAATCTGCTTTGCCAGGGGCAAATCCCAGGTCAGTTATCTGTCTCTTATTCCAGTGTTCTTTCCTTTTCCATAGTGGTTCTGTGCACCATAACCCTTCTGTAGCAATTTCTCTATATCCACATAGATCTCCCAGGCATGACCACTATATTGGGGGACTTACAAACCAGTTGCCTGCCTAAAATAATAATAGCTATTATTTATATGTACCATATGCTGGAGTAAGGTCTTTACTTTTGTTATGTGATTTTACCCTCAAAATAAACCTGCTGAAACAATAAGAAATTGTATTGGTTCATATTTTAAAAAGTGCAAAAGTACTACTGGCTTCAGGTAAGGTTTGTTCAGGGTTCTGTTTCCATTCCTCTGCAATTCTGTGCAATTTTATATGTCTGCTGTGTTCTGAAGCTAAATTCCCTGGTTAAATGGAATGAGTGCTGGTGGTAGTGGGGGCTACCTACATGCTGTTTGAAATATTGTAGGGCAGGGCTTCAACATATGAATTTTGTTCCCACAAAATTTCAGTCCACAGTCTTTCATATCTCCTTCACCATCATCCCTGGCTTATCATTAGCAAGGAGAATGGGATTCTTATGATTGTCTCAGATAGATCAGCTGAGGTAAAAAGAATTTGGGGGAAGTCAACCACAAAGCATATGGTAAAGTAGGTACATTTTACAAATAGGAAACTGAGTCTGAGATGTTAAGTGAACAGCCAAGGTCATCTATATAATGAGTGGGAGAGTCAAGATTTTAAACTCTAAAGCCCTTGTTCTTTAAACTCTATGACACTAGTGTCTCTTCTTTGCTCTTCTAGTTTGCAGTTTATCTGTTCCTTCTAATTTTGGACTGTTTCCTCTTTCAATAGCAGATACCTTTCCCTGGACTTGCAACTTGTGTGGACAACCCAAGACCCTGAGCTCCATGCCCCACCATCGGCTGCAGGCATGGAGGGGCAGGCTCAAATGTGAAGGTTCTTCAGTGTTCTTTGACTGCTACTTGAAAACTTTTATAAATTCTGGGACTCTTGTGTGGCTCAGCAGTTGAGTATCTGCCTTCGGCTCAGAGCTTGATCCCAGAGTCCCGGGATCAAGTCCTGCATCAGGCTCCCTCCATGAAGCCAACTTCTCCCTCTGCCTATGTCTCTGCCTCTCTCTGTGTGTCTCTCATGAATAAATAAATAAAATCTTTTAAAAAAAACCTTTTAAAAATTCCTCACTTTCTAAAGGCCTTTTAAGCGCTCCTTACTTAACTTCTTTGTTGGGATGCCACCCTTCTACTTTCCTGAAATCTCCACGCCTGTCAAATCTAGCTGCTTGTAACTCCAAACACACCTTACACTATTAGGTCTCCTAGCACTTGTTCACACTGTTCAACCTGACTGGAGGCCTCTGATTGGATTTTGTGACTCTCTTGATGGACAAAAATAGAAATGTTGAAGTAAGATAGTCATGATGCTGTGATTTATAATGGGAGATATAGATTTGGTCTTCATCCTTGCTTCCATTTCACAGACCTTCCAAAAGTCTTTGCATTTCCTAAATGATATGAGCACTGGGAGCATCTTTTGTCATAGCACTTGGTCTTTCATTCTTGGTTCCTGAAATAGGTCCAGAGCCATAAAACTGAAAGGAGTATCTTGTTATTCATAACAAGACCCTTTCAACCACACACGAGTTTATGTTACTGAGATGACATAAACACAAACATGTTACTCTAAGGATGGTTGCCAGGGGAACCAATCATGATTATGGGATGGAACTTTTAATCTCACCCTCCAATCTCCAGGAAGGGGAGGGGGGCTATATGTTGAATGAGTTGCCAGTGGCCAACCATTTAATCAATCATGCCTATGTCATGAAGTCTCCACCCAAAAGGACAGGGTTTGGAGAGCTTTCAGGTTGGTAAACACGTGGAGGATCGGAGAGAGTGGTGTGTTCAGAGAGGGCAGGGAAGCTCTGCGCCCCTTCCCACATACCTTGCCTTATGCATCTCCACCATCCGGCTCTTTGTGAGTTCTATCTTTTTGAAATAAACTAGTAATTTAATACATACATTGTTTTCCTGAGTTCTCTGAGCTGCTCTGGCAAATGAATCAAGCCCGAGGAGGGGTTGTGGGAAACTCTGATTTATAGTTGGTCAGATAGAAGCAAAGGTAGCAACCTGGACTTGTGATTGGCAAGTGAAGTGGGAGTCAGGGCCAGTCTTGTGGAACTGAGACCTGTTGAAATAAATCTCTAGGCCCAAGATGGAGCTGCTACTGCCTGGGGTGCCACACCAGCAAACTAAAACTTAGATAGTTTTCATGTCCCTGATGATTGCTCTTCTAGAATGGTGATTATAGATAAAGCCACCTAGGCAATCCCCAATTGCCAAGAAACTAATTATTGCTTTGTTCTAGATAAGGTCAGATATGCAACCTCAGCCAATCAACTTAAGCCAAATACTTTTTCCTTATTCTGATTGGCCTGTTAGCCTTATAAGGAAATCCCCAACCTCATGCCCTCTTTCCATGTTGCCTGTTCTAACATCTTATAAAAATCACTCTTTCCCAAACAGCCCTTGGGAAGAGTGCTCCACTGTTTGGGAGGCACTGGACTTCAAATTGTGACTAAATTGTTTTTTGTTATTTGACAGCCCCTAACCTTTGGGATCTGACACTTCCCAGGTCGATACTGTCAGAATTCAGTAAAATTGTGGGACACCAGCTGATGTCCCAGAATTGCTTAGTATATGGAAAACCCATTCATCTGGTGTCATAAGTGAGGTAACATTGTCACTGAAAATCGAGAGTAGGGGAGACATAGAAGGAATATGTTTTATTTTGTTTTTTTCCTTTACAGACACATGGGTTCCAGCCCTCTCTTCAGTTTCCTGGCCAAGTGACTCACAACAAGTTGCTTAAACCTTCTAATCCTAGGTTTCCTCCTCTATAGATTATGGGTACTAATACCCATTTCATAAGGTTGTTCTGAGATATTAGATTCCATATGTGAAAATGCCTGACAAGTACTTAATAAATGGGAAGTCCTACTTCCTTCATAAGTTTTCTTTCATCTCAGCCTGAAGTGGTTGCTCCCTCTCTGAACTGTCATAAAAACCACAGCTAGCACAACTGGTTTGACTATTAATCAGGCACTGTGTTGTGATAACTCTTCTGTTCCTGTCTTAGACTCCTATTTAAAACTCATAACTTCTTAACTTTCCAATTAGATTACAAGCAACTTGAGATATCTATATTATGAAGTTCATACAGTGGAAAAAATACTCAAGGCAAAACTTTCTCTTCTTTAGGCATAGTTAGCATTACTTTAATATGCTAAGTAAATACCAGTCATTCTCAGCTATGAGGCTGACAGATAAACACAACATGGGAAGACTATGCATTTTGAAGGATTGCGGGCATGTTGTGTTCAGAGAGGGCAGAGAAGCTCCTTCTGTGTAAATAAGACCCTATTGGTCTTCTGATGTGATGTGATTAGTACTGACTCTGAGATTCCCAGTAATCTCAAGCCCCCACAGGTGATCCTGGGCCACAGTTCCCATTTCAGGCCCCCTTTATCCCAATTTTTAAAGATAGCTTCTGCCTTGGTTCTTGTTGCAAAAGTTGTTTTCTTGGTATCCTCCCAAGCATTCCAAGCCAAGAATAACATGATTTATTGTCCTAAGTAGGAACCTATTGAGGATGCTTTGAGGATGCTATTTATACTTAAAACAACAGGCATCACACAGTACTATTCTAGGCTAACTATCCATTCTTCTCCTGGTACTGGAACTTTGTTTTATGTTTGTTTGTTCTTTCCTTGAGGACCAAGAGTCTGTCACTGAAATCCAGGCTGGTTGGTGAGTAGAGGTCACCACCAAAACACAGATATCCCAGACATTGATTGCCTTACCTGAGGACGCTGTCCTTTGCCCTTCTGGCTGGACTCTTGTTTGATAACAAGAGTTATCAAAAGTCAGAATCTCCCACCCCCTTCCCAGAGAAGTGGGTTTGGCCACATCCCAAGATTAGTACCTGTTTTAGTCTGAAAAAATAGCCATGTTTCCATGTGATAGGGCAAGTGCAGCTGTTAACTAATTATCAAGTTAAAGTACAAACAGTCCTCAAATAAAAGCACATAGACGCAGGTGCTTTGCACTTAGAGAACTCTACCATTTCCACGTATGCTGTTATCTACAGCACTCCCAGCCTTGCATGAAGTAGGTCATTGGGTCAGAATGCTTTTGGGAGGTCCAGCAAACTAGTGTTGCCTTGGCTGGGATTCCTAAGCAAATTCCCACCTACCCCAACTCTTCTCCTGGGGGTCTCCTCATCTCTCTGCCAAGTTAAGAACTTGGGTTTTTCTGACTCCTACTTCTAGGTACCACTTGACCCCAAAACTTCCCAAAAGATCTTTGCCTGTCACTGTAATTCCTCCCTGAGTTAAAAGCACTTTCCCTAAAAAGCCATATTAAAAACACACGTTAACTTGAAGGGGAAGAATGTCAATTATGATACACAGGAGGTCATTGCTTTTGGGTTATCAGAATACTGATACTTCAAAAGATAGAGTTTTTAAGGTGGGGGTGGGGGTGGTCCCTAGACATGCTTGCCAAAGGGCTTATCAGTTTAGTTTCATCTCCTTGAGGGTATTTCTGCTAAATAGAAGGATAAGATCAGAAGAGTCCAGTTAAAAGATCTTCCTTGAAGTAAGTTCAGTCCCCTTTTCCTGGTCTGTATTATTCTTTGGTGATCTCTCCACTGCTAGAAATTCAAATAAAGTCAATTCAATAAGCATTTATTGAGGACAACTTTGTGCATGGTATTATAATAGGTATATAGTAGCATATCCCAAGAGGAATAAGACATAATCCTCAACTTCAAGAAACTCAAAACCTGGTGGACCATTTGTGAGAATTACATATCCCATGAAACTTATTATCTGCCCTCATTCAGCCAAAACTTCAGCCCCTACATGTTTTTTTTTTAGAGAGAGAGAGGGAACGTGAGGAAAGGGCAGAAAGAATCTTAAGCAGATTCCACACTTAGTGTGGAGCCTGACATGGGGCTCCATCTCACAACCCTGAGATCAAAAGAATGGAAACAAGAGTCGGGTGCTCAACCAATAGCCATCTCCAGGTGCCACACCACGTGTTGTTTTTATTTCATTAAAAAATTACATAAAAAAATTACAGGCACATGCTCACCTATATACACATATTATTAGAAAAACAAAAGAATCCCACTAAAAATGATCCACCCAAGGGTACCTGCTGAAAATGGACAGATTATATAAGCTTCTTCTTCTTTTTTTTTTTTAAGGATTTTATTTATTTATTTGACAGAGAGAGAGAGCACGAGTACAAGCAGGGAGAGCAGCAGAGAGAGAGGGAGAAGCAGGCTCCCCACTGGGCAGGGAGGCCCATTGGGGGCCCATCCCAGGACACTGGGATCATGAACTGAGCCGAAGGCTGATGCTTTACTGACTGAGCCACCCAGGTGCCGTATACATGCCTCCTTTAAGGTAAAATTCCCATTCGATGGCAAATGCATTCTAATTCTCTGTGTCTTCTAGAGATTTTTTGGTTGTTGAGTCTCTGTATAGAGTAAGTACAACTAGATTCACCTTTATAGTAAATGTCAATGCATAATTCCTTCTCACCTGCAGGAATCAGCAAAAAGACAAAGATGGTGGAAAGGAATATCACAGCTGTCTCCATAAAGCTGAAAAGCTGCAACCTGAAAGGAGATGTGCTTACTCCAGTTTTCTTCAAAAAACACATGGACCTGGGTAAGCACCCTTGGGCACATTTAGAAGGAATGCTAGCAAAGTTCTTCTAATTACTAAGTTTCCTAAAAACAGAGGGGTTCTGTGAGGTAGTAAATTCCTTTTCACTAGCTTTAAACAAAGTTTAAACTAGACAACCTGTTGAAAGGGGTGCTATAAAGGTGAAGATGCCTATATATTTTTTGAAGTCATCTGTGAGCAGGGCTCAAGGGAAGGAGGGACTCCCAAAGGATGCTGGGCCAGTTTGAACCGTTCTGAACACTATTGAAGGCCGACTTTTTCCCCATCCTCTAAAATATGATTATGGCATATTTACTGAATGAACCTCTTCTCTTGGGAGTGGAAAGAATTTGATAAAACTCAATATTATCAACGCAGGTTTGGAAACTCTCAAGGAAACTAGAATCGCTGATTGAGTCTCCAGGTTTTGTCAATTCAGAAGCTACTGGTGGCTCTATTCCAGGTTTTGTCAACTTAGAAACTCACATCTGTTGGAGGAGTGACTCTGGGCAGAAAGGCTGTTGCTTTAAAAAAGAGACAGAATCTGGGACATTATTCAAGCATTTAGGACAAAGTTTAAACCCAAACTGGGATCAGTGCCTGGGTATTCATCAACTTTGCAAATGAAAACAAAATAAAATTGAAAACAATCTGTTGAGATTAAGGAAAAGAATCATAGAGGTACATTTGCTGTTTGTTTAGATGTACTTTTAATAATGTTGTTGCTTGTAATGTGCCATTGTGCTTATTTTGTTTTTAAGATTTTATTTATTTATTTGACAGGGAGAGAGAGCACACAAGCAGGGGGAGCGGCAGACCGAGGGAGAGGCACAAACGCATTTCCCACTGAGCAGAAGCCTGATGCGAGGCCCTGGATCCCAGGACCCTGGGATCATAGCCTAAGCCCAAGGCAGATGCTTAACCCAGGCACCTCCATTGATGACAATTTAGATGCAAGTTTTAAACTAATTGCACATTTTCTTTACAACTGCTTTAAATAGGACTGTATCATTAATTTTAAAAAACTGGTCACTCTAATATTGTGATTTATAATAAGAAATATATATTTGGTCTTTATCTCCCTTGCTTGCACAGAGCTCCTGAAATGCTTGAGATTTTCTAAGTGATGAGGGCAATTAAAGTGTCTTTTGTTATGTTAATGAAGTGACTTGGAAAAGTCCCTAAGGAAGCTAGCCGGTTGCCACTCCCAACCTTGGAGAAGGGGAGAAAAGCTGGAGGTCCAATCAATCATCACTGGCCATTGGGTTCATCCGTAATGTCTATGTTGGACTAAACCTTTAACCTGTGGGGTCTAATGCAATCTCCTTGTAGATAGGTCAGAACCAAGTTGACATCCAGCTAGTGTCCCAAGACTTGCTTGTTGGTGTAGGGAACCACTCCCTGCCCCAACATGGAATTAGTATCAGAAGTTTGTTTGTTTGTTTGTTTACGAGAGATAGTGAAAGAGAGAGAGAGAGAGAGATAGCAAACACAAGAAAGGGTAGGAGCGGTGGAGAGGGACAAAAGGAGAGGGAGAAGTAGACTTCCCCTGAGCAGGGAGCCCGTTGTGGGGCTCCATCCCAGGATTCCGGGATCATGACCAAAGCCCAAGGCAGCTGCTTAACCAACAGAGCCACCCAGGTGCCCTCAGAAGCTATTCAGACACCATATAGCTTGGTTCATTGTCTGGAAAATTAGCATTCTTAGATCTAGAAATCTAAGTTATGAAAATATGCTCCTCATAATATGAGATCTTGTAGTCCATCCGTGCATCATTTATAGAGTTGATTCATCTACATAACAACTGTTGTTTTATTTTTCCTAAAAAAAAAAAATCATAATAATACCTTTTACTTACCCATATTCTGTGCCAGGCATTGTTCTTTACATGTATTAACTCAATTAAGAAAATCTACTTTCCCAGGTTAACAATCTTCAGGAGAAGAATAGACCTTTTTCTTTTGTAAGCAGTCCATGTGTCAGTAATATATATAGCAGAAATGATCTTTTTGTTTTTTTTGTTTTTGTTTTGTCTTGGTTGTGTGTGTGTGTGTGTGTGTGTGTGTTTCTCAAGGGGATTGTCATGCTTCCCTTTTCCTGAGCCTTATCTCAGAGTCTTCAGAAATGGGAATTGATTCCAAGACTCCTAAGACTCACTGTATCAATCTCTGCATGCAGGTTTTTTTTTTTAGCAATTTAAAAATTTTAGGGGTGCCTGGGTGGCTCAGTCAATTAAGTATGTGCCTTCAGTTCAGGTCATGATCCTGAGGTTCTGGGATTGAGCCCCGTTCAGAGGGGAGTCTGCTTCTCCTTCTCCCTCTACTGTCTGCTCCTGCTTTCTCGCTCTCTAATAATAAATAAATAAAATCTTTTAAAAAAAGTTTTTTAAAGACTTCCCCTGATGATTCGCATGGATATTAAAGTTTGAAAACCCACTGCTGTTACCGCTCTTGCATTTCCCAAAACATGGGTAGCCCCCTCTCCTCTTAGAGGCCTGCTTTCTCAGGGTAGTCCTCTTCTTCAGCTTCTTGGTTTTTCTCTGTCACTGGTGCTTCTACTCTGTTGTAGGCAAAACAGAAAACTTGCATTGTCCTGAGGAAATATATTTAAAGCCCTCTTCCTATATATATTTTTTAATGCCATATGTTTTTGGAAGAAGTAGAATAGAGAACACATACCCTAGGCACAGATGGTTTTTGTTAATAAGGTCAATCACTACAGCACACACATATGCCTTTTAGTTCTGAACCTAGAGCTATCGTTTTATTTCCCATAGAAGCCATTGCTAGCAGTGCTGTACAAAAGCAACACTGGAAGTTTCTTTGTCTTTCAGATTTTCTCATCTCTCATAAAATATGCTTATTTATCCAACTAGTAGTATATTATTAGTTTTGAAAAAGTAATACATGTTTATGGTAAAAAAAAAATTAAAACAATACAAAAGAACACACCGTGAAAAAAGAGCCCCCCCCACACACACATTAATACCCACCAATGACATACCGCTGTGGCCACTTTATGGGGTGTTCTCCAACGTACTCCATGCACTTCAGGCATATAGATGTATGTATAAAGCCCTTTCTGTATAGATGCGAGCATACTATATACAAAATTCTATGTCTTCTTTTATTCATTGAAAAGATCCTCTTTTTTCACTTCATATGTCAAAAGATGACATTGAGGTCTCTTGGATACTATGATCATTCTGTTTCCAGGCTTTCTGAATTATGCTTCCCTCAAAGTATGCTTCCTTATAGCCATGATGAAATGGCTGAGGATTATCTAACCCCATTTGGATCAATCCTAGGTGGATCTTAGTTAGATTCAGTACTTCACAGCTTACAGGTAAGAGGAAGCTGAAAAGGATACAGGGGAGGAGAAATGACTAAATCACACACCAGTACCTGTTAGGGCAGGAGTTTTTTACTGCAAGTTGTGACCCACAGGTAGGTTGTGACACCCATTTATTTTCAAGCTCATGAAAATCCAGGATACATCAGAATGCAAGAAAAGTAGAATAGAAAATAGGCACCGTACAATCATAGAAGAGGTAAATATTGTTTTCTAAAACATTTGTTTCAGTTTTGCATTCACAAGTGTATGTGTACTGGGTTCTGACATGAAATATATCCCTCATTGAAGTCACAGGAAAAAAAATTGAAAACCACTTCCCCAAGTGTACTCCTTCGGACAATAAGTCCATTAAATTTTAAGAAAAAGAGATTTGTGGCCAAATACATTTGAAAAGTCTGAGAACCAATTTGCTTTCTGGAGATTCAAAACTCACGTTAGTATATGAAGTCTTGCAGTGAAGCTTGTCAACATCTCCCAAAGATTGGTTGCAGAAATTTTTCTCTGTATTCCAGAGGTAGCATTCACATCCTCCAGTACTGGTTGGGGGAGAAGCACAGTTTCATCTGTGTTGTCGTGGCCTCTAGTTTCTGCGGGGAGGTTGTCTTCTTTGAGAATGCTAAGTCCTGTCGCTGAATTTGATCTACTTCTGTCTAGCCCTGAATATTACAAAGGGAGCTAAGACCTCTCCTCAAGATTCCTCGAATCCAGACATGGTAAGTAACTAATCTGGGGCCAGAATGCAAAAGAACCCAGGGCCTTCCCTTAATAATTTCTTTTGCAGCTTTGCTGGTATTAAGCACTAGCTTAAGAGCCAAGTCCTAGCATCTAGGAATGATGTAGTAACTAACTAGATTGAGACACTGTAACCTTGGATGAGTGATTTAACTCCTCTATGTCTGCAGTTATGATATCCAAAATAAGGAGGCTAGACACTGATTTTGGAGGTCCCATTTTGCACCAGTATTTGGGTCTTCATCTGGTGTTCTTAATCTTCACAGTAATCCTGAAACTTCTCTCCAACCTTTCCCCCCATCCTACTTTCTTGCTTTAGTTTCCAATTTTTTTGAGAGTCTGCTCTTTGCCAGGCATCATATCGGCTGCTAGAGATATGATTGTGAACAAATAATTTTTACATCTCCTTCCCAGCAATCACCTGCTTGGACAAAATGGTGATGCTGAACTCTGTCCAATCTTGGCCCAAGTGAATTTTGAGAAGGATATTTCTTGCACCTGAGGATATATTTGCACTATTATTACTACAGAAAACTTCTCATTTTACTGAAACATCTGCTCTGCTCAAAAATAAATAAATAAATCTGTGACTCATATTTACATCAGAAAATGGATCATGCTAGTTTTCTATCTGGAAAGCTTCCCCAATAATATCCCCCTTGCTCCCTTGGAGAAGGCCCATAATATCTATAAGTGCTGCCACCATACAACAGCTGGTCTCAGTTTTTATTATATTCATGCTCTGAATAAGTCCTGTCCAGTGGAATTTTGCACAGGCAAGAATCACGTCTGAGCAGTGATAGACTGACTCAAAATTAAGTGAAAGTGGTTACCGATGCTAATGCAGCCATTCCTTAAAAAGGGTGTAATACCATGTTAAAAGTGAATATCAAATATACTGAGAAAGTGGACACAAAATTAAGTGTCCCATAAACTTTAACCATATATTCTGCAGGTTTTCTTTAAAACACATATGTGCGTGCACACACATACACACGCACACACACACAAAAAAACAAAATAAGCAAAATATACTCTATTCTTTTAACAACATTCAGAAATACTTTTGGAGTGCCTGCACTTTACATTTTACACTGTAAAATTTTAATTTTAGAAAAATTCCTACTTGTTAAATGAGATTTAAAAAGTATACTCTAAAAAAAATTAAAAATATAAAAAATAAATAAATAAAAATAAATAAAAAGTATACTCTCCAGGGATGTGAGGCTGACTCAGTCAGAGGAGCACATGACTCTTGTTCTCAGGGTTGTGAGTTTGAAACCCATGTTGATGGTAGAGATTACTAAAGAAAAATAAACTTTAAAAATAAATATGTAAAAAATAAAGTAAACCCTCCAAATGATGGAAGATGATAATTGCGTTGTACTTTGTACTGATCAGAGCACATCTGGAGCACTAGTCAATTCTAACAGTGCATTTTTAGAGCAACCCAGACAAATGAGAGTATTTTCAGAGACGTGAGGGGAAAATCGAAAAGAAACTTTTCCTAAATGGAACTGTTAAAGAGATGTACATTATTAGTTTAGAAAAGAGCAGATTATAAGGGCACATAGTAGCTAGCTCTCTTTGCATATGTAAAAGGAGATAGTATTTTTGGTATATTGCTCTAGAAAACAAGGGGTAGAAGTCATGAGGAGGCATATTTCAGCTCAAGCTAAGATGTGAATTAGATCTTCGCTTTGGTACTCGATCATTAGAGGCAACCAAGCAGAGGCTAAACTATCACCTAACTGGAATATTGTAGCTTTTAATTCCATTTCAACTATTAGATTTTATGTCCCTTCTTGCCCTTTGATCAGTGCATGTGAAATCCAGAATCTGATGAAGGAATTAGGACACATTGCACAATTCTACAATACATTTGAAAAGCTTTACCTGGTACCAGTTGATAGAGAACCTAGGTCTTCTTTTGGAACCGTGTTACTCACAGCTCTAAACTGACTGCAGTGTTGTGCATGATCTCATTCATATTTCTGATGTGTATTTCCAAGCAGAAATGGTATAAAATATCTCATATTGTGACCTCAGGGACATAATTTCAAGATATGTATAACTTGGAGAGCCAGAAATGTAGTCTTTTGGCTTTTTAAGAATCGAAACTTTTAAGGGAATTTTCTTAAAATAGATTGAGTTCAACTCGCCCTGCAATTTTCTGGAGGAAAACCTGTTACCAATTTTCGGAGAATCACCCTGGAAAGTGCTCTCTGACTTTCAGAAGTAGGATGAAAATCGCATTCCATGTGTATCACATCCTGTGCGTGGGCACAGTGGCTCTACAAAGTGTCACTCATGGATGTGTGCCCTGAGCGAGGGGTGGGGGAGTGGGTGACAGGACAAAGCCAATGAGTGCATGTGACCTGAGGGGAGAGGGGGGGAGGCCAAGCTGGGAGGGGTGGAACTCTGCAGAGGAGACAGGAAGAACTGGCAGGGCGTTTGCAAGCAGGGGTTTCAGTATTCAGCAGAGTACAGAGATTAAGCACAGATCAATGCAAGGAGACTGGAAAGAGTAAGAGTCCTTTCCTTTGCAGAAGGCACTTAGATAGATGAAAGGAGAATTGTATACTCCCAGATTTCAAGCCATTGGTATTGAAGAATGTAGAAGCCTGGAGATTCTTCTCTCTCTGCCTATGTCTCTGCCTCTCTCTGTGTGTCTCTCATGAATAAAATAAAATAAAATAAAAAAGCCTGGAGATTCTGATGGTTAAAAATACTACTGTATTTCTGAATATTACCTTTGAAATACTATTTTGAATAATGTAGTATTTTGAATAGTATTTAAAATACTATTTTTCAAAGTTCTTTGTCATTTAATGGGACCAGACATAACACAGTAGAAACTTTAAAAATTTAAAAAAATTTTGGAATCCCAAACCTGATTAATGCAGGGTATCAAATGTCTTAGTAAGGCCAGTGAATTTAGTGGGTATCAGTAATATCCTCTGCATTTTATTTTTTGTAGTAACTAGTACAAAAATTATGTCCCCAACTTCATATTCTGGTCCATTGGGTATTTTGGAAGACTAGAGCTAGTTTTGTTGTGCAAAACATTGTCTGGAGGGAAATTGGGCCAGGACATTAACTCAGTTGCTTTAAAAGCATAACAGCTGGTCCAAGTTTTACAAGTTTTTTCTCATTTATTCTAATATACCTTTTGTTCATATGGTTTTAAGGTTTGTGCCAGGAATTCCTCAGACTAAAGGAGAAATGCTGAGTATTATTCTTCATACCTTATAGCTTTACTTAGAAAATGTGCCAACTCTATTATTTTTCAAATATATTATTAAGAATTCTAGAGGCATCTGAGGGGCTCAGATGGTTAAGCATCTGACTCTTGATTTCAGATCAAGTCATGATCTCAGGGTGGTGAGATCAACCCTGCGTGGGGGTCTGTGCTGAGTGTGGAGCCTGCTTCAGACTCTCTCTCTCCCTCTGCCATGGTCCTTCCCCCCCACTTGGACTCTCTCACTCAAAAGTGAGTGATATTCAGATCCAAGTATTGAGTATTTACTGAGGAGAAACTTAAAATACAACTTATGACATTATAAGGAGTCAGGGCAGCAGAAGGGATATAGCACATAATAGATAAGAGTGTGGAGTCAGAGTCTGTCAGAGTTTAGATTCTAACTCTGCCATTTGCTACGTTGGATTCCTTGGATGAGTCAGTTTCTCTGTGACTTGGTTTCCTCAGTTGTGAAGTGTAAGTTTCCTTAATCTTACATATTTTGATGTATTGGGTAAGAATTTTATACCTTGGGACCTTTGGGAATGCCCTACAGGCTCACTCAGTAGAGCATATGACTCATTCTCAGGGTTGTAAGTTTGAGCCCCATGTTGGATATAGAGATTATTAAAAAAAAAAAAAAACTTTTTAAAAAATATAAATTTAATTTAATTAAGTGTATTATTTATTTCAGAGGTAGAATTTAGTGATTTGTCAGTTGTATATAACATCCAGTGTTCTTTACATCAAGTGCCCTGCTTAATGCCCATCACCCAGTTACCCTATGCCCCACCCATCACTCCTCCAGTAACCCTCAGTTTGTTTACTGTAGTTAAGAGTCTCTTATAGTTTGATTCCCTGTTTTCATCTTATTTTTCCTTCCCTTCCCCTATGTTAATCTGTTTTGTTTCTTCTTCTTTTTTTTAAGATTTTATTATTTATTCATGAGACACACACACACACACACACACACACACACACACACACACAGAGGCAGAGACACAGGCAGAGGGAGAAGCAGGCTCCATTTAGGAGCCCAACATGGGACTCGATCCCAGGTCTCCAGGATCACGCCCTGGGCTGAAAGCGGCGCTCAACTGATGAGCCACCCAGGCACCCATGTTTTGTTTCTTAAATTCCACCTGTGAGTGAAATGATATGGTATTTGTCTTTCTCTGACTTATTTCGCTTAGCATAATACCCTGTAGTTCCATCCCCATCACTGCAAATGGCAAGATTTCATTCTTTCTGATGGCTGAGTAATATTCCATTATATATGTATATATCACATCTTCTGTACCCATTCATCTGTTGATAGGCATCTGGCCTCTTTCCATATTTTGACTGTTGTGGACATTGCTGCTACAAACATTGGGGTGCATGTGCCCCTTTAAATCACTATGTTTGTATCCTTTGGATAAATGCTTAGTAGTGCAATTGCTGGGTCATAGGGTAGCTCTAAAAAATAAAATATTGTTAAAAAAAGGATCTTAGACATTTGAAGAAATTATGCATCTGTTTCAGAATTTCAAATCCGTGAACACAAGTAAACATAATATTGCTTAGATATTTAAAATGCAAGAATTCCATTTTAAAAAATGAGAGAATTTATGGGACACCTGGGTGGCTCAGCGGTTGAGCATCTGCCTTTGGCCCAGGGCATGATCCTGGAGTCCTGGGATCAAGTCCCACATAGGACTTCCTGCATGGAGCCTGCTTCTCCCTCTGCCTTTGTCTCTCCCTCTCTCTATCTGTGTGTCACTCATGAATAAATAAATAAAATCTTTTTAAAAAATAAAATAAAATAAAAAATGAGAGAATTTAGGTATATGTAGATTAAGGGACTTGGCTAAAATGTGAAAGACAAAGACTATATCAGGGATTCGTTCTTCTTATAACCTTTAGAGCATTACTTAAACATGCAAGCAAAAATAAAAAAATATTCAGAGCCAACTTTATTTTTTTTAAGTTTTATTTATTTATTCATGAGAGACACACAGAGAGAGGCAGAGACACAGGCAGAGGGAGAAGCAGACTCCCTGTGGGGAGCTGATGTGGGACTTGATCTCTGGACTGGGATCACGCCCTGAGCCAAAGGCAGATGCTCAACCACTGAGCCACCCAGGCGTCCCCAGAGCCAACTTTGGATCACAGATATCATTAGCACTTGTACCCTCTGGTGTTTTTACATACACAGCTTTTATTTATTATTTTTAAAATTACTATTTTTTTTTTTTTGAGAGAGAGATTGATAGTGCAAGCATGGGGTAGAGGGGCAAAGGGAGAGAGAAAATCTTAAGCAGGCTCCATGCCTGATGCGAGGCTCAATCTCACGACCCTGAGATCACGACCTAAGCCAAAATCAAGAGTTGGACTTAACCAACTGAGCCACCCAGGTGCCCCTATACATAGCATTAAATGCAAGATGAGTTATTTCAAGGTGAGTTTAAATGAGTGAGTTGAGTCATCTTACCTTCTGGAAAATACACTTATTTATTTTTCCATGCTAGCAACCTTAAGACAATTATCTATACATAGGCAAGGTAGAAGGATTAACTGGGGAAAGCAAACCGTATAATTCAAACCAAATGACCCCTTTGGTCTGAACTGTCCAAATAACTATGACTAATTTGGTTGTTTTTCTGTTTTGTTTTGTTTTGTTTGCTTCATTTTGGAAACTGGAGGATCAGCAAGAAAGTTGGATGAAGAAAGAACTGAATTTTCCAAACAACTGCCTCAATTTTCTACTCAGGGACAATCAGTGTTGACCCTTAAAATAGATAATAGGAAGTGCTATGAAAGTGTTTTACCCCAAAATAAGGACCGTAGATCCTGTCATTTCACTATTATGAATAATTTCTATTTAAATTTTATGTTTAAAATGTATGGCTATAATTAAGATGTTTGCTTTAAGCTGCTATCAGCAAAAACTTGATAGTGCAGTGTCACTATTGCCCATCAGCAGAAAGCAAGGCTAGCACATTGATTTCTAAATATCTGTCTCAGAGGAGAATAGGTCTTAGACATGAGCAACCAATTTTCCAAGATGCATGACTTGGATTTAGTCCAAAATGTGAACCCTAGAATTACCTATCAAGATAAAAGTAGCTGAGTTATAACACATAGAAACAAAAAAGCTAGAGCAAAATCAATTATAAGTTGCCACTATCTAAGAATATGAGAAGTCTCTTAAAATATTTGTCACCATGGCTTATGTGAACTAAACTATCAACTACATTAACTGATATTGACAGAACTTTCCACCTAACAACTGTAGAGTTCTTCTCTTCCATTGAACCTTTGAAATTTGCAAACTTCTTTTCAAATTCATGTTTAGTCATGAATATTGACTCATTGAAAAATATCTAATGAAAAAAAACAACAATCCCCTAGGATATGCTGACTACAGCAGTATTAAATTAGAAATCACAAACAAGAAATCTTGGTGTATTAGGTTGCTCAGGCTGCTACAACAAACTACCACAGAGTAGGTGGCTTAAAGATTAAGGTGCCAGCAAATTTGGTTTCTGTTGAGTCCTCTATTCTTGGCTTGTGCATCGCCAACTTCTTGCTATGTTCTCACAAGGGTGCGTGAGGAGAGAGGGACAGGTGAGAGGGCTTTCTGATGTCTCTTCTTAAAAGGACACACTAATCCTATTGGATCAGTGCCCCAACCTTATGACCTAATTTAACTTTTTTTTAAAACCTTATTTAACCTTAATTGCTTTCTTAGAGTCCCATCTTCAAAGAAAGCTATACTGGGGGTCAAGGCTTCAATGTATAAATTTTGGGAGAGCACAAACATTCAATCCATAATATTTGGAAAACCTCAAATATTTAGAAGTTAAGCAACAAACTTCTAAGTAATCCATAGATCAAACAAGAGATGACAGGAGAAATTGGAAAATATTTCAAACTGAATAACAATGAAAATATAAGAAATTAATTCTGGGGAGGATACAACTAAAGCAGTGCTCATCAAAACATTTACAGCTTTAAGTTCTTTATTTTTTATAAGGTTTATTTACTTTTTGAGAAAGAGAGAGTGCGAGCACACAAACAGGGGAGGTGCAGAGAGGAAAAGAGAGAATCTCTAGCAGACTTACCACTGAGTATGGAGCCCTGATGCCAAGCTGGATATGTGGCTTAATCTCACAACCTTGAGATCATGACTCCATTTGAAATCAAGAGTCAGATGTCCTA
The DNA here is from genome assembly GCF_018345385.1 of Vulpes lagopus. NCBI lineage: Eukaryota > Metazoa > Chordata > Mammalia > Carnivora > Canidae > Vulpes > Vulpes lagopus. The sequence continues at coordinate 128,597,069 of NC_054824.1, read as the reverse complement.
ACAACTGAGCCACTCAGGCGCCTCAATAGCTTTAAATTCCTATATTAAAAGAAGAAAGGTCTGGGTACCTCGTTGGCTCAGTCGGTAGAGCATGTGACTCTTGATCTCCAGGTGGTAAGTTCAAGGCTCACGTTGGGTTTAGAGTTTGCTTAAAAAAAGTAAATAAACAGAAGAAAGGTCTAAGATCAATGATCTAAGATTCCATCTTAATAAACTTAAAAACAGAAGACCAAAGCAAACCCTAAACGTGTAGAAGGCAGGAAAGACAGCAAAGAGCAGAAATCAATGTAATAGGAGACCTCACACAACAGAGAAAGTTAATAAATGTGACAGCTGGCTTTACATTATTCACTAGTAATGCTAAAAATATTAGCATAATTAGTCAAGCTTTAAAAAAGTAATAAAAAAATAAAAAAGGAACCAAGAGAAAAAAGAAATAACATATACCACCAATAAGAATGATACAGAAATTATTACCATAGAGTCCATAGACTCTAAAGTAACAATAAAAAGATATTATTAAAACATTTTACCAATAAATTTGATACACTATATAAAATGGAAAAGTTCCCAGGAAAATATAACTTACCAAAATTGACAAAGATGAAATACTATTTGAATAGCCTCCCTCTTATTGGTAGGAGATATGTTCCAAAACACTCAGTGGATGCCTGAAACTGAAGATAGTACCAAACTCTATATATCCTATGTTTTTTCCTATATATACACACCTATGATAAAGTTTAATTCACAAATTAGTTATAGTAAGATATTAATAATAGCTAATAAAATAGAATTATATGAATACTGTAATAAAAGTCATGTGAATGTGGTTTCTCCTTCTAAAAATATCATATTGTATTCACCCTTCTTATGATGATGTAAGATGATAAAATGCCTATGTGATGAGATGGAGTGAGATGAATGATGTAAGCATTGTGACTTAACATTAATGACCGAGGGAGGATCATCTGCTTCCAGACTGCAATGGACTGCAGGTAACTGAAACTATGGAGAGCAAGACCACTGATAAGGGAGAACTACTATATCTATTAAAGAAATTGACTTTTTCAGGACGCCTGGGTAGCTCAGTGGTTGAGGTGTGATCCTGGTTCCCCGGATTGAGTCCCGCATCAGGCTCCTACATGGATCCTGCTTCTCCCTCCGCCTGTGTCTCTGCCTCTCTCTGTGTCTCTCATGAATAAATAAATAAATTCTTTTTTTTTTTTTTAAAAAGAAATTGACTTTTTCATCAAAAAGCTCTCCATAAGGGGTGGCTCAGTGGTTGAGTGTGTGTGTTTGGTTCAGGTCATGATCCTGGAGTTCTGGGATAAAGCCCCATGTTAGGCTCCTGTGGGGAGCCTGCTTCTCCCTCTCCCCATGTCTCTGCCTCTCTCTCTGTGTCTCTCATGAATAAATAAATAAAATATTTAAAAAATTATTTCCGTGAAGAAAGCCCCAGTTTCAATGATGAATATTCAAACATTCAAGAAAAAAATAACACCAATCTTATACAAACTCTTTTATTTTTATTTTTTTAAACTTTTATTTTTTAAAAAATACCTTATTTATTTATTCATAGAGACACAGCTAGAGAGAAAGAGGCAGAGACACAGGCAGAAAGAGAAGCAGGCACCATACAGGGAGCCTGACGTGGGACTCGATTCCGGGTCCCCAGGATCACGCCCCGGGCTGCAGGCAGCGCTAAACCGCTGCGCCACCGGGGCTGCCCTACAAACTCTTTTAGAAATAGAGGAGGAAAGAAAAATTGCCAATTTGTTTTATGTAGCCAGAATAACCACAAACCAAATATAAAAAATAAATAAAATTAAAGACTAACATCCTTCATGAACACACTCAAAAATTCTTAAAAATTAGTCAAGAAAAGGCAATTACATATGAAAAGGATAATACATCATGATCGAGTAGAGTTTTATCCTGGAACACAAAATTGGTGTAACATTTGAAAATCAGTATAATTCACCATATTAACTGAATAGAGAATAAAAATAACATCATTTCAATAGATGCAGAAAAAGTGTTAGACCGAGTTCAATGTTCATTCGTGATTCAATTAACATCTGAATCACGAACATAATTAATGGTGAAATATTGAATATTTTCCTTCTAAAGTTCAGGACCAAATAAAGGATACTCCTCTTCATTACTTCTCTTCAACCTTGTTTTGTTTTTAAAAAGATTTTATTTATTTATTCATGAGAAACACACAGAGAGAGGCAGAGACACACGCAGAAGGAGAAGCAGGCTCTCTGCAGGGAGCCTGATGTGGGACTCCATCCCAGGACCCTGGGATCACAACCTGAGCCAAAGGTAGATGCTCAACCACTGAGCCCCCCAGGTGCTACCCCCTTCTATTCAACCTTGCAATGGAAGTCTTAGTCATTGCAATACAGAAAGAAAAATAAAGTATGAAAATCAGGGATGAATAATGCTATTTTTGTTTGCCAATGATATGATTGTTTACTTAGAAAGTGCTAAAGAACGCCTGCTAGAAATAAAGTTTAGCAAGGTTATAAGGTAAAAGGTCAATATACAGAAGTCAGTTATATTTTTATATGTTAGTACCAAAAAACTGGAAATTGAAAAGATTTAATTCACAATATTACTACAAAACTTTAATCACCTAGGAATAAATTTAACAAAAGATGTGCAAGACTTCCTCACTGGAAAGTACAGAACATTGCTGAGAGAAATTAAAGACCTAAATAAATGATGAAATACACTATGTTCATGGATTAGAACACTCAATATTGCTAAGTTCTTAGTTCCCCCAAATTGACTTATAGATGCAATATGATCCCAATCATCATTCTGGTGGAGTTATTTTTTTTTCAGAAATTGATGAGTTGATTCTAAAATGTGACTCAGAACTGCCAAAGTAAAATTTTGTAAATGTTCATTCGAGGAACATTTATTGACAGGGGCTATGAAACTAAGTAATTTTAAAACAAAAAGGACAAAATTGGAAGACTTAAGCAACTGATTTCAAGACTTACTGTAAAGTTACAGTAATCAAGATGGTGCGGTACTGGTATAAGGATAGACATAGATCAATGGAGTAGAATAAAGAATCCAGAATTAGAATGTCAAAAAAAAAAAAAAAAGAAAGAAAGAAAGAAAACAACAACAACAACAAAAAACAATTAGAATGTCAGATATATGGTGAATTGATTTTCTACGAAGGTGCCAAAGGAATACAATAGGAAAGGGAAATACTTTAAACAAATGATGCTGTAATAAGTTGATATCCCTATGAAAAAAATTAATGTTAACTCAGTCTCAAATCATTTACAAAATTAATTTTAAATGGATCATACATCTAAACATAAAAGCTAAAAACTATAAAGCTTGTAGGGAAAACCTTGGAAAAAAACCATCACCTTGATGTGTGTTTTGGAGGGTAAGTTTAAAAAATTAAAATTATAAAATATCAAGGAAAACATATAATTTTAAGTTTACAAATCATTGAACTCTTATAAATGAATACATCTATGCAACCAGGCCCTACATCAAGATCAAGAACATTACCAACACCCAGAAGCCTCGTGCCCCTCTCTAGTCAATATTTCTTTACCAATGTGTACCACTTTTCTGGCATGTCATTGTAGTTAATTTTGCCTAGTTTTTTTATTTCATAAACATGGAATCATCTAGTATGTCTTTGTACATGTAGTATTAGTTCATTCCTTTCGTATAGTATTCTATCATGTGAATATACCCTAATTTATCCATTCTACTGTCAAAAGTCATTTTCAGTTTTTCCAGTTTAGAGCTATTATCAATAAACTCCTATGAACTTTCTTGCACAAATCTTTTGGAGCACATATGCCTATGTATTAAATATGTATTTGAATGGAATTGCTGGGTCTGTAAAAATATGTTTGGCTTTATTAGGTAAATGAGGTATGGTGTTTCTAAGAGGGTTCTGGTCCAGATAAGTGGGACAGTAGTAGATTTATTTAGTTTCCAGAATTCTAAATGTAAAGAGCAATGAAAGCCAATGGGGCTGAATCAACGTAAACCTCCATAGCAGAATATCAGAGTTCTAGTTACTCCACATTGTTGTGAACACCCATGAACTGGCAATGGCATAACTTTAGCCATTATGGTGTCTGACAAATGATGTGGACACCCTCTTATTTGCTTATGAGGCATTTGGATGTCCTCTTTTGTGAAGTACCAGTGCAAATCATTTGCCTATTTAAAATTTGCATTGTCTGTCTTTCTTACTGATTTGTAGAAGTGCCAAATAATCTCTGGATGCAAGGATTTTTTTGGTCACAAAAAATGCGAATATCATCTCCTATTCTGTGACTTGTATTTTCACTCTTTTAATAGCATATTTGTTGAATAGAAAATTTAATTTAAATCCATTTAGCCATCTCTTTCATTATATGTCTTGCGTTATGTTTAGGAAATCTGCATATCCTAGTCTTGGGCATATTCTCCTATGTTATATTTAAATTTTTTTTCTCTTGGACATTTAGGTATGAATATCTGGCATAGATTTTTGAAGTCTGCTTTTGAAATTTGTATTCTGATCCACTGATCCATTTGTCTACATTTGAATCAATATTACAGTTTTTATTAATAAGTTTTCATATCTGATAAGTTTTTCATATCTGAAAGTGTTCTTTTTCTTCAATACTGAATTTTTCTTAGTCCCTTAGATTTTGATATAAACTTTATTATTTATTATTATTTTTAAATAGGATGACAGAAATTTTTTTGCTTTTTTTTTTATTTGAGAGAGGCAGGGAGAGAGAGAGAGAGCGCGCGCGCGTGAGAGAGAGAAAGAGGGAGAGAGAGAGAAAGAGCAGCAGAGAGAGAGGGACAAGTAGACTCCCTGCTGAGTGGGGAACCTAATTACAGGGCTTAATTCCAGGACCCTGAGATCATGACCTGAGCTGAAGTCAGGCGCTTAACTGACTGAACCACTCAGGCACCCCTTTGATATAAATTTTAGAATCAGTTTCACTAAATTTTCTATTTCTGCAAAAAATTTCTTTAATGTGCAAAGAATCGTCATCTTTAAAATATGGAGTTCTCAAAAAAAATGGTGTTCTCAAATCCATGAAGATTGCACAACCTTGATTTATTTGGGTCTTCTTTAATTTTTCTCTGTGATGTTTTGTTATTTTCTGAGTATAGGCTTGGATATCTTTCATTAATTTTTTTTCCTTAAGTATTTGATGTCTTTTGATGCAATTATAAGTTACATTGTTTTAACAAATTTTCAAATTTTGTGCATTGTATTATATAGGTTTTTTTCTAGTATATAGAAATACAAGTTCTTTTTATATATACTGACCTCATATCCAGTGATCTTGCTAAAATCACTTACGTCTACTGGTTGATGCAAAGTTCTTTCTGATTTTCAAGTGTACAATTACATCATCTATGAATAATGACAGTTTTATCTCTTTTTTCCTTTCTTTGTGGATTTTACTTGTTTTTTTCTTGCTTAATTGCATAGTTTACATCAAGTACAATGTTGAATAAAGGTGGTGACAGTGGACATCACTTTGTTTTTCCCAGGAAGGCTTTGAATATTTCATTGTCAAATATAGTTCCTGTAGGAGTTTTGTAGATACCTCTTATCAGATGGAGTGTATCCTTTTTTCTTAGTGGCTGAGAGTTTTTAGTATCAACAGATATTTTCATATGAAGGGATATTATATTTTATCAAATGCTTTTTGGGATCAATTGAAATTATTGAATGATTTCTCTCCTTTGTTTTGTTATTATAGTAGACTACAATGATTAGTCTTACAAATGTTAAATAATATGTTCCTTGGAATAAACCCAACTTTGTCATTACATGAATTTAATTTATTAATATTTTATTTGTAATTTTTGCACTTATGTTTATGAATAAAGTAGAATTTCCTTTTTTTTTTTTTTTTTTTGTAATTGACTGTTTTGATACCAGTATTATAATGGTTAGATAAAATGAGTTAGGAAGTGCTCTCTCTTTCTCACTTATCTGGAAGAGTTTAAGATACATTTTTTTTAAAACATGTTTGATAGAATTTACTAATGACTACATTTACTAATGGCTCTGAGAATTTTTTTCCATTACAGCAGCAATTTCTTTAATAGTATAATATTATACACATATTCTGTTCCTTTTAGTTTCTATTTTGTAAGGGATTTGTTACTTTCATCTAAATAATCAAATGTATTGACATAACTAGTTCTCTTATTATCTTTTGCATTTTTTGTCTGCTTTTTCATGCCTATATTTGCACCTTCTACCTTTTTTCTTGTTAAATTTTGCACAGGGTTTAAGAAAAACTTTAAAGATAAACATTTTGTCTTGTTGTATTATTCCAATTTGTTTTCTTTTTTTAAAAGATTTTATTTATTCATTCATTGTGTGTGTGTGTGTGTGTGTGTGTGTGTGTGTGAGGGGGAGGGGGCAGAAAACACAGGCAGAGGCAAAAGCAGGCTCTACGCAGGGAGCCTGACGCGGGACTCGATCTTGAGTCTCTAGGATCACTCCCTGGGCTGAAGGCGGCGCTAAACCGCTGAGCCACCCGGGCTGCCTAAATTATCCCAATTTGTTTTCTATTTCTTTGATTTCTGATCTTACCTTATGATTTCCTTATTTTCTTTAGATTTAATTCGCTAATTAAAAAAATATATTTTATTTATATATTCATGAAAGACACACAGAGAGAGGCAGAGACATAGGAAGAAGGAGAAGCAGGCTCCCTGAGAGGGCAGGGCAGGGGCCGGTAGGGGCCTGATGCGGGACTTGTTCCCAGGATCACACCCTGAGCCAAAGACAGACACTCAACCACTGAGCCACCCCGGCGCCACTGCTAATTTTCTTTTAGCTTCTTCAGGTGGATGCATAAATAGTTGATTGCCAGCATTCCTTTTTATTCATAAATATTTAAGTCTTAAAGTTTCTTTTAAGTGCTACTTCAGCTGAGTTCCATAACTTGGAAATGATGTATTTTCATTAGCATTTAGTTCAGAATTTTTATTTATTTATTTATTTATTTATTTATTTATTTATTTATTTATTTTTTATTTATTTTTTTTTTAGTTCAGAATTTTTCTAACTTCATTCTGATTTCTTATTTGGCCAAGAGGTATTTGGAAGCATGAAATTTCCATGCATTCGTGGATTCACTAGTTAGCTTTCTATTATTTATTTTTAGCTTAATTTCTTCATAGTCAGAGAACATACTTTTTATTATTGTAATCTTTGATTTCTTGATTTATGACCTAGTATATGATTTATCTGAATAATTTTTCCATGTGTATTTGAAAAGAATGTGTTCTACAGTTGTTGGACTATATTTTATTGTACTATATTTTATGTAACAATGAGGTCAATTTTGTTAATTGCCTTATTCAAATATTAAATAAGCTTATTGATCCTTTTCTGCTTGTTTTATCAATTATTTAAAAATTTTGTTTTTTCTGGAACCCTTCAAATATTAACTTTGTATATTCTGAGGTTGTATTATTACGCAAACAATTTCATTTTTATTTGATTTTTAAATTAAATTAAATCTTATTTCAAGAATATTTAACCTGAGATCTGTCCTCTTAACAAATGTTTAAGTGTGCAATATATTATTAATGACCATATGTCCAGCAGATCTCTAGGGCATATTCATCCTGCTTAGCTGAAATTTTATGCCCATTTATTAGTAACTCCCTATTTCCTCCTTCCTTCAGCCCCTGTCAACCATCACTTCATTCTTTGCTTCCATGAGTTTTTAGATACATCATCTAAGAGAGATCATGCAATATGTGTTTTTCTGTGGTTAGGTTATTTCATTTGCAAAATGTCCTCAAGATCCATCCATGTTGTTGCATATTGCAGAACTTTCTTCTTTTTAAGGCTGAATTATATGTATATATACCCTCGATGTATATACCATATTTTCTTTATTCATTCATCAGTTAATGGACATTTAGTTTATTTCCACATCTTGGCTATTGTGAATAGTGTTGTGTAGGATGGTAGTGTGCTAACATTTCTTCAAGGTCCTAATTTTAATTTTTGTGTATAATTTCCCAGCAGTGGGACTGTTGGATCATACTGTAATTCTGTTTTTAATTTTTTTGAGGAACTTCCATACTGTCTTCTGTAACAGCTGCACCATTTTGCATTCTTGCCAACAATGTACAGAGTTCTAAATTCTTCATATACTTGCCAACACTTGTCTTTTGTTTTTCTGATAATAGCCATCCTGACAGGTATGAGGTATTATCTCATTTTGGTTTTGATTTTCATTTCTTTGATGATTTGTAACATTCAGCACATTTTCATATGCCTGTTGATCATTTATACATATATTTTTGAGAAATGTCTATTCAAGTCCTTAGGCTACTTTATTAGTTATTAGTTTCTTTGCTATTGATTTGTAGGATATATTAGATATATGGTTTGCAAATATGTTCTCCCATCTCATTATGTTGCCTTCTCACTCTATTGACACCTTTGCAGTGATTCCTTTACTGCTGAAACTATTTGAAAATAATTTCAAAATAAGCTCCTTTTTTCTACCTGAATCTCTAAGTGATTTTACCTTTGTAATAATCTCTCTTCATCTGTCTTTTACCTTTCTTTCTTCTTACCTCCTCTTCCCTAATCTGCTTCATATCTCTGGGGAAAGATTACACAGGAGATATTAGTGAACTATATTTGTGTCTTGATGGTCAACTATAGTTCAGAACCATGGAGAGCAGCCCATATGGTTCAAACTTTTAATAGTCACGATATGATCATAGGATTGTTGGTCGGGGCACCGGGTGGCTCAGCAGTTGAGTGTCTTGCCTTCATCTCAGGTCATGATCCTGGAGTCCTGGGATCAAGTCCTGCTTCAGGCTTTCTGTGGGGAGGCTGCTTCTCCCTCTGCCTATGTCTCTGCCTCTCTCTCTGTATCTCTCATGAATAAAGTCTTAAAAAAAAAAGAAAAAGAAAAAGAAAAAAGAAGAATTGTTGACCTTCTTCCAAATTTGTGCAGGGCTAGAAACACTTCCATACCTCTTGATAAATGCCACTAAATTGCTTTTTTAGAAGTGAGACATTAATTTACAGAGCTGCCAAATAAAACTTCCATTATTTACCCTTCTTTCATTTATTTCACATAGGTGATGAAATGAGTGCCTACTTGTGTACTTGCTCTCACAAAACTAAAAATTTAGATGGGAAACAAATAAGAAAACAAATGGAAAAAAAAAGAAAACAAATGATTATATTACAATGAGATAGAGACTATATTAAAGTATGCTATGAGACATGTAGAAGTACTTATTTTGCTACACTTGAAAGTTAGAATTCTATCTCACAAGAAGGTGTAATTTGAGCAGAATGTGTTTGAAGGGAAAGAGACTGGCTGGAGGACAAAGGTGAGGTCAAAATATATCCCAGTATGTTGTGCCAAGGATTAGGACTATGAGAAGTCACTGAAAATTTTTATGGAAGTGAAAAATGTTTATATATGCACTTTAGAGAGTTCACTCTAGAGAAAGTAGAATTGAAGCTAGGCAGGACTAGAGGCTGAAAGAGCAATTAATGGGCTATTGAAAAACTGAGGTGAGGTATAATGAAACAGGAAAGTGAGGCAGTAACTGAGAATGGAAAGAAGTGGGACTGATTTGAGAGATGTGTAAGAACAAAAAGATAGGAGGAAAGACTTAACTACAACAAAAAGCAAGTATATTTCTCATAGAAAGGTTTTATAGAAATTGTATATGAAAAACATTTTTGCTTTTTAAAGAAGATTTATGTATTTACTTTAGAGAGGGATTGGGAGGGGCAGAGAGAGAGGGAGTGAGAAAACCAAGCGGACTCCACACTCAGCATGGAGCCTGACTTGGGGCTTAATCCCACAATCCATGTAATAATGAATGACCTGAGCCAAAAGTCCAATGCTCAACTGACTGCACTACCCAGGTGCCCAAAACATATATGCTTGCTTGCTTGCTTTATTTATTTACTTATTTACTTACTCATTCATTCATTCATTCATTCATTCATTCATTCATTCATTCATGAGAGACACAGAAAGGAGAGGCAGAGACACAGGCAGAGGGAGAAGCAGGCTCCATGCAGGAGCCCGATGTGGGACTCCATCCCAGAACTCCAGGATCATGCCCAGAGTCGAAGGCAGACGCTCAACCACTGAGCCACCCAGACGTCCCGAATATATTTGCTTTTTATCTTAAAGATTTTATTTATTTATTTGAGAGAGAGAGAGAGAGCGAGAGAGCGAGCGTGAGAGAGAGCATCAACTGGGGAGAGGCAGATGGAGAGGGAGAGGCATATTCCCCAGTGAACAGGAAGCCTGATGCAGGGCTCTATTCCAGGACTCTGGGATCATGACCTGAGCTGAAGGCAGACGCTTAACCCAGTGAGCCACGCAGGCGCCCCATATTTACTTTTTGTTATATTTATGATAAATCTTTCTTCCTGATTGTTATTTTCTGATTATTACATTTTTTTGTTAAATAGTAGTTTTAAATTGTGAAGTAGTAAAATATACTGATTTCTTCTTTTGCGATTCCTTATATTCTTAAATTTAGAATTAATTTACAGATTTGGGAAGAACTGTCATCTTCACAGTGTTGAGTCCATAAAAAAAGTCTATCTATTTATTTAAGTATTCTTTCAAATTATTTAGTTTTTCAAAACAATTAGTTTTTCAATAAAGTTTTATAGTTTTCTTCACAAAATACTTCCATGTTTTAAAAATTATATGTATGTCATACATATTCCAATAACTTATATTCCAATAAGTTCAAATAATTAATTGCTGTTGTCTATTTTCTAGGTATCTGTTACTAATATGTAAAAGCACAATTGATACTTTGATCTTTTGCCTAGCAAACTTGTATAACTTTTTCTGTTGTAAATAATTTTCATATAATAAAATAAAATAAATTTTCTCTCTGCCATATAATAAATAAAATAAAATAAAATAATCATCTGCCAAATGACTTATTTTATTTTTCTTTCTGACCCATAAGCCATAAATTTCTTTCTCCTTACCATGCTAACTAGGACTCAGTATTATCCTGAATAGGGGGAATAATACAGTGCATTCTTAACTAAAGAAACCAATTTTTCAAGAGGACTTACAATATTAAATGTTAATTTACCAAATAGAGAGCTTCAAATGATATGAAGTAAAAACGGATAGAACTCAAATGAGGAAGAGACCAATCCACCATTATAGTCAGAGATTTCTATAGTTTTCTCTCAACAATTAATACATGTATACCAAAAAATCCACTTTAAGTCTAAAGATACAGAAAGAAATATCCTTCTATGAGGATAGATGTAAGGATATAAGAATAGGTATAAGGATAGTGTTGTGGGTTCAAATGCATCCATGAAAGAGATGTGTTGAATTCTTAACCTCCATACTTATATATATATATTTTTTTAATTTTTATTTATTTATGATAGTCACACACACAGAGAGAGAGAGAGGCAGAGACACAGGCAGAGGGAGAAGCAGACTCCATGCACCGGGAGCCCGATGTGGGACTCGATCCCGGGTCTCCAGGATCGCGCCCTGGGCCAAAGGCAGGCGCCAAACCGCTGCGCCACCCAGGGATCCCCCTCCATACTTATAAATGTGACTTTATTTGGAAATAGGATCTTTGCAGCTGTAATCAGGTTAGATGAGGTCATATTGGATTACAGTGGGCCCTAAATCCAATGACTGGTGGGTGTCTTTATGAGGAGAGAGAGATTTGAAGACACAGAGACAAGGGAAGCAATCCAAGTGATAACAGAGTTAGAGACCGGAGTTGCCACAGGCCAAGGAATGCCAAGGATCATCAATATCCAACATAACCTAGAAAAGGAAGAGGAAGAGGATTCTTTTTTAGAGCCTTCCAAGGGAGTATGGCCCTGCTGACACCTTGATTTTGGACTTCTAGACTCCAAAGCTGTGAGAAAATAAATTTTTGTTGTTTTAAGTCACTCAGTTTGTGATAATTTTTGTTACAGCAGCTCTAAGAATAAACATAACATAACAGATAAATATAACAGATAGATATAGGAAGACAAGGCAAAGATATAGAAGACTTGAAGAACATGACCAATGTTACCTAATTAACATTTAGAGAACATCCTCCTAACAAGAATAGAATACATACTTTTTTTCAAGTGTGCACAGAATATTTACCAAGACAGACCATATGCTGAGCCTTAAACCAGCTCTCAGTAATTTAAAATTATTCAACCATACAAAGACATTAAATTATGAATCAAGAATAGAAAGATCTGAAAAATTCCAAATATTTGAAAAATAACAAATTTTCATTGATTGAGACAACCTTGTAATTCAGGAGTATGGATTTGAATGTGATATCTTTTTTTTTAATCTTCTAATTAGGTTATTCTTATTCATTGCTATCGATTTTATGAATTTAGGACCCTTTGTTAAATACTTCTATTAATTCTCATGGTTTTTTCCCCAGTGAATTTGTCTGGGTTTTCTGAATATATAACAACCTGTTTTTTTCCTTTCCAATATTTATACTACTTATTTGTATTTCCTTTGCCCCAAATTTTCAGAACAATATTAAATATTAATAATTAACAGTGCTTTGTTCCTGATTTATACCAGAAAGCCCCTATCGTTTATCAACTTCTCAAAGAGATCTGTGATCCTAAAAGTTGAGAACCATTCTTTAGAACCACGAGTTATTAATATTCATACAATCTTTAATCTATAGGAGATGATTCTTGAGATCACAAGGTTAAGTGACTAGTGTTCTAAGATCCTACAACTAGATGGTGGAAGAAACATGAAGAGAATTTCTTTCCATTTACAGTTTTGTTGTTAACCATACTTTGCAACACAAATTGTAATGCTTTTCCTCACCTCTGATCTTTTTTAAATTGCAAATTATTGCAATTGCATTTTTTAAAGTAACAAGTTTATTGAGCTATAATTCACATAACATATAATTCATCCACTTAAATTATACAATGCAGTGGCTTTTTGGCACATTCACAGAGTTATCATCACAATTACTTTAGAATATTTTTATCACCCCTAAAAGAAGCCTGGTAGTCCTTAGCCATAACCTTCCAACTCTTCCACTCCTCCTCCCCACTTCCCTCAGCCCTAACCTATTTTCTATTTTTATAGATGTACCTATTCTGGATATTTTATATAAATGGAAAGATATGTGGTCTTTTAGGACTGGCTTCTTCCACTTAGCATGTTTTCAAGGCTCATCCATGTTGTAACATGTATTGATAATATTAATAATATTCTGTTTTATAGTGTATACTTAATTGTTCATCTATCAGTTGATGAACATTTGGACTGTTTCCACTTTTTGGCTATTGAGAATAATACCATTATGAAGGTTCACATACAAGTTGTTTTTTTTTTTTTTTTTACGATTTTATTTATTCATGAGAGACACAAAGAGACAGAGACATAGACAGAGAGAGAAGCAGTCTCCTTGCAGGGAGCCCTCAATCCCCAGATGAGGATCACACCCTGAACTGAATGCAGACGCTCAACCCCTGAGCCACCCAGGCATCCCTTTACATACAAGCTTTTGTGTGGACATACATTTTCATTTCTTCGAGGAATAAGTGCTGCATCATATGGTAACTCTATGTTTTACAGTTGAGAAACTCTATGTTTAATGAACTGTTTTCCAGACCACTGCACCACTTTAACCTTCCCATCAGTAGGATAGAAAGGCTTAAATTTCTCCATATCCTTGTCTCACTTGTTATTCTTTGTTTTCTGATAATAGCCATCCTAGTGGATGTGAACTGGTGTTTTATTATGGCTTTTTCATCTCCCTGATGACTAATGATGCTGAACATCTTTTCATGTGCTTGTTGCCTATTTATTATCTTTCTTTGGAGAATCATATATTCATATCTTTTGCCCATTTTTTAAACTTTGAGATTATTTAAACGTTTATTGACAGTTCAAGTTTCCTCTTTTGTGAAATGACTTTGTCACTTGTGTCTATTTTTCCATTGTATTGTTTCCTTTTTTCTTATTAACCATAGTTCTTTTGTGTAGATATGTATCTTTTCACATTTGTAGCTTGTATTTTTGCTATTTTTGTGGTCTTTTGATGAAAAGAAGATCTTAAATTCAATTATCAGTCTTTTCTGTTAGGATATGCACTTTCGGACTCTTGTTTAAGAAATCTGTCCCTCTGGGACACCTGGGTGGCTCAGTGGTTGGATGTCTGCCTTTGGCTCAGGAGGTGATCTCGGAGACCCAGGATGAAATCCCACATCAGGCTCCCTGCGTGGAGCCTGCTTCTTCCTCTGCCTGTGTCTCTGCCTCTCTCTGTGTCTCTCATGAATGAGTAACTAAAATCTTAAAGAAAGAAAGAAAAAAAAGAAAGAAAGAAAGAAAGAAAGAAAGAAAGAAAGAAAGAAAGAAAGAAAGAAAAGAATTCTGTCCCTCCTTGGAGCACTTGGGTGACTCAGTTGGTTAAGCATTCAACTCTTGATTTTGGCTGAGGTTGTGATCTCGGGGTCATGATCTTGAGGACATGAGATTGAACCTCACATGGATCACCACGCTCCACATGGAGTCTGTTTGAGATTCTCTCTCTTTCTCCCTCTCCGTCTGCCCTTTCTCCTGCTCTCTCTAATAAAATCTTTAAAAATAAAGATGTATGAAAGGGAGGCAGTATAGTGTACTGGTGTATAGTGTATTAAGATGGACTCAAAAGGCAGATCATTTAAGTTAAATTCACAGCTCTTCTACTTAGGGCTCTGAGACAATTTAACCTCTTTTGCCTCAGTTTCCTCATTTATAAAATGAAGTGATACTAACAGTACCTACTACATAGGGTTGTTGGGGGAATAAAGGAGTTGGCATATATAAAATGCTTAAAACCATAGCAGGCATGTAATAAGCATCAAATAAGTGTTTGCTGTCATTATTTGCATCTTTATTTCACCCGATCTGATTTTTTGAATGAGTTGGATTTTTGTTCCAAAGAGATAACCTATTATTAAAGCACCATTTATTGAATAATTCATTCTTTATGCATTGCTTTGTTCATGTTTCAAGTTGGTCTAACTTGCAGCTCTGTATTCCATTCCATTGGCCTACTCATCTTTGCCTATCTTTTAATAACTGTATTATAACCTTAGTATGTCTGGCTTGCTGGTAGAATAAATCCCTTGTTATTTCACTTCCAAATCATCTAACTGTTCTTTGATCTTTGCTCTTAAATGTGAATTTTAGGATTAGTTTGTCAAATTCCATAAAGTCTTTGTGGGTATTTGATTGAAATTGCATTGAACCTATAGATTAATTTTGGTAGAATTGACATCTTTATGGTACCTCTGTCACTACCAATGACAGCAGAAATTAAAATTCTCCAAAAACGTGTTTTCTTACATCATACACTTTCAGATAGGATTCTTGCAACTATATGTCTAGCTGACCAAAACCAGGTCAAATGATGATGCCTAAAAATATGAGTTCTGCCTTCTACTTGTAGGAGAGCAAATGAAGAGATGAACTGTCACATATATATGATAAAGGTACCTATATATTTAGTCCATTATATCATTTCCAAATGAGTACAATATTTTTTTAAACAATCTTATTTATTTGAGAGAGGGAGGGAGAGAGCAGGAACATGAATAAGGGGAGGGGCAGAAGGAGAGGGAGAAGCAGACTCCCCACTGAGCAGGGAGCCCATTGTGGGGTTCCAACTCAGGACTCTGGGATTATGATCTGAGCTGAAGTGAGACACTTGACAGAGCCTTCCAGGCACTCCTAAAATGAGTACAATTTTGTTTCTTCCTTTTTTTTTTTTTTTAAGATTCATTTATTTATTTGAGAGAGTAAAGGAGTGCAAGGAAGGGCAGAGGCAGAGGGAGACAGAAACTTTAGCAGACTCTTCACTGGGCTCCGAGCCCGATGTGGGGCTCCATCTCATGACCCTGAGATCATGACCTGAGCCAAACCAAGAGCTGGAAGCTTAACTGACTATACCACTCAGGGGCCCCTTGTTTCTTCCTTTTGAAATCCTAGAAGTTTTACTTATTTTTTCTTCTTTAGCTGCTTTTGTAGAAAGCTAGAGAAGTATTGAATAGAAAAAGTGATAATGGACATCTTTGTTTTATCCTGATTTTAAAGTAAATGATTCTTATATTTCAGCATTGAGTAAAGTGTAGATTTTTGCTACATTTTTATCGAGTTTTTGGAAGTATTTATATATAATTTAAAAGCAAACAGTAAAAAAAAGCAAGCATTAATATCATCTCTTATTTTAGAAACATAAAGGAGAAAAATATTTATAAAAGATTTTTATCTACAGATTTAATTACAGAAGACTTATATGGAGCTTGAATACCTATAATAAGTAGAAAATAGAATTATGGGCTTTGGAGTATAAAATTGTAGTTATGATTCATCCTTACAATAATTGGGAAATGGATGTCATGTTAGTTTTAGAATATTAATAAATAATCTTAAAACATCCAGTGCAGTAAACAAAAAATGTGCGCCAGTTATGTGGATTATATATATTTAAGCCTCCCCCCACCAAGGTTTTAAAATAACATAATGTAAAATCTTTGAGCTTAAAAAAACTTTTAATATATGAATTTGCTGGGCATATGACCTCCAATACTCTGATATACAGCTAGGTATTGAGAACTATGTACTCAGTAATTAGAGTGATTTTTACTGGGTTTTAAAGCCAATACTCAATAGCACCACCTACTGTTGACACAGTGAAATTTAATAATAGTGGAAATCTCTGAATCCTTGCATTGAGACAAATACAAGAAATCTTCTAATCCCAACTTTATAAGCTAACAAATAGAGAATGTGAGGCTCAGAAAAGGTAAGGGACCTGTCAAAAGCCACAGATTTTTTTGCTAAAACCATGTATACTGTTGCAAACTAAAATTGCTGTAGGTGCTTTCAAAGGAAGGAAACGTAGAAAAGCAATTTATCAAATAATCAAATATCTAGGGTTAAATTGTGCTGGTTCTGTTCCTGGCTCCACTGCTGGCTCCACTGCTATCTTTGGGCAAATTAATTAGCTGGTCTATGCTTCAGTTTCAGTGTCTGAAGATTGGTGATGCATGTACCTCTCGGGTTTGTGTGAGAAGCAGAAGTAGTAGAGAATGTAAAGCATAGTGCTTGGCAGATAGTGACCAATAATGGTGATACTATTTGTATTCACAAGTGGTAGCACTACTTTTGAACCAAGGCCTCTCTGACATCAGTGTCTGTGTTCTTTAAACTTGACTTAGCAGCCATCAGAAGAGACTGGTGATTCAATCCATACAAAATAAAATAAACAGTGAATGTTAGATTAAACAGTGTATCAAAATACAAGCCCATTGGCTGAGCAGAAGTTTTAGGAAATTCTTTGATTTGGGGAGAGAAGAAAGTTCGTTCTCATATTTAATATTGGAAAAGAGGTCCTGAGTTGCTTGTGTTATTACTATTTTGTCTAGCAAGTAGCCTCTCTTTTGGTGATAGACTTTCTCCTCTTGACCTTGAGGGTATCAAGCTTGGACAATCAGCATCTCATTTTTCCTGGACACAGTGAATAATCCAGAGGACCTGTGATGAAAAAGGGCCAGTGTCCAGACGAATCAGATAAATGAGAGATGTGTGGTATCTCAGACCCCATACATATTGCAGGATACCTCATTCTTAATAAAGTGTGGTAGACACCCTAGACTTTTAATTTTTATTTTTTAAAAAGGTTTACTTATTTGAGAGAGAGAGAGAATAAGCATGAGCAGGAGGGGCAGAGGGAGAGATATTTTCAAGCAGACTCTGCACTGAGGGTGCAGCCCAAAGTGGGGCTCCATCTCACAAGCCTGAGATCACCACCTGAGCTGAAACAGAGTCAAATGCTTAGCAACAGAAGCCTATGTTTTGCAGCCTCTGTTGGAGATAGGTGTGCTTGTGAGGCTCACTAAGGCCGGGGGATGTGAAATTATTGAATGCCATTAATACAATTTGATCCTAAACCATTAATCATGTGTTTTTCCATTCTCTTTTCCCCACTCTTGCAGCCTGGAAAGCAGATGTGGCAATGACTCAGCATTAACCTTTAGATGAGGATAACACCTTAGAAGATAAACACCTTAGAAGACCAAGAGAGACTAGGAAATAGATTTTTACAGTGAGTTACTCACTGGAAACACCATGTGTGGATATGGTATTAGACTGTAAAGTCAATGCATAAGACAAAAATCCATTCAGGGTCAGCCATAAAAAGGAACGATGTACTGATACATGCTACAGTGTGGACCAACCTTCAAAACGTTACGCTGAGTGAAGGAAAAGTGACAAAAAGTCACTTGTATGATTCCATTTTTATGTAATGTTCAGAATGAGTAAATCTATAGAGACAGAAAAAGTATATTAGTGATTGGCAGGGGCTGGAAGAGGTAAAGGGGTAGAGAATAACTGCAGATGTGTACCAAGCTTTTTTTTTAGGGTGATGAAAATGTCCTGATATTAGAAGCAATGGTTGTGCCACGCCACCAAAATGTAGGGGATGAATTTTATAGACTGTGAATATTTCAAAAAATTCATTTAAGCTTAATTGCTCTTGAAAGTCCTTCTCAGAGGGGCTAATACAACTAGTTTTAACTCTGGTGTAAAAATGTTGCCTTTTTAATTCTTATTTTGAGCCAAAATATGTTATAACTTGAGTCATATTTGTATGGGATTCTCACCTAAAGGGATTGAGATTCAAGGTATTCAAAAGGGAACGTCTACGTCTGCGGATACACGGATACACGAGGGATTTCCAAGAGGTGCTCAGGCACCAATACTTTTAAGGGGGTGAATTTCCAGATCCTCAACTTGCACGTTATCTTTTCTAAACTGATTTGTGGCTAAGCTGTCACGATATCCTTTTATACTTTCCTTCCTCCCACCTCTCAATTTACAGGAGGAAGGCATACCTCTTGCCTGTCATATCCTTACCACAGTAAAAACCTCAAGGTGCCAAACAATCCGACAGATTCGAGATACTGGTGTTGGGGAAGCCTCCTTTATTAAGTCAAGGTAGCATAAAACCACGACGTGGCGTTGTACTTCTCCTTGCTTTCTATTTCTGGCAAATAATTCAGAAGGAATCCAAGCCAATTCCGTGACACGGGAATAGAATCCCTTTCATTCACTTCTACTTATGTAAAGGAACAAGCTAGAAAAAGGAAGCTAAGAGAGGCAGCCAGTTTAGGACTCCCGTTTGGTAAGGAATTACTGGCTCCCCACACCTCCATCGTTGCGAAGGAAACCTCCTAGCACCGTGAAAACACGGATGCGGCTGCAGGGGAGACTCAGGTATTCGCAAGCAAACTCAGCCTGCGACCAACAAAGACGCAGGAGCTCAAGAGTCCTCCCTCACACTGGTGTAAATTGCAGCACCCACGGGAGCACACTTCTGCTCGCTGGTTGACTCCACGATCGCAGTAGTCCGTTTCTGTTGTTTTTAAAATTTACTCGCGAGAGACACAACAAGAGAGGTAGAGACATAGGCGGAGGGAGAAGCAGGCTCCCCGTGGGAAGCCCGATGCGGGACTCGATCCCAGGACGCTGGGATCACGACCTGAGCCAAAGGCAGACGCCCAACGGCTGAGCCACGCAGGCGCCCCGTGGTAGAGCATTTCTAAAAGCGTATTTAAGTGATACCAGGTCTGTTCAGGCCGGCGCCACGGGAACCACTCTTCCCCGAGCAGGTATCCTTTGCTGCTCTACCCGGAGCGCCAACAACCACAGGACCTGCCGGTTTCTAGGGAGAGCCTGGGGGGGCAGGGGGGCAAACAGGCCCCGCCCACTGTGACGTCGCGGATCCCGAACGCCGACCCGCACGCGTGCCCCTGGCACCTCTCTCGGCTTTGCCAATGGCGGGCGTGAGAACCAGGCCTAAAGTCGCGCGTCTCCCGCTCGGCCCCGCCCACCGCGCTTGTAGCCCCGCCCCACCCGGCAGAGGCCCACCCATCGCACCATTTCCGGCGCCGGCCTCCCAACCGGCCTCCGTAGCTCTTCACTTCCCTCTCCTCGGCTCCCCTCCCCCGCCCCATCTCCTCCTCTAATACCGTCACGTGAGGGGCGAGCGCGGGGCCTGCCGGGACGGGTACTGCCGGTGGGTCAGGGTTCGGCCTCAACATGGCGGTTCCGGCCGGGCAGTGACCAAGGTTTTGCCGTCGGGAAGACTAAGTGGCGTTTGTCGGCGGCTCCACCTATCCAGGTGGAATGCGAAGACGCCGGGGCGAGCCCTGAGGAGCGGCGGTGCCGGGGAGGGGTCGGTGGCGTGTGCCCGGGAGCCGAGGCAGCGGCGTCTGTTCCTTCCATTGGTCTCCAGGCTTCAGTGCGGAGCCCCGCCCGGCCGGGCTAGGCCGGCGGGCGGCGGCAGGAGCTGCTGCAGCGGCAGGATCGGCCTCAGACAGTGGGCCGGAGGGGGGGCGCCGCCGCCGCTCGGGCCGCGGCGATGGCCCAGTGTGTACAATCGGTGCAGGAGCTCATCCCGGACTCCTTCGTCCCCTGTGTCGCCGCTCTGTGCAGCGACGAAGCCGAGCGGCTCACTCGTCTCAATCACCTTAGCTTCGCGGAGTTGCTTAAGCCCTTCTCTCGCCTCACTTCGGAGGGTATGTGGTCTCCTCCCTTTTTCGCTGTGCTCCGTGAAAGCCGGGCCGGGAGAAGGAAGTTGGGAGCGGGCCGGGAAGAGGAGGGCGATGTTTACACCTCGGAGCCCGTCGAGTGGCGTCCGGGGCTGGGGCCGCGCGGCGTCCCCCGCGGCGGCTGGGGGAGGGGCCACGAGGGAGGTTGTCAAGACAGCGCGGTCCTAACCTCCAGGTTCCCTAGGCGCTTTCCTGCTGACCCGGACGAGCCGGGCTGCTGGGTAATTAGTGTCAAGAAAACCATGACCCCTGAGAAGCGCGTTGAGACGGTTTCAGCGGCCACAGGGAGGGAATTAGGAAGTTAAGTTGCTAGGGCAGGGAAGGGTAGGAAGATGCTGCCTCTTAGACCGATGAGGTCTTCCTGGAGAAGACCGATCATCTCTCTCTGGGTGTTAAAACTGGACTTCCAAAGTTCTCTTGAATATTACATTCTTCTGGTAACGGGGCCTCTTCCTAATCTTCTGTTGTTTTGTTTTGTTTCTTTTTTCTTTGAAAATGTGAACATTTTCTTTTTTTTTTTTTTAAAGATTTTATTTATTTGTTCATGAGAAACACACACAGAGAGGCAGAGGGAGAAGCAGGCTCCATGCAGGGAGCCCGACGTGGGACTCGATCCCTGGTCTCCAGGATCACACCCTGGGCTGAAGGCAGCGCCAAACCGCTGAGCCACCCAGGCTGCCCGAAAATGTGAACATTTTCATAAATATATAATGTGTAACCTCTCCCGAAAAAAAGTTAGAAAAGTAATACTTTGTAATGGCCTTTTGCCCGAGGGACGAGGAAGTAAGGACATATTGTAATTAATCTAGATAGTTGGAGTTGAATAGATTTATAGGAATAGTAAAGCCTTGGAAATTTAGTTTTTCAGATAAAAGTTTAGCCAGCGGGAGAAATGAGTCTTTTATTTAAGAGCTACCTGTTTTCTCCACCTTTAGATTCTTTATTAGGGAAAAATAAGCATAATAAAACTACTGAGTATTTAACCAGTGTATCTGCCTTTGTAAACAGCATAGCAAAGTATAGGTTAGGTTCTTTTGTTAAGGTGTGTGTAAAGCGAAGGGTTCTGTAACCAGACTGCGTCAAGCCAACCGTTGTGATGTTTATTTGATTATGATGATTTCTCCACAAAAAGCGCTGTGGCATGAGTTTATGTATTTACATGCCACGGGTGTGTATTCTTTGAGAGAATAGCTCCATAAGTTCACTTTATTATTTAAAGGAGGGTGGGAACTCTCCAAAAAAAAAAAAAATAACAAAGTTTAGGAACTCTTGGATTTCTTCAGCTTGTACTCTTTGTGTTCTACTAAATCAACAAGAACAAAGTACCCTATATTCTTAAATTCTTTAAAAAGTGAGAATCTGTTTGACCCTGATGTGTATGCCCTTTCCTGCTTTGTTAATAAAGAATAATAATGCTAATATCCGATACCTGCTGTATTTAGCTTTTCTCTTAGTTCTCATTGAATCCTATGGGGTAGATAACTGTTATCACCACTTTAAAATTTGAGGACGTTGAGCATAGAGATGTTAACTTGTCCACAGTATTTTTTTTTTTTTTTTTGTCCACAGTATTTCGTGTGAGAAAGATTTAAAAACAGGCAGTGTGACTCAAGGTGTCCTTAACTCCTCTCCTGGCAATAGGATTGTTTATTCATACTAGAGAGCAGTGCTGTCCAGTAGAAATATGTGAGTCATATATATAATTTTAAATTATTTAGTAGTCACATTATAAAACAAAGTTAAAAAACCCAGTGAAATTAGTTTTAATATTTCCAAAATGTTACATTTCAACATATCAACAATATAAAACATCTTAGTATTTTACATTCTTTTTCTATTGCCACGTCTTTGAACTTTGGTGTGCATCTAGACATTTAGACGATTTATGTTGCCCAATAGCTACATCTGGCTGGTATTGAATAGAGCAGTGAATAGGAGCTCACTTCAATATTCTGATTTCATTCTGTAAAAGGCAAAAGGTTAAGGGAAGGAATATAATTCCAAGGTTAAGTAGAGAGTTGGTGGAGAGAAAGAGTGCCAGCATTTCCTGTTGACGAGGGGAGTGAGGTTAGAATGGCATAGCCAAAAGGTATGTTATGACTGAGTGGTTGGGGAACAGTGAGGAAATTATCCCTATCAGAGTACAGGATAATAAGGGAAGATGCCTAGATAAGGAAGGGTCTTGAATTCTAGGAAAGGAATTTTGGATTTCTTATCTAATGGTTAAGTATAAGGCACTCATAGATTCTTGAACAAGGGCATTAAATTAGGGAGATTAGAATTATGTGGTCTATAAGGGTAAGTAGGAGTTGATAACCATTTCAAAGTTTAAGATGTTTAGGGTATAGACTTTGGCGGTGGCATTAGAAATTCAGTGAAAAGGACTTAATTTGCCTGTGTTCAATTTTTTGCTGGTCAGTAAATTTTGGGGTTCTTTGCCATGTAGAAAATGCTACTTTTTTTGTTTCAAGTGTGAGGATTCCTCTTAGCTGCTTATCTTTAGGCAATGAGGCATGAGAATATAACTTCAAACGCATACTTTAAGAATACAACTAACCAAAACAGCTAAAATTTCCTTAGGAGGAGAAAGGAATGTTAAAAAAAGTGATAGGACTCCTTTAGTGGCCTATGAGTATTTGAGATCAAAACTGTTGAATATTTCCAGGGGACTTTTTTTTTTTTTTTTAAGGTTTCAGTAGGAAAACTGATGGTTTAAAGCTGTACTGAGGGAGGGTTGATAAAACAAATTTGAATACCATGCATATATAGGACTTTAAAAATAGAGTTTAAACTTACGTATTAGGCAGTGGAGAGCCATTCTAGATTCCTTGGATATATTTTTTAAAATTCAACAAGTACTGCTTTTTATTAAATAATGGTGATTATATATATTCTTCTCATCATTATGCTAGATATATGTTTGAAACTTAACATATATTTATCATTTCAACACAAAGTTTGTAATCTTAATACTGCTTGAGAAATTTCCACTGGCCATCTATTACGGAGAGTAGTGGTCACATAATTACTTAATCAAACCTCACTGTTTTTGCTCTCATAGTGATAGTTCTTCAGTAATTCTAAACAGGGTTTCAGTGCATCATTTAGACATTTATAAGACTTAAATAATTTCACTTAAACACCAACTTTGAAAGTAAAAACTTCAAAACTTCAAAACTTTTACTTTCAAAAGGTATATATTATTATTTTTAAATGGATTAAACTTATTTAAGGGTTTAAAAAGAATAGAATGTAATTTTTATATAAATCTTGAATATTTTCTGAAGGACTTTTGAAGGGTACTTACTGCATCTAGTTTTCTTTCTTTCTTTCTTTCTTTCTTTCTTTCTTTCTTTCTTTCTTTTTCTTTCTTTCTTGATTTTATTTACTCATGAGAGAGAGAGAGCGCGCACGAGCGCGCGTGCGGCAGAGACACACAGGCAGAGGGAGAAGCAGACTCCATACAGGGAGCCCAATTAAGGACTCAATCCTGGAACTCCAGGATCACACCCTGAGCTGAAGGCAGAGCTCAACCACTGAGCAACCCCAAGGCATCCCTGCGTCTAGTTTTCTTAAGTTTCTTTTAAAAGGTTGGAAGTACTTCATCAAAAAAAATTTCATTCTTTAAGTCTTAACTACTGTGGTAATGTAACCAGGTAATTAGCCTGCAAGTTTTGCAAGTACCAAACTTTGGATAAATTCAAGTCAAGCCTTCAAACTTTAGATAACATGCTTGTGTCATTTTTGTACAAGTTATGACTTTTTTCCAGCAGTTGAGGTTTGATTTATACATTAAAGTTTCTCATGCTGGGTAAAAACATAAAAGATATTATTTCATTTTTAAATATATATTCAAAGAATACCTGATGTGTGATCAGATATGTTTGCTTCAAATAGATGTGTTAGAATTACAGTGTTGTTTAGCACATTAAAGGCTCTGGGAAGACCTGTATAAAGAGACCTTTTAAAAACTTAATCTAGGGGCACCTGGGTGGCTCATCAGTTGAGCTTCTGTCTGCCTTTGGCTCAGGATGTGATCCCGGGGTCCAGGGATCAATTCTCACATCAGGCTTCCTGCATGGAGCCTGCTTCTCCCTCTGCCTGGGTCTCTGCCTCTCTCTCTCTCTCTCTCTGTGTCTCTCATGAATAAATAAATAAAATCTTAAAAAAAAACCTTAATCATATATTTCTCAAATTTATTTGAACCTGGAATTGATTTTTCTGAAACAACTCTTAACTAGCTTGAGAAAAGAGTATTCCATGGAACTGTACATAGTAGGATGTTACTTCATAATACAGTATTCAAGAAATTCTTTGGTAACCTATAAAGATAAGACAGTGACAGCTGAATTTCATTTTGAAATTGAGATGTTATGTGATAAAGTTAGTTTTTGTGGTGTACTCTTTATTCTTAATGAAGCCAAGCTTTTGAATTTTTTTGTGTGTGCTTTTTAAAGAGCATTTCTCTTAATCATTCTTAGCTTTTATCTTCTCTTTATTAGGTTAATTTTGTGATATTCCCATGCTTTACTTATCTATTGTTGCATAACAAATTATTCAAAAATTTAGTACCTTGGGGGAAAAAAAGCATTTATTATATCTCAGTTTCTCAGGAATCTGGCTTAGCTGGGTGGTTCTAGCCCAGGATCTCTCTTGAGGTGCAGTGGAGCTGTCAGGAGACTATAGTATAGTCATCAAGGGCTGGAGGATCTGCTTCCAAGCTCAGTTGTGATTGTTGGCAGGTCCCATTTCCACAGTAGATGTTGTCCTGAGATCTCTGTTCTGTGCCATGTAGGCCTCTCCACAGGCTCTCTGAGTATCCCCATGGTACAACAGTTAGATTGACTCAGAGGGAGTGATGAAAGAACCCAAGATAAGAGCTGTACTCATAATGTTTTTCAGAAGTAATATACCCTTGCCTTTTTTTTTTTTTTTAAGATTTTATTTGACAGAGAGCACGCATATGCACAAGTGAGGGGAACAGCAAGCAGAGAGAGAGGGTGAATCAGGCTCCACACTGAACAAGGAGCCCGATGTGGGGCTCGGTCTCAGGACTCTGGGATCATGACCTGAGCCGAAAGCAGACACTTAACAGACTGAGCCACCCAGGCACCCCTAGACCCTTGCTTTTGCTGTGTTCTATTGGTCACATATACCAATTCTAGGATGTGGGAAGGGATTACACAAGAGTGTAACACAAAAAATGGGATCATTGGGGGACGATTTCAGAAGCTGGCTGCCACATCTGTTAATTCATTTCCAGATTTATTAGGATTACCTAATAAATGATAAACTCACTCTGAACATAGGGCAAAGCTAGAATGTCTTTTTTTTTTTTCAAGTAAACTTTACCCTCAACATGCGGCTTGAACTCACATTTCCGCCCCCACCCCAGACCAAAAGTCATATGCTTTGTGGACTGAGCCAGCTAGGCACCCGTAAAATGTCTTTTTTGTGTGTGTTAACTCTTAGGGAATACCAAAAGATAATTAGCCTATTTAAAATTTTGAGAGACATTTAATACACATGACTACTTATGTTATTTGACAATTATGGACCAAGTTTAGGGAGAATATTTGTACAATATGTTCTTAAAATATCAGAAATGTAACATAGTATTTTCATTTTCTCTATTTCATAGCTAGAGGAGCTGAGACGTTTAATTAGGGGAAGAGGCTTGTGTGTGTTTATTTAAATTAGAAAAACAATTCAGGGAAGACAATTTCTTAATATCCAGTTCCTCACTACACAGAACCAACTAATCTTCTTGTCCTATTTACATTGTATTTTTTCCTTTCCTTTAAAAAAAAGAATCAGGGCACCTGGGTGGCTCAATGGTTGAGCGTTTGCCTTCGACTCAGGTCGTGATCCGGGAGTCCTGGGATTGAATCCTGCATCAGGATCCCTGTGGGGAGCCTACTTCTCCCTCTGCCTGTGTCTTTGCCTTTCTCTCTGTCTCTTTCATGAATATTAAAAAAAAAAAAAAAAAATCAAACATTAAACAATTGAAGTCCCCTTCCCCACATTTCTTCCATCTTTCATCTTGGACAATCACTGTAATGGAATTTGCATGTATAGTTGCTATACATGTATTCTTACAACACAAGTGCACATATTTATACTATATGTACTATATATTTTTTTATATGTACTATTTTTAAAAGATTATTGTCTTATGTTTGTTAAAAATTTAGACGTCAACAGAGAAGACATCTAAGAAATTTAGGAAGATGTTTGATGTAACTAATTAAAATATAAACAGGCCTGAACTTAAAAGCTTGATATAAAGATTCTCTCCTGAGAAAAAAGTGTCAATTTTTTATGGGTAGGTACCCAGAGCCAATTTTCCAAAATTTCCTCATTTGTACGTGATACCTGCCACTGTCATGAGTTCTTGAGTGCCTAACTGTATAATTATGTATGTGGCAGGTGTGGTACTCAGTGCTTTTACACTTACTGTCTCATCTAACAATAGCTCATCTAAAGTCTTAAAAAAATAAATAGCCCTATGAAGGAGACATGACTTACATGCTAGAGATGAGGAAATTGAAGCATAGATAAGTTAAAAAGTTGTTTAGAATGACCCAGGTACCATATGGTGGGTTATGATTTAAAGTAAAATTTAACTCTAAAAGTTGAGTCCTTAATATAACGGACTGCTTTTAATACTGTTATAAAAACTAATATCTTGTCCAATTATATTTACGTGAAAATATACTCACATTTCCTACTGTGCACTGTGGACACTGTCTTCTTGATATGGTGTCCTGCAGACCAATTCTTCAGGGAGAAGTTTTGAACCACTAGTTAAAAATCCTACATAGGCTGAGGCAAGGCAGGGTGGAGTCAGGAGGTATTGAGGTTGTAGAAGGGATCTGAGCTTTTTTATTTTTTATTTTTAAGTAGATTTTAGTTTTTTAGAGTAGTTTTAGGTTCATGGGGAAATTGAGCAGAGAATACAGTTTTCATTATACCTCATGTTCCAGGGCATACACAACCTCCCCACTTATCATCCTCCTGCACCAGGGTGGGCACTATTTTTTTGATGGTAGTGTAGGGCTAAGAATGCAGGCAGTACATTAAGAGAAGCAGAGGAGGCCCATGCACAGCACTTAATTCCCCTTTCTTCCCCTTACTGTTCAGCGTTGATACCACAGATCTCACAGGTCACATTGCCCTGAACTGGCCTGAGGGGGAGGGGAGAATAGGGATTTGGTATGGATAGTTATTGGTCCCTGACAACTCCAAACATAGGGGAAAGGAAAGGACCTACAGATAGGAAAGTTGTGAACAGTAGCATTGTGGGAGGTTAGACTATCTAGCTAGCCGTTTTGGTATATAAGGAAATATTCTAAGTTGGTTGTATTTCTGGAAGACTTCCATTTGGAATTTCTGGTTTCTGATTGGAGCATTCTTTTTTGTGAAGTATTAACCCAATTGTTTATTGTTGTAATATTTGAGTGGTTGTGCATTCTGTAGAATTTCAAGCCTTTTTCCTTTTTTTTTTTTTTTTAAAGTTCATATGAGAGATCCTAATAATCAGCTTCATGTAATCAAAAATCTGAAGATAGCAGTAAGCAACATTATCACCCAACCACCTCAGCCTGGAGCCATTCGGAAGCTTTTGAATGATGTTGTTTCTGGCAGTCAGCCTGCAGAAGGATTAGTAGCTAATGTGATTACAGCAGGAGATTATGACCTCAACATCAGTGGTATGTAGTAAGTTTTATTACTATTATTTAAGTCAAGTGTTCTTCTGTTAGAAAAAGCAGTTCTGTATCTTGGAAATCATTCAGCAAACACTTAAATGCCTACTGGGTGCTAGAGGTTGGGCATATAGTTTTGGAAAAGAATAGTCCTTGCTTTTACAGAGGTTACGGTCAAGTAGGCAGCCAACTATGAATTACATGATTTTATTTTATTTTTTTTATAATAAGATGCTTATATAGTTTTAATTGTAAAGTTAATAGAAGGTTCCACGAGGGCACAAACTTTTGCTCTTTCTTTTCTTTGTAGTACTTAATGTCTAAAACATAGGCATAATAAATATTTCTTTTTTTTTTTTTTTTTATAAATATTTCTTGAATGAAAGACAAAACCAACATATTCTTTTGTGACATAAGTAACTAAAATAAAAAGCATTAAGTTTATTTTATTTTTTATCCTGCTTAGTGTGAAGTTGAAGAAGTTTTTATGAGTAAATATTTCATCTTTTTTAAGTGCTTATTAATCTGATTTCAATGGTAAATGTTTTCTTAATTAGATTGGTAGGTGAAATATATTAATATGTAAAATGAATAGTGTTTGATGTGACTCTTCTAGTATGAAAAAGACTTACTAGAAACATGGAATAGACTTTTAGAGGGCAAAGATTAAAAAGTACATCATCTAATCAGGATATTTCAGCAACCTAATAAAATAATTTTTTTAGGTTGGCATAATTTATAATCTATTTTAACACCTAATTGCATATTTAAAGATTTTCTTAAACATTCAGAGAGTTTAAGTGGTATATCTTAGGTCACAAAGTTAGTTGATTGCACTTGTGTAGTTAGAAATGTTTGTAGAACTATTTTGTTTAGATATCTTCCTGTGTTATTCTATGTTATTTTAATTGCCACAGAAATTAATTGCATTATTTTAAGTTTAGAATATGATGGTTATCTTTAATGCATTAAAAGAATCTGAATTTCAGGTTACATATTTTGAGCAATTCCTGGCCTAATATGTTTTAACACATAAAATTGGGATATTTCTGGGAGTAAGTATTGGAATTTGAACTATGGTTTCCCTGTCATCAGTGGGAAATTCATGTTGACATGTGAAGGACAATATATGCCAGATTGTCCAAGTTTTTATAGTACCATAGTCATTAGTTAATTGGATAACTTGAATAAGTCACTTATTCAGACTTGGTTTCATTTTTTTTGATAACAAGAGAATTTATTTAGATTCTTTGTTAAGACCTTTCCTAGAACTTTAATCCTGTAATTCTGTTTCATAGGGTCTTTAACACTTTTGTTGTTCATGCAACAAATATTTACTGATTTCCTACTATATGCCTTGTATCACAATAAGAGAGATAAAGAAGACATATGAGTTTATAATCTGGTGGGGAGATAAACATGTAAGTCAGTAATCATGATATATTCTAATTTATAATACCTTATAATCACAATACATTCTAACAGGGATGTGGCATATCTGATAATGCCAGAGTGCTAAGGGGGCACAGAGTGTGGTTAACTATCATGTTTAAAAACAAAAAATACCTTTTTTATTCTTCCTAACCTCTAAAGCTTACAATACCTTTTACTTTTAAAAAGTTTATCCAAATGATATGTGTACATAGATAAAATACTGAAGACTTACAAGGAAAAAACAAAATGATGTGTTTCCTATGTGTCTCTGCCCTTCCAGTTATTTTCATGGGTTCCTCTGGTATTTAGTGTGTGTGTGTGTGTGTGTGTGTGTGTGTGTGTGTGTGTTTTTTAAGATTATTTATTTTAGAGAGTGTGTGAGAGCAGAGGAAGGGGCAAAGGGGGAGAGGGGGAGAGAGAGAGAGAATCTTAAGCAGATTCCACACTCAGCAAGGAGACCAGTGTGGGGCTCAGTGCAGGGCTCGAATACAACCCTGAGATCATGACTTGAGCCCAAATCAAAAGTTAGACACTTAACCAACTGAGCCACCCAAGTGTCCCTGTGTTTAGTGTTTTTTGTTTTGTTTTGTTTTGTTTTTTTGTTTAGTGTTTTTAAGTCATATTTCTATATGGCTATCTATGGCTTAAACAATTTTAAATTTTACTTATTTCTCATTATAATTGATGAAGATTTAGATTAATCATTCCTACTTCTCCTTTCCCCATCTTCCTAATATAGTTTTCATATTTTGGTTGATATTCACTTGACAATATTAAGATTCTAAATTGAAGATTATTTTCTTCTTCACTGCAGAGGCATATATTGGGCTCAGTTTGTTTTCATACATCATTTTTTTTTTTTGGACTTGGTAATTGCCTTTTTTTTTTTTTCTTCAAAGTAAGCTCTAGGCCCAACATGGGACTTGAATTTAAGTGCAAATAATTCATTTTATGAAATCCCATTCTATTAATAAAAATTCATTTAGTAAAATTCAGGAATCATAAGGAGATTTAAGAGTGATTTTATCCATTTTTAAAGATAATAATTCTCTATGTCTAGAAATACACTTCTAAGATTTATCATTAATGTGAGTCAGCATAGTTTTTACCCATTCTGTTTAAGAAATACGTATTAGGTATTTACCTCATAAATCTCACTTAACAGTGCCATGTTTCTTCATCACATTGGTCCATTAAAGCTAGTGTTCCTTGGTATGATAATTAGACACATTGGGGATGCTTGGGTGGCTCAGTGTCTGCCTGGCTTGGTATGATCCAGGTGTTCCTGAATGGAGTCCAGCATTGGGCTCATCACAGGGAGCCTGCTTCTACCTCTGCCTATGTCTCTACCTCTCTCTCATGAATAAATAAATAAAATATTTTTTTTTAATAAAAAAAGGAAAGACGCATTGATGGAATTGAAAGAATTCTCTTTATATACAGGTATTTACTGTAGTAGTCTCAGTTTTGCACATTGTTTTCATTCTACTCCTTACATACTATCTTTTTCTTCTCAGCTGTTGCTGCCTTATATTCATCCCAATGACGTCTAATTTTTTAAAAACTGAGGTGGTCTGTTATTGCTTGCTCAACTTTTGTTATCTATCCTATTATCTGTTGTGTTTACTCTTGATTTATAGCATTATCTGCTAAAACCAGGCATTATTTTCTTTGAATAGTATGATTTTGGGGTATCTTTTAGAAAATAAGAACATGCTTTTTCTCCCTTTCATTGTATAGTATGCTTTTTCTGATTTGTATTAATTGCTCCTACTCTAAAATATCATGATAGAGTGTAGTCCTGTATATAAACAGTATTTTAGAGGCTTGTTTATCCTTTCTTCTTTCTTAAGATTTTATTTATTTTTTTGAGAGAGTGCGTGCGCAGCCATGCACATGCACTCTCCTGAGAGCAGGAGCAGGGAGAGCTGCAGCCTGAGGCAGAGGCAGGGGGAGAGGGAGAAGCAGGCTCCCTGGTGAGTAGGGAGTAGGGAGCCCAAAGCAGAGCTCTGTCCCAAGGTCCCATCAGGATCATGACCTGAACTGAAGGCTGATGCTTAACTTACTGAGTCACCTAGGTGCCCCTATTTATTCTTTATTATTTTCCTTTAAGTTTTCAGTTGTGAACAAAAAAGCATAAAGAACACTTTAAAAGGGTGACAATTAACTTAAAAAATGGCTAGTACAAGGTAGGAACTTATAGTTCTAGTTTTTCTGCTATCTTGAATATTTTGCTATTTTTCATCATCTTAGTAATTATTTATCAATTATGCCAAGCTACAAGAAAGTAGAAGAATGGTGACATTGTGTAGAAGGATGTTGCAGTAGTGAAATAAGTCATTGTTATTTTATCATCCTTTAGTTTTTAATTTCCCATTGCCCAAAATATTGAATTTTCTTTTAAGAAGGTATAAAAAAAGACAACAGTATTTTGAGACAAGAACCTAGACCATTCTCTTTTTTTTTAATTTATTTTTTATTTTTTAAAAAATATTTATTCATGAGAGACACAGAGAGAGAGAGAGAGAGGCAGAGACATAGGCAGAAGGAGAAGCAGGCTTCTCGCAGGGAGCCTGATGTGGGACTTGATCCCGGGATTCCAGGATCACCATCCTGGGATTCCAGGATCACCAAAGGCAGAAGCTTAACCACTGAGCCACCCAGGCGCCCCATCTTTTTTTTTTTTTTTTTTAAGATTTTTATTTATTTATTCATGAGAGAGACAGAGAGAAAGAGAGGCAGAGACGTAGGCAGAGGGAGAAACAGGCTTCATACAGGAAGCCTGATGTGGTACTCGATCCTCGGACTCCAGGATTGCGCCCTAAGCCAAAGGCAGACGCTTAACCGCTGAGCCGCCACCCTGCGATCCTGACTATTTTCTTTTGTTAAAGGACATGGGACAGTATTCTTTCATACTAAATGATGTTTGTATGACAAAATTTACTTGATACAGTTTGAACGTGGACAGATGTTAAAGGCAGGTAGGCAAGTAGATGTGTGTGTACGCAGGGGAGTATAAGGGATTAGATGACGTAGAGGTGAAAAATTCATTGGGTTTATTGATCATTCTGTTTGTTATTTAAAAGTCTGAAAATGAAGGTGTTTTGTAGTGATGGAGCAAATAAAATGACCTTTTTCTCTTCAGCAAAATTATGAACCATCAAAGTTTCCGAGACTATGCAAGTACAAGAAGGAATAGAAGTAATGATAAAACTAGAACTTACAGATTTATTTGAATCTGGAATCAGTGTTTACAGGATGGATGTGTTCCAGGTTAATGAATGACCATTGAACAGTTAGTTGTATTCAAAGGATATTGCCTAATTGAGGCATGTGTGTCTTTAAAATGAGGAAAACTGGGAATACAAATTTGAATTTGCTATGTTTAAACTCTTACTAAAATTTCTAATAATTTTTTTTTATTGTACCTTTATAATTTTGTAAATAAATTAAAAAGACAACAAAATATCAAGGATCAATTAGATTCATATGGTAAATGACAATGAGTATTTTTTTTTTTTTTGATAGACTGAGGGTTAAAAGGAGTATAGTTTAAAAGAGGACAATTTACTTAAAAAAAAAAATCTTCCACTGTGATGCCAGAGAAATTTAAAATTAAAAATTGGGCATAAATAAACATCTGTTCAGAATATTTTGATTATTGCTGATTTTTCTCAAAAGACTTGAATGGAAATAGTCTCTTCAAAAATAGTTCTTAAGCATGTTGTTGAAATAGAAGTTAGTATTTCTTAATTATTTGTATTAAGTTTTTTAATGATTTGAAAAATGTTAATAAATTTTGCATAATAGTTCCAGTTTTAGTTTGTTATAGCTTTCCTGTTCTAAGATCCTCTGAATTAAGCCATGTTTTCTGATAACCTTAGTGTTTGGTGTCAAATATTTTTGACCTTGAGTCTGTACTTTATTGAATTAAGTAATTATATAGCTTTTAATTATTTCATTCCTTTCTTTTGAATGTTTTCATTATGAAAATATGTTTAGTATATCCTGGACAGTTTAAAGTTACATAGTCATAAATACCAATGTTATTTGGAATTTGTTAATATTGGTGCTTTTTGTTTAGTCTGAATAGTGATTTTGCTGGCAATTTCAGCTTCTATGAATGATTAGGAAGGGAAAAAAATGTAACCTACAGACAATGTTTATATGTTTTTATTTAGGATCATCCAGTCTTTTTCTCTTACAGATACAGGGTTACTAAGTATTTCTGGTTTTAATATGACAAGGATCAGAGTTGCTTTAGGTCTTTAGTTTTATAACAAACGTTAGATGCGTATTGGCCACACTAATAAATAATTGTGTCTCAAATTACTGGCACTAAGAAGGGAAGAAAGAAGAGACAGAGAAAAAGCTGCATTTTGTGAGTGTGGATGGAGGATGGAACATTGTTTTTTAGCTCTTAGCTTCCTTCTTTACCCTTCCTTACCAAGACAAAGTACATTCTGCATAGAAAAACTTTACCTGGTAGGATAACATGGTTGCTATTTCAATTTCAAACTAAACATGTGGAGATGGAAAAGGAGTTTGAGCAAAATGGTGATTTCATTTCAAAAGTCCAAGAAAAACAAACCAAACCAAAATAAGTCCAAGATAATTTTTTAAGGGGAGAGAATTGTCACTGTTAAAGAAGTCTTTTGTTAACAAAAATTTCTATTATTTTCCCATTTTCTGCAAAAGTATCATTTGAAAAAGCAAAAAAAGGAAAGATGCTATTGATTTATTGGCATGTAGAAGAACTGAAAGAGGACTTCTTAATTAGCCCCTCAAGAAAATATGTGGCTAAAGAGAAAACTTACCATATCAACCTCAATGTGACCTATCTGAAGGATAAAACCCACTTCTACTATATATATATTTAAATTTTTTCCTTCAGTCTTTTATATCCTTAGTTAAGTACCTGGTATCTTCTTGCACCAGTTTTAGAAAGTATTATTTCAACCATTGTATATATATATGTATACTTTGTTTTTTTTTTTCTTCTCCTCCTTCCCCTTCCTTCCTTTTCCCTTCCATTTCATCCCCTCCCCTTCTCTTTCTCTCCCTTTACTCCCTCTCCTTTCCCCTTCCTTCCCTCCCCTCCCTTCCATTCTATCCTCTCCCTTTCCAATTTTTGCCACTTTTCTTACAGATTATAATATTTCTGGGAATGTTTTTTCTCATAGCAATAAACATGAAAAGGTTAGTGATAGCCCTCCTAAACAGTATATGGGTTATTCTCTTAAGATATTTGTTGGAATTGAAATTTTATATGTGTGTGTGTGTGTGTGTATATATATATATATATATATGACACCAGATTAGATATTACTGTTTGGTAAGAGGAATGGCTTTCCCCCCCCTTTTCCATTTGATTAATGTAGTATTATAATGTGAACAAAGTGTATTTGCTGTTTTCAGTGATTAAGATGAAAAGTTTCATAATCATCATAAATAACTAGGAATGGGGGCCAGCCACTTGGGGGTGGCTCAGTGTTGCCTTCAGCTCAGGTCGTGATCTCAGGGTTCTGGGATTGAGACCTACATCCCTGTAGGGAGCCTGGTTCTTCCTATGCCTATGTGTCTGCCTCTCTCTGTCTCTCATGAATAAATAAATAAAATCTTAAAAAAATAAAAGAAGTGTCTTTTATTTATTTTTTTAAAAGATTTTTTAATTTATTCACTTGAGAGAGAGAGAGAACAAATAGGAAGAGTCAGAGGGAGAAGCAGACATGTTGAGCTCGGAGCCCAAAGTGAGGCTCGACCCCAGGATCCTGGGATTATGACCTGAGATGAAGGCAGACACGCTCAACCATCTGAGCCACCCAGGAGCCTCGGATTGTCTTTTAGTAAAATTGATATGGATAATTTTCTTAAACCTTGTGAAATGACCGGTCGAATGACTTAACCTTTAAAGTAAGTTGTTTTTTTTAAATGAGTAGTTGTAAAATGCTTAGCATCAAGCAAGAGAGGTTTGACATTTTAAGTATTACATTATATACATTTATTAAAAAGTGAAGATAAACCTCTTTATATTTGATTATAAGGTAAGTATACTTTGAAATTTTATTTAAAGAGGTTTTGTTATTGTCATACTCAAGTAATCAAATTATAAAGTAGAGGTTGTCAACCTTACCACTATTGACATTCTCAACCAAATCATTTTATTTTGTGGAGAGCTCTCTTGTTCTTTTCATTTTAGGATGTTTTGCACTGTTCCTTATATATTTACCTAGAAGCCAGTAGCATCTGTTCCCAACCCTAGTTGTAACAACAGAGTATCTCCAGATGTTTCCTAGAGGTCAGAATCACTCTTGGTTGAGAAACCATTGCTTTGAAATGATATTTATGAAGAAGAGCCACTTGTGACAACATGATTAGTGGCAGAGGCACAAAACTTTAGTTCTAGAATGTTTTTACTCCTATAAGTAATGTTTAAAGGATTAATAAGTAGGTACCGAGATTATTGTATAGGTTTGGGAATAAGTCAGTTTTATTCTTACAAATACATATATATGGCGTATATAATAAATCTTGAAAAAGTGAAAAATGCTTGTTTTATATCTTTAAGTACAAGTGAAAAATGCTTATTTGCTGCTGA
Organism: Vulpes lagopus; assembly: GCF_018345385.1. Lineage (NCBI taxonomy): Eukaryota > Metazoa > Chordata > Mammalia > Carnivora > Canidae > Vulpes > Vulpes lagopus. The sequence continues at coordinate 128,560,654 of NC_054824.1, read as the reverse complement.
GAGTTATTTTTCACACCTTTTAGGAGTATGGACTTGAAATATTGTCTGTTGTAAATTGATTTTATTGAGGAATTTTAACAATTTTATATATTGTTCATTTTAGCTACTACTCCATGGTTTGAGTCTTATAGAGAGACCTTTCTTCAGTCGATGCCAGCATCAGATCATGAATTTCTGAACCACTATTTAGCATGTATCCTTTGACCTTTCTGTTTGCTTAAAATGATATGTCTTAGAAGCTATTAATCTCAGAAATAGTTCTGTGAGGGCAAATTTTTTTTTTTTTAGGATTTTATTTATTCATGAGAGAGAGAGAGAGAGAGAGAGAGAGAGAGACACAGGCAGAGTGAGAAGCAGACTCCGTGCAGGAAGCCTGATGTGGGACTCGATCCTGGGACCTCAGGATCACGCCCATGGCCAAAGGTCGGCGTTAAACTGCTGGGCCACCCAGGGATCCCCGAGGGCAAAATTGTTGAGAGGACATGGAGAATGGAGAAACTATTTTTAATTGATGATGCTTCAAGTTTTTATTGTTTTTGTTAAATAGCATCCCAGATACAAGACTGGTTGTGATAAATTAATTTTTTTGTACAAAGTAAGAATACTGAGGTCTTGCGTATTTTTTTTTCTCTCCAGCTCAAGTATTCCACATTTAGTAAGTTTCTAAGCCATTTTACAGAGTAAACTGTCAGTGTTAACTGCTTTTGCTGATTGCCTCAAAATTAATTGCATGTGCAAAAGCTCATATTTAAAATTAGTTTTCCATTTTTTTAGTAACCTGTTTTATAGCTGTTAACCTCTTCTGACCATTAAGGCTTTTTAGTTTGCTTTTTTTTTTAAAAAAGATTTTATTTATTTATTCATGTGAGACACACACACACAGAGAGGGGGGGCAGAGACACAGGCAGAGGGAGAAGCAGGCTCCATGCAGGGAGCTGGACGTGGGACTAGATCCTGGGACTGAAGGTAGCACTAAACCGCTGAGCCACCGGGGCTGCCCAGCTTTTTAGTTTTCTTAATGAAGTTGCAGAGAGAAGTTAAGAGGTAGGATAAAATATGAAACTGCAGTGAGATGGAATGGAGAGGAGTAAGATTCGTCAGAGTTGTTCAGTATGTTGATGTATAATTTTGATATTGTGTCTTTTTATGTTCATGGATTTCCTTATATATGTAAATGACCTAAAAATGTTAACAAAAAAACCCCTTAAGATTTAAAATCTTGAATTCTTTGGAAATGTTGGAGGAATTATTTTGATTTTGCAGCAAAATATATGAAATCAGATTTTTTTTTAGCTTGAAAAAAATCTCCTTAAAAGTTTATTTTAATAGGATAATATTTATCATTTAGTATTAAGTGATAATTACCTTAATATGGTTTACAAGGTATGTTGGTAGCATCATCTAGTGAAGCTGAACCTGTGGAACAGTTTTCAAAGTTATCACAAGAACAGCATCGAATTCAGCACAACAATGACTATTCTTATCCCAAGTGGTTTATACCAAATACACTTAAATATTACGTACTTTTACATGATGTAAGTGCAGGAGATGAACAGAGGTAAGCTTTATTTTTTTAATTTTAAGTTTTTCCCTGTTAAATGATAAAACATTAGTTTGGACATGGCTTGTTTAAATTTTAGATGTATTTTTTTATCTAAGAAAGTGGAAGTTTATTAATAAAACATTCAACAACTGTCATTTTATGTTAGATTTCACATGCTTATTCACACTTCTCTTTCAATATATATTTCCATTACTTCAATCTTTGTACAAAAGTGCCTGCCATTTTACACCTGTAGGTCTTAGCAGTCATTTCTTACTTTATTATTTTTTTTAATTTATTTATTTATTCATGATAGACAGAGAGAGACAGAGAGACAGAGACACAGGCAGAGGGAGAAGCAGGCTCCATGCAGGGAGCCTGACGCGGGACTCGATCCCAGGACTCCAGGATCGCGCCCTGGGCCAATGGCAGGCGCTAAACCGCTGAGCTACCCAGGGATCCCCATTTCTTACTTTAAATTATATCTAATTTTTTTTCTCCTTCCCAGGTTTCCTCTTACTTTTTACTTCTTGACTGTTTTTTATTTTTTTATTTCTTTTATTTTTTATTTTTATTTTTATTTTTTTCAAAGATTTTTTTTATTTATTCATGAGAGACAGAGAGAGAGGCAGAGACACAGACAGAGGGAGAAGCAGGCTCGATGCAGGGAGCCCTACATGGGACTCGAAACCGGGTCTCCAGGCCCTGGGCTGAAGGCGGCGCCAAACCGCCGAGCCACCCGGGCTGCCCCTGGACTGTTTTTTTGTTTTTTTGTTTTTTTTTTTTAAGTTTTTTATTATTATTTATTTATTTATGATAGTCACAGAGAGAGAGAGAGAGGCAGAGACATAGGCAGAGGGAGAGGCAGGCTCCATGCACCGGGAGCCTGATGTGGGATTCGATCCCGGGTCTCCAGGATCGCGCCCTGGGCCAAAGGCAGGCGCCGAACCGCTGTGCCACCCAGGGATCCCCCTGGACTGTTTTTTAAAGGCATTTCTCTTTTCACTCTTCACCCTCTTGTCACTTTATATTTTTAGCCTTGATATTTTCACAGTCTCAAAAACATCCATACGTTTCTTTCTTATGTGCTCTTTAATATTCATTATTAGTGAGTTGCCATAGTCCTTTTATCTTTGGAACAAATGATTAACTTATCTTTAACATAAAGTAAGTCTTGTAAAATAAGATAACAAGAAATGTTTTATTTTTATGGTTTTGGAATTTATTTTGACTTTTGATTAAAGATGTGAGTCAACCTTTTGTTTCAAACTGTTTTTGTGATATCCCAATGCCATTTAGAATATACAGTCAAATAATCATTTCTTGCCCCTGTTCTGAGCGCATACCATTATCTTTTAAATAAATGTCCTTTCTTTTTATTTATTTATTTTTATTTATTTTTTTTGAAGAATTTTTAAAAAAATTTTATTTATTCATGAGAGACACAGAGTGGGGGGGCAGGGGGAGAGAGACAGAGAGACAGGCAGAGGGAGAAGCAGGCTCCATGCAGGGAGCCCGATGTGGGACTCGATCCCGGGACTCCAGGATCATGCCCTGGGCCAAAGGCAGGTGCTAAACCGCTGAGCCACCCAGGGATCCCCTGAAGAATTTATTTTCTTAAATAAATCTGTATACCCAGGGTGGGGCTTGAATTTACAACCCTGAGATCGATTCACTTGCTCTACCAACTGAACCAGGCAGTCACGCCATAAAGTTTCCTTTGTAACCAAAAAATTTTTCTTAGGAATAATTAATATTTAGGGTTTTTTTTTTTTTGAAATCATAAACAGTCTGTAGTGCATGGATAAATTTTACTATGTAAGTAGAAATAATTTGAACTGGCTATTAAAATTAGTTTCTATCAATTGAATATGGTATATGTCTTCTGGTTGAATAATTGTAACTGGGATATTTAAGTAATTTAGGTGTTAGATTAGTTATATGTTTAGCAGTATCATTGTTAAAGTGAGTAGTTTGTTGTATTTAAGTGTGTAAACATAAATCATAAATACATATATGCTTGTAGCTGTTTGAACAAGTTTATAACTTCTGTTTATCTTAATTTTATTGTATGTAAATATGATTTAATAGTTTGTCATGTTTGTTACTTGTGTACTACTATATTTTACATTTGAATATAAGATTTTCTGGATCTTTTTGTTTTTTTTTTTTGGCACTAGATGGCTAATTGACTAAAAAGATACTGTTTAAATTAGGTTAGCTCTCTGTACTAAAATTTCATTTTCCATCAGGATGTACCGTTTGCTTCTGAGGCTGTCTTATCACTTGAAATGATCTTTTCACCCACCAACTAGCATAGTTAGTTAGAGCATGGAAATAAAAATGCTTTTTGTTGCATCTCAGATGTAACTCATGGATCCGGCTATTATAAATTTTGCAAGAAGAAAAGTGGATTTTATGTAATAAATATCTTGGCTACTCTTCTTTTTCTCCTTTTCTTCCTTTGTCTTAGAAGACAAGTAAGGGAAGGGTAAACTGTGGCAGTGAAAGATGTTTTGTTAAATTTGGGGGTGCTATACTTTTCTGTTTTCACACTCATGTTTTTTGATAAATGTGTGTTATCTAAGATGGAATTTCTTTTTTAAAAAAATTTTATTTATTTATTCATGAGAGAGAGAGAGAGAGAGAGAGAGAGGAAGAGAGGCAGGCTCCATGCAGGGAGCCCGATGTGGGACTCGATCTGGGGACTGTAGGATCACGCCCCGGGCCGAAGGCAGGCGCTAAGCCGCTGAGCCACTCAGGCGTCCCTAAGATGGAATTTCCAAAAGTTTATTTCCCAAAGCCTGGTTCTCATAGTTGAAAGAGTTTCTGATCTGTAAGTTTGAACCCATTCTTTGGAAGTTCACAGTGCACATTATTAGCAAACAGGGGTCTTCTGGCTTTGTTTACTGTGGTTCTCCCAACTAGTTTGACCACCAGAACCCTTTCTTGGGATAATGGAGTGTCTTGCAAAGTTTTATTCTGTGAAGCACGTTTTAGAGACTCTTCTTTAAGGTGATATCCAAGCTAGCAAAAATACAGTTTGTTTTAATTGTTTTTTTTTTTTTTTTTACTATCTTATCTCCGATTTTCTGTTCTGCCTTTTTGGGGGATTACTTTTGCATTTATTTTACTATCTATTATTGCTTAAGGTATGCTCTCCATTTACTACAAACTTTGTTTCCATTTTTTATTTTAGAGCTGAATCAATTTATGAAGAAATGAAACAGAAATATGGAACTCAGGGTTGCTATTTACTTAAAATTAATTCTCGAACATCTAATCGAGCATCAGATGAACAGATACCAGATCCTTGGAGTCAGTATCTCCAGAAAAATAGTATTCAAAACCAGGTATATGTAAAAAACAACAATGAAGCAAACCACAAATGCTGTATTTCAGTTTTACGACATAATGGCATAACTGTAGTAGAATTTTTTATGTCTTCATTTAACTGGTAGAATTGTTAATATTTGTGGAATCTGGCTAGTTCTGATCCATCGGCATGTGAGCTCTTAATTCAGTGGTTTTAAACACTGTTTTAACTAACACATGATCCCTATGCATACTCCTTTCAGGTATATAATATCAGTGTTAATTAATCTTTTCTGAAAAGAGGAAAAGTGAATTACATAAGAATTGAATGAGATTGGCTAGACATGTAGAGAATAGAATTTTTTACTTGTACATTTAATTCCTTATGAATGCTTACAGTCAATTCTTTATTATCCACATGCTCTGGGGTTGCCTTCCTTCATTTTCAACATGCTGTTCTTATGGCCACCTTTTGGAGCTCATACTTTTTAGGTGGGTGGGCTTTTTTCCCTAACTTTCCTTTTATTTCTTTCCTTCTGAATTTTTAGGAAGTGTTCCTTCTTCCTAATTTACTCCTTTCTTAATCTAGAATTCTAGACTAATGTTAATTGTTGTCTGTTGGTTGAAGTGGGTAGGTAGGTATAAGGGTTCATGGTCTGTCAAACTTTTAGGTAGAATTGTATGCCACTTGATGGTAGTCAGATGCCACTTTCCCATGCTTAGTTCAGATAATCAAGAGTTGACTGTTCTCTGTGTAGAAGGGGGAGTTGTAAGTAAATGGAAAATGTATCTATTTTGTACCTTTAAACTACATTGTGTATTATGTGATAATTTAAAAAATATATCAGTTTATAAAGTTTATGTAATTTTTGGTATCCTAATGTCAGTATTGTTTAATAATCTGTGATTTGCCTTATTTTTCTCTCATGTGGAATTTTTGATCCAGATATAGGGCTATACTGATGTTTACTCACTTTAAGAGAATGCTGGGGAAAATGGAGGGAAAAAAAAGAACGAATTGGATATGACGGAATTTTATTTTAAAAAATGGTCTTTCAGGGTCACACTCAGGATGGGAACGATATTGGAAAGAGGAATTTAGAGTCTAGACATCCTAAGGAAGGGAAGCATAAGTCAGATTGTCCAACTTGAGAACTTTTTTTCTTTTTTTTAGATTTTTTAAAAAAGATTTATTTATTTACTCATGAGAGAGAGAGAGGCAGAGAGAGAAGCAGGCTCCACTCAGGAGGTCCGAAGTGGGACTCGATCCCAGGATCACGCCCTGAGCCAAAAGCAGATGCCCAGCCACTGAGCCACTCAGGCGTCCCCAATTTGAGAACTTTTAAATGGAAGACAGAGTGTCAGAAATTCTATAGCTAGAAGCCCAGGATTGGAAGATAGTTTTTAAAGCTTATCAAATCTAACCCTCTGATGTAATACTTTAATTTCCTTTACCAGTGAACAACCTCATCTGATAGTCACTCTCTTCTCAAGTGATCTGTACCATGTCTGAGCAGCTGGAGAACCAACCAAAAATTATCTCCCTTTGCTTGTACTTGTTTGTCCTTTGGGACTAATCAGTTTTTCATTAAGTCAACTTTCAAAATATAGGATAGTTCTTATGTCCCCTTTTTATTTTTTCCAGGCTAAATATACCTAGTTTTTTCAACTCTTTCTTGCATGGTTGTTTCAGACTGTTTCTTGTCCTAATCACTTTTATCTTAGTAAGTTCTCGTTTACATACTTCCCTGAAAGACACTCAGAATAATATCTCAAATTTACTGCTGACAGAGTCTGGATATTTTTAAGTTTTTTTTGTTGACTGAGAAACCAGTGCTGTTGTACAAATAAACATCACATTGGATATTTCTCCAATACACTATGATGTATGCGAATTTACTCCAACCTATTAACATTTTACCCATGACCTAGGAGATTCCATACCATCCATCTTATTTTCTCCTTCCTGGCTAGTAGTCCTCTCTCTTGGCATTTTTTTCTCTCTTTGATATCTCTACAGGTATTCTCATTTGGTCATATACTTAACACATGTGAAAGGAAAACTGAGATAGAGATCATTTGAATTCGGAAGAATTAGGGTAGTAGATTGAATGTGAAAGTAGAATGTGAAGGTAGAAATATAGTAGGTGGGGTTTGGAATTACAAGATACATGGAAAAAGTTAACAATTTAGAGGACTGGACAGAGTCTCGCTAAAGCAAATAAATGAGGCTTACAGTTAACAGAAAAACCACAGTTGTTGATGGATTTGGTGGTATCTTAAACATGATTAATTAATATAATTGCTAATGCTTTTTTATTTTATTTTGATAGGAATCATATGAAGATGGCCCTTGTACTATAACTTCAAATAAGAATTCTGATAGTAACTTGCTTTCATTGGATGGATTAGATAACGAAGTCAAAGGTCTTGATATACTTTCTCTAAGTTCTCTTTTGATTGAAAATATGTACTGTTCTCAAAGCATGCTAATCCTTACAGATAAAAGATGGGAGAAATTTTCATAATAAAAAAAAGAAAAAGGACAAAATAGCTGTTCCTTTGAAGAATTTTTTTAATCATTTGAATTTGATGTTTTTTGACATTTGAAAACTTGTTTTACAAGAGTAATATATTTCTTTTGAAAAATTTGTAGAAAGCAAGGGGGAAGATACTGTGTGCAGCATTTGTTATTCCCAAAGGTGACATGATTTTGAGAGCTTTATTTCTGTATTTTAAATTACAGTTTTGATAGTGATAGCTCTAAAATTTTTTTGTTAAAAATTTTCTTATTAGCTGTGTTACTTAAAATGATTCTTTATGTTAACAATGTATTTTTCTTTTATTATATGAATTTTTAAATTTCTATTATGTGTAACAAGTATTAACCCAAGTCCTGTAATTTTAGGAGGGAAAATGTTAATGTTATTCTATCTTAGAGTTATATACAGAAATATAAAGGGTTCCAAGATGTTCTTTTTTTTCTTTAGCAGTATGGTAGTAATATCACAATTTTCTGTTGCATTCTGAGAGTAAAAGAAAGATCTGTTTTTCAGTAGATGGCTTACCAAATAACTTTAGAGCTCACCCACTTCAGTTGGATTCATCCAGTGACCCTTCTAACAGCATTGATGGCCCAGATCATGTAAAATCTGCCTCATCATTACACGAAACAAAGAAAGCAAATACTGGAATTATTCATGGTGCATGTTTAACGCTTACTGATCACGATAGAATTCGACAGTTTATACAAGAGTTCACATTTCGGGGCCTTTTGCCACATATAGAGAAAACAATTCGGCAATTAAATGATCAGGTAAGATTTAATTGTTCGGGTTAGTATTTTTAAACTCAGCGAAGAGTAAACTTGGGAATATAGTAGTGTAAATTAAAGTATTTGGATTTTTTTTTTAAGATAGACTAATATTAGGATTTATTGGTGTCACTGTTGGTGATGAAATTGTTAAATCCTAAAAGATACTTATTTACACTAGGGATTTTGCCAGCATATGAACAATTTTCTTTAAATCAATGTTGTTAAAATGAATATTTGCTCACTATTAAAGCTTTTTAATTTTTATTTAGAATTTTTTCTTTTGTATGTAAAAGTAAAATATTAAATTCTCATTTTTGTAACTATCTTTTTTGGTAGCTAATATCAAGAAAAGGTTTAAGTCGATCTCTATTTTCTGCAACTAAAAAATGGTTTAGTGGCAGTAAAGTTCCAGAAAAAAGCATTAACGAGCTGAAAAATACATCTGGATTGCTGTGAGTAAAACATTACTGTTTTTGTTTTTCCTGTGTTTAACTCTGGCTGTTTTTCGACTCTGTGGTTTCCAGCAAAAAATGACAATCTTTTTAGTTTTTTAGTTTCATATTGGTTAAAACTTAAGTGGATAAAAACAGTAACTATAAGTTAATTTAAAAAAAAGTTTTTTAGACCATAAAGTAATTGGATATCTAAAAATAAATAAGAATTGTGAACGTTCCTTGCTTTGGATCTCTTTCCCTGTTTGCAAAAAGATGAAATTAGATTAAGTATTCATTACTAACTCATCTAAAGTAAAATATTGTGATCTAGCAATTATGAATCCTGGCATACATTTAGATAGTTTTGTTTAATATAGTCTTGTTGTAAGGGAAAATAAAATTCATTTTGTGTTTTTATGTTTTTTGTGGTTATATATAAAGTGAGTCACCTAGAATTAATCATTTGCTTCTTAATTTGACTACAGAGAAAATGCTTACCTGCTGTTGAGATGTTCTTAGTATAAAGCTGTAAACTATATAACCTAATTGTTTTCAAATATTTCTGAGAAATAACGGTCTCTCCTTAGAAATAGAATTCTTGTAAGACCAGATTAATTTTCCTAATGTTTTAGATAGTTTAGCAGCTTGTTAGACATATTATAATATTTAGTGGTTTAGGGGTCTAACTTACAAATTACTTTTTTAACTTATTTTATATTTACAGGTATCCACCGGAAGCACCAGAGCTTCAAATTCGAAAAATGGCTGACTTATGCTTTCTGGTGCAGCATTATGATTTGGCTTATAGTTGCTATCATACTGCAAAGAAAGATTTTCTTAATGATCAAGCAATGCTTTATGCAGCAGGTGCCTTGGTTAGTGTTCTATAATATTATAGTTTCATACTTCTGTTATCATAAATGATTTAGAGATTTCTCCTTATGAAATGGCAAGTAAAATACTTAGGGATAAAGTTGTACTTAAAGAGGATGATATATAATGCTTTATAGGTTTTGAATTAGTTTATACAGAATTGATGGATTTTCCTCAACCTAGTATATGTAAGCATGTCATATATGAGAGTTGATGTCTTAGCTTTGGCTAGTACCTTCTAATTTTTGTATATGTCTTCAAAATTTAATTTGAATTTCAGTTATTACATTGAGTGTAACATTTTTTTAGCAGATGCTTTTGGACCTATTGAAAAATCTTTTAAAATTGCTTGAATGTTTTTTTCTGATAATATGACTATATATCAGTTAAGAATGTGTACATAGGTGTGAGACAGACTCATCTGAGGCAAGTATTGAACATCTCTAAGCCTCAGTTTTTTTGCCTGTTAAATGTAAATCCTAATGGCATAGGGTTAGATAAGGTATAAGGCATGTGATGTGCATAGCACACTGCTTTGTATGTAAAGAGCTGTAAGCATCAGCTATGTTAGTTTTTAGAATTCATTGGTAAACCTTGGTATCTCAAAGAATTTTCTTTTTTTTTGAGAGTTCAAAAGCAAGTAGCGGGGAAGGGCACAGGGAGAGAAGCCCGACATGGGGCTACATGTCATGATCCTGAGATTGTGACCTGAGCTGATATCAGGAGTTAGATGCTAAAACTGACTGAACTACCCAGGCGCCCCCAGAAAGAATTTTCTTCACTTGTTTGCCTTATAACATTTTAAGTTTTTTGAGAGTTGTCATGCATATATGCATAATCTGCTTTCTGTGTGTAGAAAAGAGTAAACACTGTTCTTTTCAACATCTTCACTTTAAAAATATATAAGCTTGTAAACAAAAGTGTGAACAAAAATGCTTAAGAATAAATATTTCATTGGAAATTACCACATTTGTTAAATAATTGCCATTTATTTTGCATTTGTTTTAGTATTATGTATAAAACTAAAATAGGTAACTTAAAAATGTAAAGCTAAAATAGCAAAATTACATTTTTCTTTTTATTTCTGCAATATTTTTAATGAAAAATGTCTTCCAACTTTTGAAAACCTTGTTTAGGAACTAAAATCATTATGAGTTGAAGTGCTTGAAAACTTACATGAATTGTCCTTGGCTAGACATTCTGTAATCTTTTATTGTAGTCTTTCAGAAGGATGATTGTGTGAATATGAAATCATAAATACTTAATGTTATTTAATAAATACTTTACAACATAGATGTGAATTTATAAAATTATACATTATGTAGCTAATTGAATGTTTGTATATAGGTAGAATCTTACAAAGGTATGGCAAAAGATTTCTGTAGGTTTATGGTATGTAAGCTTTTTCATTTTTATCTACTATCTGATAAATACCATATTTAAACCAATTAGGTGGAGGTGTTAGTAGCAACTATATGAGAGAAAATAGTTTCACACTGGAAAATAAAGTCATATTACTATAACATAATGTACAAATACTTGAAAATCCTTGTCTGTAAAAGCTGCTCTAAAAATATCAGGCCTTGGAGAAAAATAAGGTTGGACAGTTCTTAGGGTTGGGATGTGTATCTTTGAAACTAGACTACAAATAAAAAATATGTTTGTACCATGAGAGGTGACCTGTGTAATCTAGTGAGGCCACACCAGCATGGCTAGAAGCTACCTCAAGGAATAAAAAACATACGGAAAACCAGTATGTAAATAATAGTCGGGAATAGAAGTGGGGGAAAGTAGCTCCTAACCAGTGGAGGTGCCATGAGGTAGAACATGGAGAGAAGTACAGCTGCCTTGAGCCAAGAGCTGTTCAAAGTGTACTTCTCTGGAGAGAGGGTCCATGTCCACCAAAGTGTAGGTGGTCATTTTCTATTTTCTTAAAATACAGATGAAAAAAGCTCCTGCCTATGCAACAGGTGAGCTCAGGGCATGTTTCTTTCCTGCTGAAGGTTATAATTTTGTATTTGCTATTTTTGATCCCCTTGCCTGAGAAAAATTATAAATGAATACAAATTCTTTTTGTACTGATAACCACTTTCCTATTTACCATTCACAGATCAGCTAATTTAATAAGGTCAGAACAGACCATACTGCCTTTTTAGTGGAAAATTGAAGATATTTATAGTAACTTTAAAGTTAAAATATATATCATAGCAAAACCAGTAACAGGCTTTTTTTTTTTTTTTTTTTAAGAGGAAGAGAGTGCATGTGAATGGGGGGAGAGGCAGAGAGAAAGAGAGGGAATGAGAATCTTAAGCAGGCTCCTCGCTGAGTGCAGAGCTCGATGTCACAATCCTGAGATCATGACCTGAACTGAAATCAGGAGTTTGGACACTTAACCAGCTGAGCTGTCTAGGCGCCCCAATAATAGGAATTCTTAAAGAAATACTGTTTTTTGTGTGTGTGTATGTGTGTAGTTTAATCTGTCTTAACTACCTTAACTAACTGAAGGGTAAGGAGATCACTCCGGTTCTTGATGAAAATCATGTAAAAAGTATTTGTCCATATTAAAGAATATAACACATGACTTAATGGTTGATTTTTGAACATCATTTGGTAACTTGGGGTGATCATTTTGAATGTTCTCACCATATCTGTAGAAATTATGTCAGTTTTGTTTGAATGTATATTGATTTAATATATCTTGCAGAATTAAATTAGAAAGTAACTTAGAATTTGGGGTCATATTTTTCTTACAGGATTTTTTCTTAGTATCCTTTTATTAATGTATTGTTATGTAATATATATAGTTTGTATAAGGATGTGTTTTTGTACAATATAGTTTTCTACTATATATTCATTACATAACTGCTTATATGTATAGTATAGAAATGTGCATTTATTATATTTTTAAAAATTAAAGTAGTTAAGAAAACTTGCTTCAGAGCTGTAGTATATTTTGTCACATGGATATAAAGTATTTTCATTCAGTTTATTCATTAAATTTTGAGCAAATACTGCTGGACACCAAGGATAGAAATGCATTCTGAGACAGATGGAGTTTATATTGTCATGGAACCTATAATCTGTCAGGTTAAAGGTTTTAGTCGTTCTCCCAATTTTTAGATAATTATTTGTATTCTTTTCTATTTTAAAAAATGTTGCAGAGAAATATTTTTCATCCTAAAAGTGGATTGGCGTTAACAGTTTATCCCCCAATTTATGAAAATTTCTTTCATTTCTAGTTAAATTTTTATTGAAACTTGGTCCATAAGAGGACATAGTAGTGTATTTTACTAAGAAAGTCAGAACCCCATATTTGAGTCTTCGTTTCTCATTTCATTAGCACTATTGTATGTTATTTGCATTAACTAAAAACATAGATATTGACAATAGAATAGCTTTTTAAAAAATTAATTTTTAAATTTTTACTTTAAGATTTCATTTATTTATTTAAATGATTATATTTATTTATTAGCATGTGAGCAGGGAGGGGCAGAGGAATAGGGAGAAAGAATCTGAAGCTGACTCTTCACTGATCAAGGACCCCAACATGGGACTCTATCCCATGACAATGAGATCATGACCTGAGCTGAAACCAAGAGTCAGATTAACCACTGAGCCACTCAGGCGCCTCCAGAATGGCTTTTATTTTTTTTATTTTTAATTTTTTTTAAAGATTTTATTTATTTATTCATAGACACAGAGAGAGAGAGAGGCAGAGACACAGGCAGAGGGAGAAGCAGGCTCCATGCAGGGAGCCCAATGTGGGACTCGATCCCGGGTCTCCAGGATCACACCCCAGGCTGCAGGCGGCGCCAAACCACTGCGCCACTGGGGCTGCCCTAGAATGGCTTTTAAATGTGAAATAAAAAGACCTAGAAAATTAACAGAAATATAGCTCTAAGAAATGGTCTTTTGTATGGTATAGGATATAAACTAGAGTGTGTAAATAGTTGAAAATATATATAGCGTCAGTTGTTGTGAGTTCTGTTGTAATGTTCTGATGCCAGTAATTTTTTTTTTTTTTTTGGATGCCAGTAATTAGAGATGTACTTTACCTTTTTTTTTCTCTATATGGTCCTGTTTACTCATGAGAAATAGGGAAGAACAGGGAGGAGGTAGTAGAATCTTAAGCTAGGTCTATTTGGTAGTTAGTTGTATATACCATAATTCAAAGTGTTTAACGGGTCTTTTTGAAAATCTTATTTAAATACTGAATGACAGACTTTTTGACTAGAGAATTTAAAAACTAAAAGCATATGAATAAATTTTTCAAGTCTGCATTAATCCATGAAATTCATAGGTGTGCATACTGAATGACAGAGTATTTGACTAGAGAATTTAAAAACCAAAGGCGTATAAATAAATTTTTCAAGTCTGCATTAATCCATGAAATTCATAGGTGTGCATATATAAAAAGCTCTAGCAAACTTCAGTCCAATTTTTGGGCTTCCAAATCTAAACTATAAGAATATTTCTCCTTTTGAAGTGTAGTATAAATAATGTCTTTTTCTTTAGGAAATGGCAGCAGTGTCAGCTTTTCTTCAGCCAGGAGCACCCAGGCCGTACCCTGCGCATTACATGGATACAGCAATCCAGACATACAGGGATATCTGCAAGTAGGTGACTAGAATGTTTATCTTCTATCCATTTAGAGGTAAATTTAGTGCTTATATTGTTAATTAGGTATAAATGGTTCTTTGTTTTTCATGCTTTAAACTTAAATTAGCTCCCAAATTAAGTTAATATACTCAGACACAAGATGAGGTAATTTTTTTTTTTTAAACTAGTGTTTTATTATGTCCTTTCTTTTCCTATTTTGTCTGGATGTGTGGTTAGCAATTTGTTATATGTAACGTTGAGGTTTATGTTGTAGAGAGGGTGATTTCATGGTGCAGACATTTCTAACCTAAACTACTGTTACGCCAAGGGTTAGCCACTTTGAACTTTTCTTGTTAAGTAGGCAGAATGCAAAGTGTTATATAAAAGCCCAGATAAGTCTGGCAATCCAATTTTGTCCTCCTGTCTGCAACAGACTGTCAGCTTTTTTCTAAGTCCACACTTTGGGCAAAAAAATTTACCTTGGAATCTTTGTACTAAGTTACCATAATTGTTAAGATTTATCATCAATTTAATATATCTTTTGGGATAAATGAGAAACACTACATTAATTATACATATGCCTTTTAAAAAACTTCCTGGTCTCAGAAATCCTAAAATGTAAAAGAATTTTCTTAAAATATAGGAAATGCAATATTAGTTTTACAATGCCCTCGTAGAATGCCATGTTCCACTTTTTTTTTTTTAATTTATTTTAGACAGTGTGCGTGCATGCTGGAGTGAGTGGGGGAGGTGCAGTGGGAGAGAGGGAAGAAAAATCCTAAAGCAGACTCCCCACTGAGTGTGGAACCCAATGTGGGGCTTGATCCCAGAACCCTGAGATCGTGACCTGGGCTGAAATCACGAGTGGGCTGCTTAACTGAGCCAGGCACCCTCTGCTCACTTTTTTCTTTTCTTTTTTTTTTTTTTTACTTTTTTCTTTTTAAAGATTTAGCTATGCTCCACTTTTTAACTGGCCAGATCCTATTTATCCTTAAAAGATTTTCTTAAATTTCTTTTATGATGTCATCCCTTTCCTTTCTCTACCCAAATTATGGTGAATATCAATTGTTCCCTGTTTGTTACCTGTTTGATATCAGTTTTTTGTTTTTAGTAAGAATTGTATCATGGGAATACTTGAATTTATAGCACTCCCAGTGCCTGACATAAATGGATTTTAAAAAATTTTATTTTTAAAAACGTAAGATTTTTTTTGGATACCTGGGTGGCTCAGTGGTTGAGCATCTGCCTTTGGCTCAGGTTGTGGGCAGGGAGCCTGCTTCTCCCTCTGCCTTTGTCTCTGCCTCTCTCTCTGTCTCTCATGAATAAATAAAATCTTTAAAAAAAAAATATGGATATTTTTGTTAAAAATTCAAAATGTTTTTTGTACTAAATAGTAATGAAATATTTTTATTATTTAAATTCCAGTGTAATTAGCAGGGCATGTTATATTAATTTGATATAGTGATTCAGCAGATCCATTTATTACTCAGTACTCAAGATAAGTGTACTCTTAATTCCCTTCACCTATTTCACTTCTACCCACCAAGTCCCGTCTGGTAACTGTTCTCTGTAAAGAGTCTGTTTTTTGGTTTGTCTCTCTTTTTTTCTTTTGTAAGTTTGTTTTGTTTCTTAAATTCCACATATGAGTAAAATCATATGTGGAATGATTTTCCCGACTGGCTTATTTCATTAGCATTATGATGTTGGATTATGACATTGGATGTTGGCACAGCCAATGTCAGAGAAATTACTGCCTATGCTCTCTTCCATGATTTTTATGGTTTCAAGTCTCACATTTAGGTCCTTAATCCATTTTGAACTTATTCTTGTGTGTGATATTAAAAAAATGTCCCATTCTTTTGCATGTAGCTGTCAAATTGTCCCAGTACTATTTGTTGAAGAGACTTTTTGCCCCATTGCATGTTCTTGCCTCCTTTGTCAAGTTTATTTCTGGGCCTTTTCTTCTGTTCCATTGATCCTTGTATCTGTGTTTGTGGCAGTACCATACTATTTTGATTACTACAGCTTTGTAATATAACTTGAACTCTGGAATAATGATGCCTCCAATTTTCTTTTTCAAGATTTGCTTTGGTAATTTAGGATCTTTTGTGGTTCTATATAAATTTTAGGATTATTTGTTCTAGTTCTGTAAAAAATGCTATGGGTGTTTTGATAGGGATTGCATTAAATCTGTAGATTGTTTTGGGCAGTGTAGACATTTTAACAGCATTTGTTCTTTTAATCCACAGACATGTGTTTTATAGTTTTTAGAATACAGATCTTTCACCTCTTTGGTTAAGTTTATTCCTAAACATTTTATTATTTTTAGTGCAATTGTAAATGGGATTGTTTTCTTATTTCTCTTTCTGCTATTTCATTATTAGTGTATAGAAATACAATGGATTTCTGTACGTTGATTTTCTATCCGGCAAATTTAGTGAATTTATTTATCAGTTCAGGTATCTGTAGATAGAGAAATAGAAACTTAAAAGACTACAAAACCTAAAAAACTTGTGAATAGTGAAAGTTTTACTTTTTCTTTGCCTGTTTGGATGCCTTTCATTTCTTTTGTTGTTTGATTTCTGTGGCTAATGGCTAAGACTTCCAGTGCTGTGTTGACTAAAAGTGGTGAGAGTGGGGCGAGGCCTCCTTGTGGTCGTCCTGATCTTAGGAGAAAAACTCTCAGTTTTTGAGTATGATGTTTGCTTGGGTTTTTCATATACAGCCTTTCTTATATTGAGATATGTTCCCCCTAAACCTACTTTGTTGGGCTTTTATTATGAATGGATGTTGTATTCTGTCACATGCTTTTTCTGCATCTGTTGAAATGATTACATGGTTTTTATCCTTTCTTTTGTTGATGTGATGTGTCACATTGATCAATGTGGGAATATTGAACCCAAATGGTTTTTTAAAATGTTACTTGAATAAACTAATAAAATCTTGGACTTGGTAGCACTTTAACTTAATAACTGAACACATGGAAAATTGGTGAGGAGAAATCAAACAAATACGTAAATCAATAGTGTTAAGATTCAAGGGTATTTATAAAATTTACTTAAGAAAACTCTAAGAAGTGAGCATATTCAAGCATATATATTAATAGGTGTTACTAACTAGGAGGTAGTCTTTTGTGTTCATTAAAAATAATCTTTGACATTCATAAATAACCTAAGAGAGAACACAATTTGTTAGTATTTGTTCATTACAGTAATTTTTTAAAGTAATGCGTTGTCTTTTTAAAACTCACTGTTTGGAATGACCTTCACGTTAGTTATCTTTGTGGGGCACCTGGGTGGCTCAGTGATTGAGCGTCTGCCTTTGGCTCAGGTCGTAATCCCGGAGTCCAGGGATTGAGTCCTGCATCAGGCTGCCCACAGGGAGGCTTCTTCTCCATCTGCCTGTGTGTCTGCCACTCTCTGTGTGTCTCATGAATAAATAAATAAAATCTTAAAAAAATAAGTTAGGAATCTTTGTCAATTTAAAGCCAAGTGTAATTTTGAAACAAGGATTAGAAAAAGAAAAAATAAATCTTGGCTATTTCCCAGCAATAAGATTCTATCTTGTAATTTCATAGTAAAAATATTTTTATTTATTTTTATTATTTTAATAATGAATAACCCAATTTTAGATTATTGATGGTAGTAATCCATTAAGAAAAATCAATTGTGCATTTTACCAAATACTTTGCTCAGGAATCCATCAGGCATTCCTCATGCTATCTCCAGTTGAAATATCACGATGGTACTACTAGATGAAAAGCCCCTGAATATTCCTAGAAGTAGCCAGCAAATTGAAACACATCTGACTACAGTTTGCAGTGAGGAAAGAGAAAGAAATATGGGTGAAATGTTTATATTCTTTTCTATTCATAGTAAATTTTGCTATTAACCAGTGGCCAGTTCAGATATACCAGTTAGCATTTTGTGTATAGAAAATGTGACTTTGCATTGTATTTTTACCATGAAATTATATGATGGTAAAAAGTTTTGAATAGTTAGGAGAATTCTTTGAAGTTTTCTCTTTAACCTTTTTTTTGGTAAGTGGGAAACAAGAGCATGGATTTCTTTTTTACTCAAAAACTAGATTGGGATTTTTGTTGAACACATAGTGATACATTAAGTATTATTACTGTGATGTATTAAGATATTGTAGTGCTAATTATATTTTTTCTTGTCTTTCTTTCTTTAGGAATATGGTATTGGCTGAGAGATGTGTATTGCTAAGTGCTGAAATCTTAAAAAGCCAAAGCAAATATTCAGAGGCTGCAGCTCTGCTAATACGGTTGACTAGTGAGGTACTGAAAATGTATAGTAATTACTTTAGTAATAGTTCATAAATTTAAAAAGGTGTTTCTTTTTTTCTTGAAGAGGGTGTGCAAGACATAAAAGTATAGAGGACTTTCTTTTTGGGAATTTATAATATTGCTACTTTATTTCTTGAATTAATTTTAAATGTATTTTAGAGATACTTTTTTATTTATAGATTTTTAAGTCTATGTTATTACTAACCACAAATATGTATTGTACATCTTTAATGAATTAGATTCTGACTTATGCATAACAGTATTTATTTAGATTCTTTTTTTTTTTTTAATTTTTTACCTTGAGTTTAGTGATATCCAATGTTACATTAGTGTTAGGTGTTCAACATAGTGATTCAACTTCTCTGTACATTAGGCTCTTCTCACCACAGGTGTAATTAACCATCTGTCACATATAACACTATTACAGTATTGTTGACTGTGTTCCGTATGCTGCCTTTTATTCCTGTGAAGTACTTATTCCACAACCGGAGACGTGTATCTCCCACTCTCCCTCACTCATTTTGCCCATTTCCCTGTTACCTTCCCTGTGGCAACCTTCAGTTTGTTCTCTGTATTTATAGGTCTGATTCTGCCTTTTGTTTATTCGTTTTAAGTTTCCACATATGAATTAAGTCATATGGTATTTGTCTTTTTCAGTCTGACTTGTTTCACTTAGCATAATACCCTCTAGGACCATCTAGAAGTTGTTACAAATGGCAAGAGTTCATTCTTTTTTATGGCTGTATAATGTTCTATTGTATGTATATAAGCCACATCTTCCTTATCCATTTGTCTATCCTGGGACACTTCTGTTGCTTCCATATGTTGGCTATTGTAAATAATGCTGCAGTAAACACAAGGGTCTGTATAGTTTTTTGAACCCGTGGTTTCATTTTTGGGGGGTAAATACAGAGCAGTGGAGTTACTGGATCATATGACATTCCACAGTGGCCTTAACAATTTGCATTCCTAGGAATGCATGAGAATTCCTTTTCCTCCACATCCTCACCAATATATGTTATTTCTTTTCTTTTGATTTTAGCCATTTTAACAGTTCAAAGTGGTATCTCTTTGTGGTTTTAATTTGCATTTTCCTGATAATGAGCAGTGTTGATCATCTTTTCATCAGTTTGTGGCCATCTGTGTGTCTTCCTTGGAGAGATGTTTATTTAGGTCATCTACCCACTTTTTAACAGTATTATTTATGTTGTGGTGTAGAGTTGTTTAAGTTCTTTATATATTTTGGATATTAATCTCTTATTCGATATATCATTTGCAGATATCTTCTCCCAAACAGTATGTTGCCTTTTTGTTCTGTTTATGGTTTCTTTCACTGTGCAAAAGCTTTTTAAAGATATTTTTTATTTATTTGAGAGAGAAAAAGAGCATGAATGGAGAGGAGAAGGGAGTGGGAAAAGCAGACTCCCACCCTGAGCAGGGAGCCTGTCACAGGGCTCAATCGCAGGACCCTGAAATCATGACCTGACTCGAAGGCAGATGCTTAACCAACTGAGCCACCCAGGTGCCCCTGTGCAAAAACTTTTTATTTTGATGTAGTCCTAATAGTTTAGTTTTGTTTTTGTTTCCCTTGCCTTTGGAGATGTATCTAGAAAAACATTGCTACAGTCAATGTCAGAAAAATTACTATATTCCCTTGTAGGATTTTTATGATTTCAGGTCTCACATTTATATCTTTAGCTTATTTTGAATTTATTTTTGTGTGTGCTTTAAGAAAGTGATCCATTCTCATTATTTTGCAATTAGTTGTCCAGTTTTCCCAGTACCATTTATTGAAGAGACTTTTCCCTGTTGTATATTCTTGCCTCCTATGTCAGAGATCCATTGATCATATAAGGATCAACTTATTAAAAGAAAAAAAAAGGATCAACTTATTTGGGGGCTGTCTACTCTGCTCCATTTGTCTAAGTGTCTCATTCATGTGCCAGTGCCACACTGTTTTGAATTTTATAGCTTTGTAGTATATATCTTGTAATCTATATTTATGATATCTCTAGCTTTGTTCTTTTTTTCCTCAAGATTGCTTTGATATCTTTTGTGGTTCCATACAAATTTTTATATTATTCTGTTTCTGTGAAAAATATAGTTGGTATTTTGGGAAAAAAATTTTTTTTTTTTTTTAGAATTGTTTTTAATCTGTAGATTGCTGTGGGAAGTATGGTAATTTTAATAATAGTAATTCTTCCAGTTCACGATCATGAAATACCATTACATTTATATGTGTCATCTTCAGTTTCTTTCATCATCATCTTATAGTTTTCAGAGTACAGTCTGTCACTTCCTTGATTAAGTTAATTCCTAGGTGTTTTATTCTCGGTGCAATTGTAAATGGAATTATTTTTTTATTCATAACAATACTTAAATCAACATGCATGTGCATCTTTCTAATAGAAAATTGGTAACACAATGAGTAATCACTGAGGAATTTTTAATGTTTCACCAGTTATGAATGTGTAAAAACAATCACTGTAAGCATTGAAAATAATCTATATTATAAATATTCCAGAAGATGAAAAGCAATCCATTTATAGTTGCTATTGAAAGTGTACAGTAGATACTATTTTGCATCACTAATAAGTATGTAATGTATTATCTTTCTATCCCATCTCCAAACTGGCCAACATTATTTGCATATTTGCCTTAATCTCAAAGAATAAATGTCTTTGTGTCACTATGCCAGGCATCTGCTGCAGGTGGTGTAGGGTTAGATGTTTCTGACCATGTAAGCTCAAAGGCCTGTAGTTAAGGAGAAGGGATTGGTGGCTAGGGCTCAATTTCAAAGCTACTTTTATAGCCTGTAACTTACTCTCTTCCTACTTTGTATCTGATTGGTAATAAATGCATCTAATAGGTAAAATTTGATAGATAATATGTTAATATTAAAAATAAAAGTATGTATTTTTATTTTTTATTTTTTTAAAGATTTATTTATTTTAGAGAGAGAGGGAGAGAGAGTATCTCAAGCAGATTCCTCATGTTGCAGAGCCCACCATGGGGCCTGATCTCACAGCCCTAAAATCATAACCTGAATTGAAATAAAAAATCATAACCCTTAATTTACTGAGCCACCCAGATGCCCCAAAGAGTGTTCATAGATGGAAAGTTCCAGAAGATTCTCCTTCTCCATCTTTTTGTTAAATTTAAATTCAAGTTAGTTAACATACAGCGTGGTATTGGTTTCAGCAATAGAATGTAGTGGTTCATCACTAACACAACACCCAGTGCTTATCCCAACAAATACCCCTCTTACTGCCCATCACCCATTTAGCCTGTCTCCCTGCCCACATTCCCCTCCAGCAACCTTTATTTTTTTTTTATTTATTTATTTTTTTTAATTTTTATTTATATATGTATGATAGTCACAGAGAGAGAGAGAGAGGCAGAGACACAGGCAGAGGGAGAAGCAGGCTCCATGCACCGGGAGCCCGATGTGGGATTCGATCCCGAGTCTCCAGGATCGTGCCCTGGGCCAAAGGCAGGCGCCAAACCGCTGCGCCACCCAGGGATCCCAGCTCCAGCAACCTTTAGTTCTCTATAGTTAAGAATCTCTTATGGTTTTCTTCCCTCTCTATTTTTATCTCATTTTTCCTTCCCTTTCTTGAAGTTCATATTTTATTTCTTATGTTCCACATGAGTGAAATCATATGATATTTGTCTTTCTCTGATTTATTTTATTTGACATAATACACTGTAGTGTTCTATTCATGCTGTTGCAAATGGCAAGATTTCCATTCTTGATTGCTGAGTAATATTTCATTATTTATATATACCACAGCAGATATTATTAATTTGAATTGACTCTAGTCTTGTAAAGAGTAGTAGTGATTTTTTTATATGTATGGCTAAAGACAGATTTTTTTAAATGAATGCTCAAGAACAAAATAAAATCAAACACTTCCTTTGCCTTTTAAATGTTGATATACCCTGTGGTTTTAATCCTTGGACCATTGTACTTTTGCTCTATACATTTTTTTGGTGATAGTTTTTAGTGATGATTTTCACTCTTAAGTCTTTCTTCAACACTGACCTCTTTTTGAGCTTTAGATTTGTAATGCCAGCTGCCTTTTAGACTTACCTACTTAGTATGTTTCCAAAGCACCTTGTGTCAGTATATCTATATACCAAACTCATAAACTTGGTTATTTTGTTGATCATGATTTAAATTATGTTATAACTACATAGTTCCTTATCTGCTCAAGGCAGAAACTGAGAGATGTGCCTGTATTCTCTCCTATCCTATCAATAATCCAGTTTTTTAAAAAAATTTCTTAAATATGTTTTCTTTCTATATTTCCAGATAATTTACTTCTTTCCCTCCACCCCACCCCCCTTTAAATTCCTCTTTCTACTGCCCTGGTTCACGTCTATAATGTCCTTCTGGACTGTGGCCCTTTTCCTCTTTGTTCGCTTGTCTCCTCATCCTTATATCAGTCCTGTGCTTCAGATAGTCATCTACAATACCCCAGGTTGTCCTAAATGTCTCTGTACTCCCCTCTCATGTAGTGCTGTAAGACCTGACTTGTCATATTATATTGGAAATTATATTTAAGTTCTTGAGGGTAGAGAACTGTGTTGTCTTCTACATATTTATCCTTAGTGCCTGATACTGGCCTTGGTATATCATTGACATGGTATATCATTTACAGATGTTTGTTGAACTGAACCATTAATTATTCTAAAAAGGTTTTGGTAAGATATAACTAATTAGGTTAAAGGATGATATTAACAAGGTCGAATAATTGATATTGCATGGACACTGACTAGTATGAACAGTTGCTAGACATAAACTATTTGGTAGAGCTGAATATAGATTCTTGAGTGTGTTGATGTTTTGTATTGTAATAAATCTTAATTTGGGTTTGAATATGTTGCTGTTTTTCAATGTAGGGGTTATTAGTGAATGTAAAGGGAATTTATGGTTTAGGAGCTTGAATAAAAAACTGGAGCAAATTCTTGTCTGGATCGCAACCTTGTTATTTTCTGTCATTGTTCTTTTTCCCTTCCAAGTTTGTTTTCACCTTTTCAAACCTGGATGACTTGTTTTGTCATGAAATTTGAAGATATTTATCATTGTCATTGTTTTAGGGTGAGGCGTGGGTGGTGGTACATTTCCCCAGAAATTGTTATTCACAAGTGGGTTTTTTGGTGCTATACCTTTCAGATAATTATTTGAGATAACTTGAAAGTAAAGACTGCTAGGCATAGTGTGTATAAAGTCATGTTAAATTTTAACTGCTAGTTGTATTTATTGTATGCATTTTATCAATTAAAATGGCATATAATATGTGAAAAGTGCACTTGTCTTGAGGATAGGGAACAGTTACATACTCTTGACATTAATGAATTAGGTTTCCCAGATATTTGCTAGCACTATTTTGGAAAACACAACTGTGAGGCCTGGGGAGAAAGAGTTGTACTTTGGCTTTATTTTTTGGAATGCAAATTTAATGGGCAAGTGGATCTTATTCTTATTATGCCCTGGGATTCTCAGGATGACAGAGCAAAACCAGGTAACGATAAAACATGCCAGTTACCACCACATAGGATGGTATGTCTGAATTTGGTGCTAAAGATGTGATGCTTTCCCCCTACTGTGTCTCTGTTTCTGTACTGAACATTTACTCTGGTCTTAATAACACCTTTGTCTGTTACTGCATTTAAATACAGTAAATCAGTTTTTTACTATCAGGGATAGTAATAGCAGTTTTTACAAGTTTCTCTACCTTTGGAGGAACTGTTCCTGTAGTAAACTGATCAGCTCATGGCACCTTTCCTACTATAGTTACACGAGGAAAAAATCTGAAAGTTATCCTTGAGATTTGATTCATTTAAGTCTATGTAACCAGTGCTACATTAGTTGTGTTTTTTATGGAAATGTTTATTGAAGCATCTACCTCAGTTAGACAATTTTCCTCTCACTGTTTATCTTCATATTTTAATTCATTTGCAGTTTTTAAAAAAACTCTCTTGGACTATGGGCACGGTTCATAGGCTGGAATTCCTATTGAAATAGTATCACAGATTTTTTTTTTCTTAGTTTCTTATAGAGCATATGTAATACATTTGTCATATAGGTATGAACTAAAATTTTTATTCTACTCATTCAAAGCATCTGCTTTCTAGATAAAACTGTCGCTTTGTGAAATTCTTTCATTTTTCTTTCATCAACACTGAAGGCAGTTGTCATTCTTTTCAGGCTTTTTTTTTTTTTTTTTAAGATTTTATTTATTTATTCATGAAAGACAGAGAGGAGAGAGAGGCAGAGACACAGGCAGAGGAAGAAGCAGGCTCCATGCAGGGAGCCTGATGTGGGACTTGATCCCAGGATTCCAGGATCACACCTTGGGCCAAAGGCAGGCACTAAACCGCTGAGCCCCCCAGGGACTCCCTTAGGCTGTTTTTTGGTAAAAAGCAATATCTTTTCTACTTTAGGTATCATTGTAAGAGATACAGAAGAACGAAGTTGCTGTGAGTCATGGGAATAGGGCATTCAGCTCAGCAGATTGATTCTTTCTCAGATAACTGCCATACTGGATGCAAGAGTCAGATTTTGCTTCCACTAAATTAATATATGCCATGGACTTCCTGGTCTCTCCTAAATTGGTCAGCCCTTGAGAATTAAATTTGACAATGCTGAGGGTTTACTGTGCTGGTCTCAGTAAATACCCCAGGTTGTCATAATTTACACACCACCAAAAATATCTAGGGCATTTTCTTCATCTTAATCAGAATGTCCAGGATTGCCCTTCCAAGTTTTCCAGTTTAATGAAGCCTCATAGACAATTAAAAAAATAAGTATGTATTTATGCTGTATGTCTCTATGTGACTGCATGGGTTTGTGTGTACATACTGGGAATAAACTTATAACACTTAAAGAAAAAAGACTGAAATACTATTGAGAAGCCTAAATAAAATTTGAAAACAGAAGAAGTAATTAGAGGGACTTGCCTGTTCCAGATATTAAAATGTGTTATAAGGCTACAGAAATTGTAACTGTTTATAGTGGTAAGAATAGACAGAGTAATGGAATAGAATGAGAATTTAAATATGACATGTGATTAGGTGTCATTTAAAATTAGTGAGGAATGTTTGGTTATTCACTTAAATGGTATTATGACATCTAGCTGTTTGGGGTTTGGATTCTTACCTTACTTGCTACATAGCTTGATTAAGTTTATGATATGAAAAAATGAAACAGACTCCTAAGAGAATATATAAGAAAGTTTTTTTTTTTAATCTTTTTTTTTTAAATAAAGCATTTTTTAAATTTTTATTTTATGATAGTCACACACACAGAGAGAGAGAGAGAGAGAGAGAGAGGCAGAGACATAGGCAGAGGGAGAAGCAGGCTCCATGCACTGGGAGCCCAATGTGGGATTCGATCCCGGGTCTCCAGGATTGTGCCCTGGGCCAAAGGCAGGCACTAAACCACTGCGCCACCCAGGGATCCCTTTTTAAAAAAATCTAAGAATGATAGCTTTTTTTCTTGTTTGATGCAGTATCTTGAAATCATAGAGGCAAAAGATAGTATGCTTGACTAAGAAAAACTCATGTCAAAACTGGGAAATACTATTTACAAATGTATGATGACAAGGCCTAATATTGATTAAGTGTGCAAAGGGCTCTTACAAACCACATAATCATAAAAACCCATTCACAAAAGAGTATAAATGAGCAATTCACAGAAAAAATACAAAGACCCTTAAACATATGAAAAGATTACCAGCCTTACCATTAAAATGTATGTTGGGGAGCAGTGTCATTTTTTTTTTTATTAAAGAGATAAAAACCTTTAAAAATAATTTTTGTCTGGGTGAGTGGAAAACATACATTCTCATTCTGTTGATGAGATTATATATTGGTACTACTTTTTTGGTAGCAGTTTGGCTCTATCGATTAGAATTTGAATGATATACATACATAGCTTTCATTAACTCAGCAGTTCTACTTTCAGAAATGTGTCTTAAGAATACATAGAATTACTCAAAAATGGTTTTATAAAGATGTTTATCAAAGCACTTTTGTAGAAATAAAAGTAATAAACAGTATTAAATCAGTCAATTGGAGACTATTAATAAATTATAGTATATTTATATAATAGGATACAATGTAGCTTTTTTTTAAGATTTTTTATTTATTCATGATAGACACAGAGAGAGAGAAGGAGAGGCAGAGACACAGGCAGAGGGAGAAGCAGGCTCCATGCCGGGAGCCCGACGCGGGACTCAATCCTGGGACTCCAGGATTGCGCCCTGGGCCAAAGGCAGGCTCCAAACTGCAGAGCCACCAGGGATCTCCACAATGTAGCTTTAAAAGAAATAAGAGATGTAGATACCTTGGAAGGATGTCCATGATACTATATTAAGTCCAAAAAATGAGATGAAGAATTCTCTGTATAATACCATTTATGTATGAAGAAGTATGTGTATTTTTAGAAAACTGTATGTATTTAACAAAAAAACACAAATATAACACAAAAATGACAATACCAACACCAAACTGGTAATTGTGGTTACCTCTGGCAAGTCAGATGAGGCATGGGATGGCAAAGAAAGATTCTTACTTTTTTTCCCCCAAATATTTATTCTTGAAGGAAAAAAAAAAAGTATTTTCTAAAGAAGAAAGCTTTTTCCTGAAAATTAAGAATGCACTTCCTAGTTCCCCTAAGTAATTCTGATGTAAACCCTTGGATGAGAACTGTGTGTCAATTGTACATTCCTGATGTTCCCACTTAATAGCTTTTGGATCTTACTTGGACAAAACAAAAACATCTATCATTTAGTTTCTGTTATAAGGGGGTTAAGATAGGTAATATCTGCAATTTACTGAATGCTTTCTAGATTGTTTCCTCAGATCTGTTTCCACTCTAATTTTGTGATTGCTGCGGGCATAGTTATAATAGTCAATGATCTATCTATGAGCACTTTTTTGATGTAACTATAATTTGTTGACATTACTGCATTTAAAGTAAATGTTTTCTGTTTTCAACTTTCCCTGGGGAAAATAATGGCAGCAGAACACATGGAAGGGCATGGTAAGTTCAGCTTAAGAATAGCTGAAAACCTAGAGAAAGTTTTGCTGAAAATGTTGTTGATACTTGATCAGCAACCTTCACTACTTTCTCTGTTATTTGTAAAGTGATGATAGCTCTTTGATTTGAAAGGTTGTCCTTATGGGTGAGGATGTAAAATGTGGTATGTGGTTTTTGTAGACAGTTGTAAGAGTCCATTGAAGTGGAAACTAATTTGAGTTGTACCATTTACTAATAACACCAGTAGCCGCTGATGATCTTTGAAGGGGAAACCTTCTAAACTTTTTAATGAAAAGCAGTCATTGTGGCATTCTTGAAATAAGCAAAATTAGGAATTACTCTTGTATAGAGTAAACTTAATAGAGGATAGTAGTAGATTAGATTATTTCATAACCTACACACATTCTCTTTTGTCTTTCTTTTTTTCTTGGATGGATGGAAATATGCTTTCGGATATCACAGATCAATTTCCTGAAGATTAGATTAGTGTGAATTTTGTTTTCTGTGCTCTATTTTCTAGTTTATCTTTAATCACTATACCTGTATTCTCAGTTGATATACCTTTTTTTGCCATTTGAAAAGGGATTGCATTTCTTCAGAGATCTGTTACATACTGCATATCATTACCAGACATTTGGCTTTATGAAAAGTAAAAGAAAATATTTCATATAGGGGATTTTTTGAAGGATTTTAAGAAAAATTTGTGCTTATTGGAAGAAAGAATCATCAAGATTGGATTGCCCCTTGATCTCTGCCCTCAGATACACTTAAGTTAAATAGTGAATATGCTATATATTCTTTTTAGAAAGTAAATGCTTTTTTACCAGTTATCTTTTTACTTTTAATTTTGTGAAGATAACCTTATTTTCCTTTAAACATTCAATAGGATTCTGATCTTCGAAGTGCACTTCTTTTGGAACAGGCAGCACATTGCTTTATAAATATGAAGAGTCCCATGGTTAGAAAATACGCATTTCATATGATATTGGCAGGCCATCGGTTTAGTAAAGCTGGGCAGGTGAGTACATTTTCTTAAAAAAAAAAGATAAGAACAAATAATTTATTTTAGTTTTTGTTATAATTTGTTATTTATTTTATAAATGTATATTATTTGTCAATTTTTTATTATTCGAAATTAATCCTAAAAATGGGAGTAAATTTTGTTCTGAGATAATGTGTTATATTGGTAAGGGCATGCGATGTGGATTTAGATAAATGCTAACAACTTAGATTAAGTTACTTCTCTGAGCCACTCTTTTTGTATTTATTTTGGAATTTTGCCCAAATTTTTGTGAGGTTTAACCAAAATCATATACATGAAGGGTGGGATGTACAGAATGCATTCAAGCAATTTTAATTATCCTTCTGGTGGTTGGACTCTCTCTACTTCAGCTCTGGTCTTCTGTTATCTCTCAAAGTGCCTTTTAATGATATTTACTAAATATTTAATGAGTAGAAATCATCTCTTTCTTGTTCCTGCTGCCAGGGAAAGATCTTTATCTTTTTATTGCAATTTCTCCAGCCCCATTTGCCACCTTAAGCATTAGTTGGAAGGAGTTTTGCTGGAGACAGAGTGGTAGCAGCTTAAGTGGTGATTTACTATAAATATAGATAAGTGTGGATTGAAGAATCATCTCTATATTACTGGGACTATACTAGGAGCCTAGCATGTACCCATAAAACCATGATCTTATCTCTTAAGGAGCTTTTTATATGGTAGAGGACCATGAGGATTTAAAAAAATTTGGTTAATATGAATTTTTAGGAACATACTTATATTTTTAAAGTCTGTGCTAACCAAACACGTCAGTGTTTTAAATCATCTGTTATGGGATGCCTGAGTGGCTCAGTGGTTGAGCATCTGCCTTTGACTCAAAGCGTGATCTTGGGTTCCTGGGATTGAGTCCCGTATTGGGCCCCTGGCAGGGAGCCTGCTTCTCCCTCTGCCTATGTCTCTGCTTTTCTATTGGTGTCTCTCATCAATAAATAAAATCTTTTAAAAAAAAATTAATAAGTCATCTGTTATTACAAAGGCATAAAGAAACAAGTGTTCAAAAGTTATTCTCAATTTTGTGTAAAAATGCCATGATTTTAAAAAAACAAATATTTCAAGTTTGGGTTCATCCCTCTTTTTTGGGGGGGAAGTGACAAATTATAAAAAATAGGTGAACTTGCTTTATATTAGATGCAAAACTAAAAATATTTATAAACAAACATTTTTTTATAATAACTGATACACTCCATCAACGAGAATTTCTCAGGTTCTAAAGTGGAACAAAATTTAAAACTATCATTTTTTTTTTTTTAAAGATTTTATTTATTCATGAGAGCCAGAGAGAGGCAGAGACTTAGGCAGAGGGAGAAGCAGGCTCCCTGCAGGAAGCCTAAAGTAGAACTTGATCCTAGGACACTGGGATCATGACCTGAGCCAAAGGCAGACTCTCAACTACTGAGCCACCCAGGCGCCCCTAAAACTATCATTTTCCACAGCCATTCTTCCAAAGTAAATGTAAATGCATTTGTAAATGCATCTGAAACATGTTATCCCATTGTTTATCTTTATTTAAAAGTATTTTATTCAAAAATTTACAAAATGAGCATGTGGTTCTCTTTGGGAAGCAAATTAAATACCCCATTTGGAATGATCCATTGCCTCTAATTAAAAATAAGTCATCCTTTTTCCGTATCTTTGTCTACTTTTGTGAATGGTTTCATTTATGAACATGATGATGTTATTGGAACTGGAAACAGTTGCTTATATTTCATCTTCTGAAATTATAGGGCATATTGCTTCTAGGAAATGGGCACAAATTAAAAATTCTACATTTGTAGTAGGTTGACATATATTTACTTTTTGGCTTATTAATTATCTTTAACTATAGTTATCTAATGGAGTTTATGATTCTGTGGTACCCAGTTTTGTGTTTTGTGACTACTCTGTATATACCCTGCATCCAGGAACTCTCTTTCTCAGATAGTGTAGAAACTGAAAGCATACCTAGAAGTGTCTTTCTATTGAAAAAACAAATATATATCCTCCTGTAGTTGGTGAAGAACAGTATCTTTCTTTGAAGGTGGGACACAGAACACAATTGTGACTGAGGCAAAGTTGTTTTTGAGAAGTACCACCTTTTCATGACATTTCCATTAAAATATGTGTTGGCAGGGACGAGAGGACAGTAGAGATCATGTGTGTGTATATAGGAATGGTATTTCTCAGTCCTCTCTGACTGAGAGTTCATGCTGGATTGCTTATTTTGGGCCCAGCATTTTTTTATAGTTCCTTTTTTTTTATTATATTTTTTTAAAGACTTTATTTTTTTTTAATTAATTTTTATTGGTGTTCAATTTACCAACATACAGAAAAACACCCAGTGCTCATCCCGTCAAGTGTCCACCTCAGTGCCCGTCACCCATTCCCCTCCAACACCCGCCCTCCTCCCCGCTTCCACCACCCCTAGTTCGTTTCCCCGAGTTAGGAGTCTTTATGTTCTGTCTCCCTTCCTGATATTTCCCAACATTTCTTCTCTCTTCCTTTATATTCCCTTTCACTATTATTTATATTCCCCAAATGAATGAGAACATATAATGTTTGTCCTTCTCCGATTGACTTATTTCACTCAGCATAATACCCTCCAGTTCCATCCAGGTCGAAGCAAATGGTGGGTATTTGTCGTTTCTAATTGCTGAGCAATATTCCATTGTATACATAGACCACATCTTCTTTATCCATTCATCTTTCGATGGACACCGAGGCTTCTTCCACAGTGTGGCTATTGTGGCCATTGCTGATAGAAACATCGGGGTACAGGTGTCCCGACGTTTCATTGCATCTGAATCTTTGGGGTAAATCCCCAACAGTGCAATTGCTGGGTCGTAGGGCAGGTCTATTTTTAACTCTTTGAGGAACCTCCACACAGTTTTCCAGAGTGGCTGCACCAGGTCACATTCCCACCAACAGTGTAAGAGGGTTCCCTTTTCTCCGCATCCTCTCCAACATTTGTTGTTTCCTGCCTTGTTAATTTTCCCCATTCTCACTGGTGTGAGGTGGTATCTCATTGTGGTTTTGATTTGTATTTCCCTGATGGCAAGTGATGCAGAGCATTTTCTCATGTGCATGTTGGCCATGTCCATGTCTTCCTCTGTGAGATTTCTCTTCATGTCTTTTGCCCATTTCATGATTGGATTGTTTGTTTCTTTGGTGTTGAGTTTAATAAGTTCTTTATAGATTTTGGAAACTAGCCCTTTATCTGATATGTCATTTGCAAATATCTTCTCCCATTCTGTAGGTTGTCTTTTCGTTTTGTTGACTGTATCCTTTGCTGTGCTAAAGCTTCTTATCTTGATGAAGTCCCAATAGTTCATTTTTGCTTTTGTTTCTTTTGCCTTTGTGGATGTATCTTGCAAGAAGTTACTGTGGCCGAGTTCAAAAAGTGTGTTGCCTGTGTTCTCTTCTATGATTTTGATGGACTCTTGTCTCACATTTAGATCTCTCATCCATTTTGAGTTTATCTTTGTGTATGGTGAAAGAGAGTGGTCCAGTTTCATTCTTCTGCATGTGGCTGTCCAATTTTCCCAACACCATTTATTGAAGAGACTGTCTTTCTTCCAATGGATAGTCTTTCCTCCTTTATCGAATATTAGATGACCATACATTTCAGGGTCCACTTCTGGGTTCTCTATTCTGTTCCATTGATCTATGTGTCTGTTTTTGTGCCAGTACCACACTGTCTTGATGACCACAGCTTTGTAGTACAACCTGAAATCTGGCATTGTGATGCCCCCAGCTATGGTTTTCTTTTTTAAAATTCCCCTGGCTATTCGGGGTCTTTTCCGATTCCACACAAATCTTAAAATAATTTGTTCTAACTCTCTGAAGAAAGTCCATGGTATTTTGATAGGGATTGCATTAAACGTGTAAATTGCCCTGGGTAACATTGACATCTTCAAGATTAATTCTGCCAATCCATGAGCATGGAATATTTTTCCATCTCTTTGTGTCTTCCTCAATTTCTTTCAGAAGTGTTCTATAGTTTTTAGGGTATAGATCCTTCACCTCTTTGGTTAGGTTTATTCCTAGGTATCTTATGCTTTTGGGTGCAATTGTAAATTATAGTTCCTTTTTTTAATCATTGGTTTTCCATTAACAATTATCAGCGAGTAAAAGGCATTTTTAAAAAAAAGAACTGGTATTAACAAAGATTAAAATTAGTAAAAAAATTTAAGAAAGTGCTAGGGAGGGTATATGTGTTTGTGTCCAGTATACCCCTGGACAGTGTTTCAATTTTCACTTTAAAAGGCAGACTTTAAATCTTGTTACCTTTTAAATCTCTTTAGGTGCTTTTCTAAGAATCCTAACAAATGCACTTGAACTTTACATTTTGACACATTGTTTCTCTGTATCTCTCTGTATCTCTTAGTTTTTAAGACTCGGTGTTTGTGTTCCTTCTTACTAAATGTAGTATGGAGATTAGGGGTGTTTTTTCAAGAAACTAATTATTTTGAAACACTCTCAAGCTTACAAAAAAGTTACAGATACGGTTCAGAAACTTCACCTGAGCAATTTGATAGTTCTCCACCTGGTGCCTCATTACCCCTAAATACTTCAGGACATATTTGCTATTTCCTAGAAATGACTTTTTCTCCTGTATAACCATAATGCAGCAATCAAATTAAAAATTTAGTGCTAATACAGTACCACTAGCTAATTCTCAGACCCTATGCAGGTTTTAACAATTGTACCAAAAATACCCTTTGTATTATAAAGATCCTGTTCAGAAGGATCCTTTGGCTTTATGACCTTGATACTTTTGAAGATTACAGGCCAATTACTTTATAGAGTGTCCGCAATTCAGGTTTGATGTTTCCGTATGATGAGATTCAAATTGGGAATCTTTGTAGGAATATCACAGAAGAGACACTGAGTTCTAAAATTGCATGATATTAAGTGGCAGGTGATTTTGCTTTACTTGAATTATTATTTACCAAGAAAACATTTCTTTTAAAAAAACAAGCAGTCCTGGATATACATAGTACAAAGTATGTAATCCACCCTGGAGAGGGAGTAATAGGTACAAGAGTATACTCTGAAGCAAAAGGTTTAGCAGAGTGAATCCTCTTCCCTGGTACCAAATACCAGTTTTAAGATAGAGGTTGAGTTCAGAGGGTAGCAGTGATAGGTAAGTAACACCAGTATCTGTTTATGGGTATGGCAGTATGCAGCAGTGGGCAATAGAAAAGAATATACCATGCTCTTACTACCAAACAAAGCAGTGGTTTAAAATGTATACATACATACAGGATATTTTCATTCAACCCAATGCAGTGGTATAGAAATGACTGTACAAAATTAGTAAGATAGCTCTCAGTTATAAAACAACAACCTATTTCATGACTCTGTATGTTACTGCTCTGAAAACTCCAGGTGATTTTTCATAAAATCATGATTATTTCTGACTTCTTAGACTTCCTGCCCTTGGACAAAGCAGTTACTTGCCTGCTTTAGGACCTCTTGGTTTTTAGTAATAATTGCAAGGGGGTCTTCATAAATGTTAGTTTCATTTTCTCATCATTCCAGTCTCGGTTAGAAGAAGCACCAATTACCAGGTATGTGTTTATGTGTTTATTTTTTCTAGTCCAAGAGAAATTTGGATATTAATACTTTATTTTCTTACAGAAAAAGCATGCTTTACGCTGTTATTGTCAAGCCATGCAAGTTTACAAGGGAAAAGGCTGGTCTCTTGCAGAGGATCACATTAACTTCACCATTGGGCGCCAGTCGTATACCCTTAGACAACTGGACAATGCTGTGTCTGCTTTTAGGCATATTTTAATCAATGAAAGTAAACAGTCTGCTGCTCAGCAAGGGGCCTTCCTCAGAGAGTATCTTTATGTTTACAAGGTGAATACTTATTTTCAGTAGTAGATACTAAAATTATATTTAAGTCATTTGTAAGAAGCATAATCAGTATTGTCTAGCAAGAATTTAATAAAATGGTTTGGTTAGAATTTATGTCATTGTCTATCATAATAAAGTGTGGTAGGCTATGCTCTTTGGTTACAGATCTGAGTTGCATTGCCCTTCTATATTTCTTTAAAAGAAAATTTTAATATTCCAGTAAACATTTAATTTGTGGCTATTCTTGGAACTTAAAAAAAAATGCCATAAGCTTTCTGAACTGCTTCTTCATTATTACTAATTTTTAATCATAACTGATTTTATAATATATTGGCTATTCATACCACCCTTTGAAAAATATACATTCTTTTCCTTTCTGGGTCTGTGGTAAGTAGACATATTATTATGGTCTAATCCAGAAAAATTAATAGGAAGGAGAAATACTTCACTGAGACAAGAGGATAGAAAATATAAAACATTGTTTTACAGGAAAATTTATTTTTAAATTTTTTAAAATTTAAAATGTTTTCAGATTTTAAAATTTTTTCCTCAAGAGCTATGAATAATGAATATTTTATCTATCCTGCAGAAAATACCCATTTATGCTTTATTAATTTGAGATTATATGGGTTAGAAGTTTGGCAGCTGGGATGCTATAATGGGTCACAGGAAGTGAAGTGTATACCAAAATAATATTTGGACGTTTTAACATCCAAAGAGAGCTAAACTAGCTGAGTAATTTTAGGAAGATTCTCTTTGCCAGAATAAATTTTATCTAAGTTTTATGACTGATACATTAAGTAAAACTAGTAATTCCTTATCTTAATATTCTTGCTTAAAAGGTTTTTAATATCTTATATATTAAAAAAGTGAGGCAAATATGAAAAAAGTGGAATTTTCTCAAAAAATCTTTTTTCTGTTGTGTTTCTCCTAGAATGTAAGTCAGCTATCACCAGATGGTCCTTTACCACAGCTACCTTTACCGTATATTAACAGTTCAGCAACACGGGTTTTCTTTGGCCACGACAGACGACCAGCAGATGGTACGTAAAATTTTATTTGGTCTTGTTATCTAGTGACTATTTTTTAAGTTTTTTTTTTTTTTTAATCTTATTTAAGAAATGATGTTTTAATTGTTAAATAATATTTGAAAGTAAATAACTCTGTATTATATTACTTATCATCCTGCTACCTGAAGATAACCACTACTTCAGTGATTTTCCTCCAGCTCTAAAAGCTAAAAATAACAGCAAAAGAGCTATAATTATAATGGGTTTTCTTACATAGTATAAAGAATGTTCATATTGTTACATAATATTATTAAACATTTTTAATGGCTGTGAGATACTCTATTCAGTATATAAAGTAAACTAACATTTACTTATTAAATAATTGGACTATTTTCTTCTTTTCCTTATATGAAATTATGTTGTGATGGACATTTTTGTGGACAAAATTTGTTTTCTTAATTTTTTATATGGACATTTCAAATATGCTTAGAAGCAGAGGATAGTTGCCAATACTCTGCTGTTCTTATTGTAAGACATTTTAAAATATAGGCTTATTTTCTTAGGATTGAACCTTAGAATGGTAGTACTGGGCCAAAAAGTATAAATACGTTAAAGTAAACTTTGTAATTCTAAGCATTCTTATATTTGAGCTAAATATGTTTCTCCTTGAGATTTAATTTAGTATTTTTTAAAAAAATATTTATCAATGAGTGCTTACGTGGTGCTGTTGGTTAAGTGCTGACTCTTGGTTTTGGTTTGGGTTGTGGACTCAGCGTCATGGGATCAGGCCCTGCTTTGGGCTCTACACTCAGTGTGGAGTTGGCTTGAGACTCTGCCCTTCCTCACCCCTTTCCTCTCTAAAACAAATAAATATTTTAAAAAATATATATTTATCAAGATGCTTATGGCAACATTGGTTTTAATAGCAAAAAAAGTGAAATGAGGAACAGCCCCGGTGGCGCAGCGGTTTAGGGCCTCCTGCAGCCCAGGGTGTGATCCTGGAGGCCCGAGATCGAGTCCCACGTTGGGCTCCTTGCATGGAGCCTGCTTCTCCCTCTGCCTGTGTCTCTGCCTATCTCTCTGTGTGTTTCTCATGAATAAATAAATAAATAAATCTTTTAAAAAAAAAGTGAAATGATAGATGTGTTGATAAATTTTGGCATATTTATACAATGGGCTCATACTGTAGGAAATAAATGAAATTGTTCTACATGTTTCAATATGGATAATACACCATAATGGTGAGTAAAAAAGTTATAGAATGATCAAACATAATTCCATTTATATAAATTTCAAGCATACAAATCAATTCTATGCATTGTTTTTGTATACTCATGTGGTAAGGTAAAAAACAAATATAGTTGAGAACACTGTATTTCAGCTTTGGAATAGCTCTGGAAAGAAGTGCTAGTGGAGGTGGAGAGTCCTAGGATTTGAGAGGGTTACTCAGAGGACAGTAACTCTATTTGTAACATTTATTGTATAAAAAATATTTGGGATCTTATAGCAAATGGTGATATTTGTTAAATTTCAATATATAAATATTTGTTATTCTCCTGTGTTTCTGTGTGTTTGAAGTATTTCATTTAAATTGTGGAATATTAGGAAAAATACATTCTTTTAGAATCTAGAAGAAAAGAACATCAGTATTATAGGTCAAATTCCAGGTAGGCTAGGGTTAATGAGAGGATATTTTTCTTCAGATAAATAGGCAAGAGTATGTATATATATTTATTTGGATACCTTAGGTTTTTATTTGAAATATGTTATCATTTAGGGCAGGTGTTAATAAACGTATGTTTGTGACTCTTATTTTTTTAGGTGAAAAGCAAGCAGCTACTCATGTAAGTCTTGATCAGGAATATGATTCTGAATCCTCTCAGCAGTGGCGAGAACTTGAAGAACAGGTTGTAGCTGTTGTTAACAGAGGAGTGATTCCATCCAATTTCTACCCCACACAATACTGTTTGAACAGTTATTCAGATAACTCAAGATTTCCACTGGCAGTTGTAGAAGGTGATATACTTGAATTTTTATTCATGGATTTTTGTTTGTCTTATTTATAGCAGATAAAAGATAATTTTCTATGTGCCAAAAATCACTGGAAGCTAAGCATGAAAAAATAGGAAGCATAACTTCACTGCATTTATAAAATCAGGCACAATGGGCTCTAATACTGGTATATACATTGTGCTATTGGAAGTTAGAATGATATTCGTTAGTACAGAGAAGTTGGGGGGAAATCTTCTAGACGATTTCATTTTAAAACTGAATCCTGAATAAGTGGACATTTACAAGGTGGTAAAGGATAGTCTAGGCAGAGATGCAGAGCTGTGAAAGTAAAGTGTATTCAGAGAATTGAAGCATGGGGTGATAGGTGGGATTTATTAAAGTTGTTAATTTAGGCCTTTCTTTTGTAGAACCAATAACAGTGGAAGTGGCTTTTAGAAATCCTTTGAAGGTTCCACTTTTGTTGACTGATTTGTCATTGCTGTGGAAGTTTCAATCTAAAGATAGTAGTGGAAAGGATAATGAAGAAGTTAAAGAACTAGTAAGTTATTAAAAGGTATTTGTAATAAGCATGTTTTAGTAATCGCCTAACAGATGCATAACATTTCAATTTTTTGTTTAATGAGCTACACTTATTCTTTTATGTTTATTTTTCCTAGTTATAAAAAGTGTGACATATGCTTATTGTTGAAAATTGAGAATACAGAGAACATAGGGAATAAAGATAAAACTGTCTTCTTAGTATTTAGAAATAGTGATTTTAACACTTTTCTGTATGTCTTTTCAATCATTTTCACTTGCATGCTTTTCTCATGTATGGGATTCTTTCATATTATGTATGTTGGGTTTTTTTTTCATTCTGTGTAGATTCATATGCATATTTTGATATTAAAATGTCTCAGTGTTTCATTTCTGTATAATGTTCCCTCATGGATGACCTATAAGCTCTCCTAATATCTCTCCCCTGATAGTTGTTTTAGAAGTTCGCATTTGTTTACTATTATATTAATACAGTGGTGAAAATTTGGATGTATAGTTTTTTTATCCTTATCGTTTTTGTAGTAAAGATTCCTGGGCATGAAGTTAAAGCATTTTCAGGGAATATGTTATTTTAGTACTCTCTTGGTTTCCAAAAAGGTTATACCAGTAAGCTTTTACCAATAATATATGGGATTGCATATCTCATCTTTGCAGCATTAAGTATTCTTATTTATAAAAAAAAAAATCTTTAGATTTGATTGGTAAGAAAAATGCAATTTAAAAAAAAAAGAAAAATGCAATTTTACTTTATTTTTTTCTATCTCATTCATTAATTTCTGGTAAAGTTGAAGTTTTTCTATTTTTTATGGATTGTCTTTATATATACATATTTCTTTTCTTTATTTATGTCTGTAATAAGCTCTTTTAAGATAGTTATTTTTGAAGCAGGAATGACTTGAACAAATAATTTTCATTACCGAGCTGATTGTAACAGAAATAACTAGGACAGTACATTTTTTACTCATTTATTAGGTTATTCACTATAGTATATAACTTTAACCTCTTTATACTACCTTGTTATATGCTTTAATAACGTGGTAAATATTATTTTGGAACTGGCAAATATCCCAACATTTTGGCACTGATTAGTGGAGAGAGAACTTGAAAGAAGATATATGTCAACTTTATTATAAGTTATTTCTCTTGAAGTGTTTTGATTTCTAAAGATTGTCTTATTTAAAGTCTTAAGTCCATTAAAGACATTTTGTGATTATTTACACTCATTGTGAATAGTTTGAAAGATTGAGATTTTGTAGGCTCTATTCTGACTGGAATTTTAGCAACCTCATGAATTTTTCTAATGTTTTTGGGTGCCTGGAGTACAAATTAGAAGTACACACACTGTTTTCTCTTGGAAAATTTTTTTTAAAGATCCATTAGCTTTTTAACTGTATTAGTCTGTTTAATATATTAGATTTTAAAGGTATATTAAAGTTAAGTGAAAATTTTCATTGTGTATAATTTACACTTTTTCCTATAAATTTCATACTCTTGGGACTTCTTCATAAGCTTCTGATGATGGCCTAAGATGCTGAACTGGAATTCAGGGAAATGTAATTTTTATTGTGTGAAATAACTAACTTCATTGTAAAAGTAAAACAGTGTTTATGAGGACCAGCTTTACTCTCAAGTGTGAGTCAGTTAATTCTACTTTGTTATATGACCAGAGATTATAGTCTCTTATAGAAGTCCTTGATTTGGAGGACATAGGCCTTCTTTTGGTCTTTCCTACTGCCCTTACTGTCCGCCAGTCTTTTATGCATCATACTTAAGTGCCATTACTTTGTGTAACTGGCTGATTTGGAAAAAGAGGCTAGTCAGAGTAAAAGATGGAGAAATTTTGCTCTTATTGCAAGATTAAACTAAATGGCCATTTTGGTCAGTGTTGACAATTAGGAGCGGAACTTTATCTCTTGACTTTTATCTTGATGGCTGCAACTTTTGAGTAGATCACTTATCCTCCTCTCTTGAATTGGACTGAATGAAATGAAAAAATGTATGTATTATGCATTCTGCTGCTGCATGGCTTTACTCCATGTGTGAAAGTAAAACACTTTGCATTTTTTTTAGCACATAGTAAGAACCTTATATGCTAACTATAATTATTGCTATTATTCTAAGTGTTGACATATAGGAATGTTAATATTCTGATAATTTATTCATTAGAATGTTTATTTTACAAAATCATTTATTTTTCAGGTAACAGGTGAACCTGAGATGATTGGAACTGAAGTTATTTCAGAATTTTTAATTAATGGTGAAGAATCTAAAGTGGTAACTATTACTTTTTTTGTCTTAAGCCTTTCAAAATGTAAGATGCAAACAAATTTAAAAAAAATTTTTTTAAATTTTAATTTATTTATGATAGTCACACAGAGAGAGAGAGAGAGGCAGAGATACAGGCAGAGGGAGAAGCAGGCTCCATGCACCGGGAGCCTGACATGGGATTTGATCCCGGGTCTCCAGGATCGCGCCCTGGGCCAAAGGCAGGCGCCAAACCGCTGCGCCACCCAGGGATCCCGCAAACAAATTTTAAAATCAAGTTTATTCAGTTTGTTTTATATTCTGGCTTTCTTAAAAGCTAGTATTTGGAAGACTAGGAAATAGGAATTGCACAAGAGGAAGTTGCTGGAAAGAGTAGATTTGCAGCAGTCTTTTGTTTGTTAATTTCCAGAGAATCCTGGTGAAAAGTTTTTGCTTTTTTGAAGGGAGTCAGTGTGGTAATTTCATATGACCTTTGCTTGTCCAGAATATTTTGGTTTTTGTTGACTTTGAAGTGTTAATGAAGATCCAGGCCTGTAAACATGTAGAATTTACAAATTTTCTTTTGAAGAAAATGCTTTCCAATATAAGAAATTAATTAATTATTCAAAAGTTTAGGTCATGAGTTTGTATATTAAAAATTTAGGTATTGCACTATTTAAGATTATAATGAAAACAGATAATAAGAGTAACTTAAATATCTCCACAGGCAAGACTAAAGCTCTTTCCCCATCACATAGGGGAGCTGCATATTCTGGGAGTTGTTTATAATCTTGGCACTATTCAGGGCTACATGACAGTAGATGGCATTGGTGCTCTTCCTGGATGTCACACAGGTAAAATTATAACATTGCTCAACAGATACAGAACTAGTAATTAAAAGTCTGTAGAATAAAATGAATGAAAATGAGATGTTTTTAAAATAGGTTTAATGTACCTTAACAAAGGTATTTGGATTATTTTAAACTCTTCCATTGCTTCAAAAATCAACTTTATTCCCCTCTGATGTATTTTGTATCTCAAAATAAGTAAATCCTAACAAGAAATTAAGCATCATACAATAGGTGTGGTTAAACATAAAAATAAAATATACTTAATTCTTTGATTAACCATGCTACTCAGTAATTGTCTAGAAATTTTCTAGAAATAATCTGAAAGTTACAGTACTTAGGTTAAATTGATATCATTTAACATACCAAATTATTTTAGGGCATTGATTGTTTTTTGTTTCAGGAAAACATTCCTTGAGTATGTCAGTCCGAGGGAGACAGGATTTAGAAATTCAAGGTCCTCGGCTTAACAATACAAAAGAAGAGAAAACATCTATTAAATATGGTCCTGATCGACGTTTAGATCCTATTATCACAGCGGAAATGCCACTATTGGAGGTATTTCACTTTTTAAAACTTCATGGATTAATGAATTGTCTATAAGGTCAGATAACATTTTCAATAAATGAATTTTACTTTGAAGTTACTGATATTACATTGAACCATACTTTTTAATTATTCAACTAGAGTTAAATATATCTAATTCACAAAGATAAATCATAGCCAGGTTATAAAATATAAACCTCAAAATATTAATGGAAATTGAGAAAATATATTTAAAGAACACTTTGTTTTTTTTGTTTTTTTTTTGTTTTTTTTGTTTTTTTGAACACTTTGTTTATTAAAATCAGTGGCTCTCTTTTGATAAGGTACAAAAATAATATGGGAATTAATGCTTATAAAAAGTTTACGCAAAATACATAAATATATGAATAAAAACCAATATTTCCTTCAGTTCTCTGTTCCCTACCCTACCCAACTTTCATGCCATCTAAGTTAAAGCTTTTTTAGGTTACAGAAGATAGAAACTGATGGCTAGGTAGCATAAGTCAAAAGAAAAAATGTTTATTATTTAGTTAAAGGATATTGGAACATCTTTAGAAACTAAAGTATTATTGAACAATAAGTCTCAAAGTAGAATAAGGACTTGGCACGTCCAAGAAATTTAGCAGCAAATGTTTGTAAGCCTTTAGAAAGCATTGCTTTTGATATGACCTTAATCTAACAACTTTTCCAATCTTTGTGCCACTTTATTACAAGTTTCAAATTTGTGGGAGAGAAATTTGGCCTACCTTGGACCATGTAGTTTACATGACCAGTCATGTAGTGTTACAAACACTGGCAGAAGGTCTTTCCTCCTGCATTCTCAAGTTTTCCTACTTAGAGGAGTTAGAAGCTCAGCCATTTACCTTCTAAAAGTGCTAGTGATATTAAATCGGTGTTTCTCTTTTCAGACCTTTCATTGTACACTCATATGTAGTTTTAGTAATTATAAATGGAATCATACTGTACGTTTTACTCTTACTTGCTTAGTCTTTGTTTTCATTCAGTAAAAATTCCTTTTTTTACAACTGTATATGGCATTCCTTATGTATATATATCATAATGTATTTTAATCATTTATTGATGAATGTAGTTCTGGTTTTTCATCATTACTGACAGTTCCTCAGTAAATCATATTATGTATATATGTTATCCATATTCTAGTTTATATGAAAGTGGAATTGGGGCCAAAGGGCATATAAATAAAACAATTTCGCAATATTCTACAAAATTACCTTCAGCAAGGCTGTAGCAATTTGCACTTTTTCTTGAGAATGCTTCACATCCATTGCTTCACATCTATGCCATACTGGATATTCCCACTTTTTTTTTTTTTTTTTTTAACTTTTGTGAATCAGATTGGTGAAAAATGACATTCTTTTATTTTCATTTCTCTGATGTCTGATAAGATTGATCAGTCTTCATATGTTTTTTTTGATCATATGATTTCTCCTTCCATATGTCCATGTGATACCTGTTGATATCCTTTGAATTGGCTATCGTTTCCCTTTTCTCACTGGATGATTTTTATGGTCCGTCATCTTATGCTTGTAGTGGGGAAGGAGTACGTATATTCATGAAAAGATGGTGTGTGTGTGTGTGTGTGTGTGTTGAGGGGAAGGTACTGCTGAGCTACATGTATTTTGCCCAGGTTTTACACTTGCTTCATTATGTTTCATTTAAAGAGTTGTGTAGGGCAAATAGACTTAT
The DNA here is from genome assembly GCF_018345385.1 of Vulpes lagopus. NCBI lineage: Eukaryota > Metazoa > Chordata > Mammalia > Carnivora > Canidae > Vulpes > Vulpes lagopus. The sequence goes on along the minus strand of NC_054824.1, from coordinate 128,517,416 downwards.
AGATTAACTTCAGTGCTAGTCTCTGATTGATAAATATTTTACACATATTTTAACTTTGATTTGGTGTCTCTCACCATATTAAGGTTTTTAACATACATGAAGTCCTATCTGATTGTCCTTTGTTGTTTCTGAGTTTTATAATTACTTACAGAGACTTCTGTAGTCAGAACTTTTACAGTTTTATTTTTTTAATGTTTATATTCTTTTTTAAATCCAAAGGAATAATACTCTATTGAATGTCAAGGGGAAGGGAATGAAACTTTGTTTCTAGTCCTAATTATTTTAAATTGAATATTAGAGACTTATTATATCATCTTTCTAATATACTAATATCCCAAAAAGTATGCATACCTGTTTTTTTTGTCTTTTGGGTGTTTTATTTTGTTTTGTTTGGATGATACTTATTCTGCTTGATAATAATTCCTCATGTTTCTGGGTCAATACTACATTCTAGCTTTATTATTTTTCTTAATCTGGCAAACTGAATATTTCTCATAGTCTTTAATTTTTTTCTTTTTTCTTACACTTGTGTCATTTTTATCCAAGATTGTCAAGTTCCCATAGTAATGTATTGGGTTTTTATTAGGATTTGCTTTGCTACACCTAGTCATTCTAAGGCTAAAGATTGAAATGAGTTGAAATCCAAATTTTATTTTTAGGTCTATTCATCATTTTAGATTAGAAGTCACTAATTAATATACAGTTTGCTTGGAATTCTATATGTAAGAGTTTGCTAAAGCTTTACTTTCAAAAGGGAAGATTCTGACTACTATGGTTAAATTGAGATCAGTCTCTAGAGGATACTAAAATACTCTATTTTTAATGATTTTACTAGCTTATAATTTTCATTGTATCATATCATTAAGATGGTCTTCATTATTAAGATTGGTAAAAGTACAAGTGGCTTTTAAGTGCACAATTTCTCAAATGACATATTATGTATAGAACCTTACTTTTAGACTTCTTTCTAAGCCCTATTTCTAATTACCTTGGGAAGTTTCTTCTCTTATGAAATCAGGAAAGTTGAACCAGATGGTGTTTGATTTTAAATCTGTTTAGCCCAATAGTCTTCAAATTTATATTTTATTTTGTTTTTGATATTGCTAGTTCTGTACTTTTTTTCTTGTATACTGTAGTGGGTTTTTAAAAAACTTTGTTACAGATGTAGTTCTCCTTGAAGAGAGTATTTTAACAGAGGACCTCTTATTCTACATAATGACAATTGGTGTTTGGCTGATTAAACAAAAAAGGTTGTAAAGTAAATAACAAAAAAAAATAAAATAGACCCATACTCTAAATATTTTATCTTAAGAAAACATACAAATGTACATTTATTCGCTATTTTGGGGTTGGGGAAGTGGATTTAGGTCAGAGGCCTTTTCTATGAGTTCCTCGTTATTGGTACAGGTTTCCTAATAGGAATTTTGTTTGTCTTTCATGCATTCAGCCACATCTATAAGTTACCATTTTACATTTCCAATTTTGGTTTCATTAGAGTGAGAATTTAAAGACAGTTAAGTGGTTTAAGCACAGTATATGTCTAGATTAGAGTTTAGAGTTTAAAGTTGAAAACAATACTTTCAGGCAAAGTTGGAAGCAGTTTACATAATGACTTAAACAAGTTTGAGAATAGTGACTCTTCAGGAGAGGGAAAGAAGGCACTGTAGAAAGCCTCAAAGTCACTTAATGTTCACTACCTTAAACATTACTCAGTATTTTCTAAGATATTAAAGAAATTGGTTAATCCAACAAACCACAGGATGAAGTCAAGTAGAAAGACTTTCTATTATATTTGGATCAATAGTGGTAGACATTAATATTGGGAAGAGATTTCATGGAATATTCCTATTTCTACTATCTTATGTCAGAAGTACTTTGTATATTTCGAATTGTTTAAAGGAGTAGTGAAAGAAGTTACCAGTCTAGTATCTGATGAAATAATCCCTTGTAATATGTATTAACCAAAACAAGAGTGAGGATGAAAATTAAGCCCATTGAAAAGAGATAAGAATTAAAATGTCATGTGTATACTACCACACTGAAAGTAGACTATGAGCTGTGAACTATAGCCACTTATTAGAAATTGGGGATCAGAAATACTTTGTTCTCAAGTTGTATTCAAGAAAGTGGTGTTACTCCAAAACTTTCATCATTTATTTTTTACTTTGTGTTAGGAAAAATTTTAATACAGAAAAGTAGAGAGAAGAGCAGGCCTCTTTGAGTTTCCACTGTGTAGGCATTATGTTGTGTAGATGTACCGTAGTTTATTCAACAAGACTTGCGTGATAGACATTTGATTTGTGTCTAGTCATTTTCTGTTCCAGATAAAACCACAGTGAATAGCCTTATGCATACTACTTTCTACTCACATGTATATCTTTAGGAGAAATTAGTGGAAGGGAGAGTCCTGGGTCTTGGTCTTATTGGCCATTTAAATTTGAAGCTGTCACAAAAAGGACTTTAAGCAATTATGTACTCGAAGTAAAGGTTAGATATACTGATTATTTTTAAAGAGCAAATATTTAGTAAAATTTATATTCTGAAGATATGTTACGTAGTATCAGTGCATCACTGTTCTGCTAATTCCAGCACCCTTCCCATTTTACCAGTGCCTGAGCTGTCTTGGTGGTAATCAGGTGTCCATGTATTTTAGTGTGTCTTTCCAATACTCTTTCAGCTGTTTTTGACATATCTCAAAATTTACATTCCTTCACAAATTTTAACTTACTTGACTAAGTTTATTTGACACTGGCTAATCAGTACATAGTCAATGTCTTTAATACAATACTATGCCCAGTTTTGTCTTGTTTTTTCCCATTTTAACCTGTGTTTTGGATTTCTAGGTTAATTCTTTATTTTTTCAAACCCATTTTTAAAGCTTCTGATGTCCACAAAATTTATCTGCTTCCTTAAGACTATGGCCATAGTGAAGTTCCATTCAAACTTAGAGTAAGAAACGTAGGTATTTCCACTGGATTTTAATCACTCCTATGGTACTGCCAGCCACAACTTTTTTAGAATATTTTTTTCTCATGCTTTTACCTTCATATCCCTCCTTTCTTAGATGCTATTAGTGTACTGACATTTATACTTAACCATCTTTTCAATGCAAATAACTTATTAGATGATTTTGTTACCCCATATTTCTGCCTCTCTGGTATACCTTCACATTCCCTTATCGGGAGTCCTAAGGCCAGATGTGTGTTGAAAATCACTTTTATATCCTTAATTTTTAGAAATTGTGTGTCTATGTATGCATGTGTTTATATCTGAAGTTTATATAACCCCATTGGGTTTGTGGTAACATCTGGAAATCAAGCACATTTAATATTGTGTGAGTGAACCACATGAATATCACACTGAATAGGAAAGGGTTTAAAAAGCCTCTGTTAGATTGGGTTTTGCTCTCATGTGAGTTACTAAAAGTTTGAGGTTGTTCAGGGCTTTTTGGGTTTTAAAATTATGGATATGGAATCATGGATCTGTATATTCTTCCCTTTTAAGACCTATGGTGTATCTTTGCATCTTAATGTATATAAAAATAGTTGCATAATTTGACATTATAGGGCTTCTCAACTGATAATGATTTAATTCACATAGCCATGTTAAATTACTTGTAATTTGTCCATAGTCTACATAGTTGTCAAAGTTTTGCTGATAGCTTACTTGTGTCTGATATTTTATCTTTAATGTGTAACTCTGCAATCTGCTACTGAATAGCATTGGTCTCTGTCTCATCCTTTTTTTTTTTTTTTTAAGATTTTATTTATTTATTCATGAGAGACACAGAGAGAGAGAGAGAGAGAGAGGCACGGACACAGGCAGAAGCAGGCTCCATGCAGGGATCCTGACGTGGGCCTCAATCCCAGGTGTCCAAGATCAAACCCCGGGCTGAAGGCGGTGCTAAACCACTGAGCCACCTGGGCTGCCCTGTCTCATCTTTTCTTAAATGGAGTTGTTAATTGCCACATATTCAGGGAGATATCAAAGAGAATTAATAAAATAATTGTAAACCTTTAGTAAAGAAATATATCTTAAATTGTTATTCATTAGAGGTTTGGAATTTTTAACAAGCAATATAATAATGTTTTTTCCCTCCAATGCAGGTGTTCTTTATACATTTTCCTACAGGGCTCCTCTGTGGAGAAATCCGAAAAGCCTATGTAGAATTTGTCAATGTCAGCAAATGTCCTCTTACTGGATTGAAGGTTGTTTCTAAACGTCCAGAGTTCTTTACTTTTGGTGGTAACACAGATGTTCTAACACCACTAAGTCCCTCAGCTTCTGAGAACTGTAGTGCTTACAAGACTGTTGTGACAGATTCTACCTCTGTGTGTACAGCACTCATATCATCAGCTTCCTCTGTGGACTTTGGCACTGGCATAGGAAGTCAGCCAGAGGTGATTCCTGTTCCCCTTCCTGACACTGTTCTTCTACCTGGGGCTTCAGTTCAGCTACCAATGTGGTTACGTGGGCCTGATGAAGAAGGTGTCCATGAAATTAACTTTTTGTTTTACTATGAAAGTGTTAAAAAGCAACCTAAAATATGGTGAGTATTATAAAACTTTCTTGATTAACCTGCTTAATGTATGTGCACAAATTCAAATAAACATTTTGGTATTTGTTAACATATGTCATTGTTTCTTAAGAAATTACCGTCTTCCAAATTGTGCATGATGTTTATATTTGAGCTTGTCCCTAATATAAGTCCTAATAGCTTAAAGTAGAAAAAAATGAAGCTATCTTAATCTTTTTAGTGGCTTCTATCTATAAACTTCATGATTCTCTGATACAACTAAGTATTCTAACCAAAGTTATCACATAATAATGAAACTTACAAGTACCATTTGTATATGAAGACTACCTTATAATCATCCTGTTGCAAGAAAATTATTTTACCTTTCCTTTTCCTTTGTACCCTCTCCTGACCCCTGAGAATATATGGGGGAAAAGTATGTACTTGCAGAACAGATGATTAGGGTGGTGTTATAATGAGGGTCACTGAAGAAATCAAACATTGTTGTTCACAAAGATATGTGGCCCATATATTATTAAACAACAGATTATTTTATTTGTGATAATGCCATTGCCACTTTTATAAAATTAATTAGGAGTAATTGTGTTACTCCATTTATTAATGGAATATTTAAAATATCTTGCAAGACTTACTGTGAGGACAAAATGATACAGTATTTATAAGTATGGGGACATTTGAAATACTCAATAAATATTAATTCTCATTTGGAAGACAGTAGAGCATCCTCTGGCCAAGGCAGTAAGGGAAGGCTTTGTGGAATATAGAAGTGATGAAATGAGCTTCCAAAGAATGTAAAGATTTCAGAATTTGGATATCCAGGGGGATAGACAAGAGAGTAGTGAGTATTCCAGGGAGAGACTATAAATATAAATGAAGATTTGTAAATTAGGAAATATTAACTGAGTATAGTTAATTTGGTCACAGTGTGTAAAATATGTGTAAAAGAAGTAAAGGGGAAAATACTAGAACTAATAAATTTTTTTATTACTGAATTCAGTAAAGTTGTAGGTTACAAAACATATAGAGATCAATTGCATTTCTATATATTTATAATGAACTATCAGAAAGAGAAATTAAGAAAATAGTCCTATTTATAGTCGCTTACAAAGGAATACCTAGGAATAAATTTAATCAAGGAGGTAAAAGACCTATGCTCTGAAAACTGTAAGACATTGATGAAAGAAATTGAGATGACACAAATCAATGGAAAGATACACTGTGTTCATGGATTGGAAGAATTAATATTGTTAAAATGTTCATACTACCCAAAGCACTTTACAGATTCATTAAAATTCCTATCAGAATACCAATGGTGCGTTTTACAGAACCAGAACAAAGAATCTTGAAATTTGTACGGAACCACAAAAGACCCCAAATAGCCAAAGCAGTCGAAAAAGGACAATAAAGCTGGAGCTATCATGCTTCCTGATTTCAAGCCATACTACAAAGCTGTAGTTAGTAATCAGTGCAGTATGATACTGGCACAAAAACAGACACAGAGAGTAACAGAACAGAATAGAGAGCCCCAAAATAAATGCATGTATATGTGGTCAGTTAATCTATGACAAAGGAGGCAAGAATATACAATGGAGAAAAAAGTTTCTTCAGTAAATGATGCTAGGAAAACAGGATAGCTACATGCAAAAGAATGAACCTGGACCATTGTCTTATACCACACACAAAGATAATTCAAAATGGATTAAAGACTTAAATGTAAGACTTGAAGCCATAAAATTAGAAGAAAACATAGACAGTGAGCTCTTTGACATTGATTTTAGCAATATTTTTTTGGGGGGGGGGTTCTTCTCAGGCAAAGGCGGCAAGCTAAAACCAATGGGATCGCAGCTTTTGCCAGTGAAGGAAACCGTCAGCAAAACAAAAAGGCATCCTGCCAAATGGGAGAAGGTATTTGCAAATCATGCATCCAATAAGGGATTAATATCTAAAATATACAAAGAACTTACACAGCCTAATAAACCCAAAATATATAAAGAACTTACACAGTCTAATATTAAAAGAATTTAAAAATGGGCAGGGGATCTGAGTAGACATCTTTCAAAAGAAGACTTAAGATAGGCCAACAGCAATTTTTAATGGGGAGAAAACCCACCAGTGTAATGAGTGTGGGAAAGCTTTCAGACATAGCTCAAAGCTTATCAGGCATCAGAGAATCCACACTGGAGAAAGGCCCTATGAATGTAGTGAGTGTAGGAAAGGCTTTGGGGGGAGCTCAGATCTTATTAGACACCAGAGAATTCACACTGGGGAAAGACTCTTTGAATGCAAAGAATGTGGGAGAGCATTCAGTCTGAACTCACATCTTATCCTGCATCAGAGAATTCACACCAGAGAGAAACCCTATGAATGTAGTAAATGTGGGAAAACCTTCAGTGAGCTCACACCTCATTCAACATTTGAGAATCCACACTGGAGAGAAACCCTATGAATGCAGTGAGTGTGGAAGAGCCTTCAGTCAGAGTTCCCACCTTCGTCAACACCAAAGAATTCACAAGAGGGAAAACCTGTTAATGTAAAGAACTTAAGTTTTTATGGAAAGGAGAAAGAAATAGCAACATGAAAAATATTGAATAAAAATATGGAGTGAGAAAAAAAAAAAAAGATAGGCCAACAGGCAAAGGAAAGAATACTCAGCATCACTTATCAGGGAAATGCAAATCAAAACCACAATGAGATGTTACCTCATACTTAACAGATTGACTGTTACCAAAAGACATAAAATAGTAAGTGTTGTTGAGGATGTGGAGAAAAAGGAACCTACATACACTGTTGGTGGAAATGTGACTTGGTACAGCCACTTAGAAAACAGTATAAAAGTTTCTCAAAAAAATAAAATATAGAACCACCATACCATCAAACAGTTGCGATTTGGGGTATTTACCAGAAGAAAACAAACTATTTCAAAGAGATATATATACCCCTGTGTTCATTGCAGTATTATTTACAATAGCCAAGGTATGGAGGCAACCTAGGTGTCCATCTCTAAGGATACAGGTATATGTGCATGCACACACACACACACACACACACACACACAAATGTAACTCAGCTGTAAAAAAAAAAAAAATGAAATCTTGCCATTTGTGATAACATGGGTGGACCGAGAGGGTATTATGCTAAGTAAAATAAGACAGAAAGACCATATTATTTTACTTATATATAGAATTCAAAAAACAAAATAGAAACAGACTCCTAGACACCAGAAAGAAGCTGCTGGTTATCAGAATGGGGAGGGGGTATTGGGGCAGGTGAAATAGGTGAAAAGGATTAAGAGGTACAAATGTTCAATTCTTAAGTAAGTCATAGGGACGTAATGTAAAAGGAATATAGTTAGTGATATTAAAATAGTTTTGTATGATGACAGATGGCAACTAGATTTATCAAAGGGATCATTTCATAGTGCTTCCAAATACTGAACCACTATAATTTATCCCTGAAACTCCTAGGATATTGTATTTCAGTTGTACTTAAAAAAAATTTAAGAGGTAATATTTTTTAAAAAAGAAGGAGTAAAGGGGAATTAACATTGAAATGTAAAGAGCTCTGTTGTGGAGGGCTTTGAATGCCAGATGAATGTTTGGGGTTTACTTGATAGGGGATCACTTGCTTCAGAACTGTTGTCAGGGAAGAGGCATAATCCATATATTGCTACATGAAAATTATTTTCATGTGCTGTACTGATGAGTTTGGTGAGCAGACATGCCCAGAGTTGGGGGACTATTAATTTCCTTCCAAACTGAGAAGAAAAAATTGAACTGAAGTTATGCTAACTGGATAATTTTACTGTATTATGCTCTTTGTTTTTGAGTATAATTGGTCCTGAGAGCAATAAGTTTTAAAAGAACTAGAGAATCAAAATACATGGAGAGGTTCTTCTATTAAATCTACAATTTTTTATTTCTTTAGCCACAGAATATTAAGACACACTGCAGTCATTTGTACCAGTCGGTCTTTGAATGTACGAGCCACTGTCTGCAGAAGTAATTCTCTTGAAGATGAGGAGGGCAGAGGCGGCAATATGCTAGTCTTTGTGGATGTGGAAAATACCAATACTGTAAGTTGGTTTAAAACTAAATTTTAATTTTAATTACATTTGAAATGTTTCCAAAAGACATAAAATAGTCTATTTTTTAGTTTTTAGTAAAGGATTTTTTTTCCCCACAAGATGTCATAAGCTAGGGATTTGGGAATATTCGTATAGAACAGTGTGAAAACATCTTAATTTTCTATTAGCTTTGTAATTTTAAGTCTCTCTTCAAATAAAAGGACCTGGTGGCATTAATGTGATACATATTCATATGATATATAGCCCCGTATGTGAGTAATTCAGCACCAAATAAATCTGATAAAGTGCTTTCTAGTCTTACCATTTTTTTTAAAAAAAGGTTTTATTTATTTGAGACAGAGAGCATGAGCAGGGAGAGGGGTAGAGAGAGAGAGAGAGGGAGAAGCAGATTCCCCTCTAAGCACGGAGCCCTATGCAGGACTCAATCCCAGAACCTGGGATCATGACCTGACCCTAAGGCAGATGCTTAACTGACTGAGCCACCCAGGCGCCCCTAGTCTCACCATTAAGAATCTATTGATGTAACTAAATTTGCAAAGTTCTGTTAGGATTTCACATTCCATATTAACTTGATAACCTTCACTTACACATTTTTGAGAGTATCATTTTCTTCATATAAAGCATTTCAAACATTTTACCATTCCTATTTATATATTCTAAATATAAAAATGAATATTATAGAAGGGAATGAAATCTCATGAATAAAATATCTTAGCTTCAGGTTGATTAAGTTCAGATAACTTCTTTGAAGTGTTACTTATTCTGTAATGTCCTTTGCTTTTGGCTTTATAAATTTGTAAAATTGTCTCTTTTTAAGATAAATTGGGGTTTATATGCTAATACTTTGGTGTTCGTCAAAGCAAATAGCATTTGTTAACACAATTTAAAATTTTAATAATTTCAAATTAGCTCTTATTCAGGAGAATAAAAAACTATGTATAATTTAACTTTATGTGCATTGGCTGTGTATTGGGATTCTGATTTGTTATTTTTCTTGTTTGTTTTGTCTTGATGAGAATGAACGATCTCAGAAAGATTAGAAGAAGAAAAAAAGAAAGATTAGAAGAAATAAAAAGAAAATGCTACGGTTTTGATTAAAAATTGACAAGGGGCACCTGGATGGTGCAGTTGATTAAGCCTCTGATTCTTGGTTTTAGACTCAGGTCATGATTTCAGGGTAGTAAGGTCGAGTCTGCTGTACCCCGCCCCCAACTGTCCCCCCTACGTCCACCCTTGGGCTTTGTGCTCAGTGTAGGGTCTACTTAAGTTTCTCTCTCTCTCTCTCTCTCTCTCTGCCCCGCTCTCCCATGCTTACACAGGCGTGCTCTCTCCTCTCTAAAATAAATAAATCTTTTTAAAAAATCGACCACAAATTTGATCTATTAAATACTAACAGTAACTCATTATTACAGCTTCTAATAACTGAATAACTTGTAGTATTTTAAAATTTGCCACTGGGTGTACATTATAGTTAAAAATAGTTCTTAGATAAAATGTTGACTTCTCTGTTTTCTTTAAATATTTTATTTGACAAGAGCACAAACAGGGGAGTGGCAGGCAGAGGGCAAGGGAGAAACAGATTCCCAATGGAGCAGGGTGCCTGATACACAGTTCAATGTGGGGCTCAGTCCCAGGACTCTGGGATCATGACCTGAGTTGAAGGCAGATACTTAACCTGCTGAGCCACCCAGGTGTCTCTTGACTTCTCTGTTTAAGGAGGGGGCACTTGGGTACCTCAGTCAGTTAAATGTCCCAACTCTTGATCTCAACTCACAGGTCTTGATCTCAGGGTCGTGAGTTCAAGCATGTATTGAGTTTCATTCTGGGTTTGGAGCCTACTTTAAAAAAAAAAAAAACACACACACACACAAAAACAATGTTTAAGGAGAGGTTTAAGTAACTTAAGCTTTCCAAAACATACATTGTTTATTTCAAAGTAAAAATTTCATTTTATGTTAATCAGTACTTACTTTGGTAGCAGTGTCAGAATATTGTGTTCATTAAAATATTTTAAGTTCATGCTCCTAAGTTCTAAATGACCCTCTTTATTTCTTTTTGATAGAGTGAAGCAGGTGTTAAGGAATTCCATATAGTACAAGTATCAAGCAGTAGCAAACACTGGAGGTTACAGAAATCTGTAAATCTCTCTGAAAACAAAGGTTTGTGCCTTTTTCCCTCTTCATAGTAAATTCTCACATCTTCATTGCTTGCCTTTTTTTTTTTTTAGTGTAGTATTATAATATAGATTGTTGGTACCTTTTTTATAATGAACTTTTTTAAGCATTAAATTGTGTGTTCTTTAGTTTGTGAGTGCAAACCAAATTACCTTTCTTAATCCGTTCCTCTCTTTTTATTCTCTTCCACATCTTTCTGTTTGCATTTTCTTTATTCAGTTGGAAAACTGGTGCTTGAGTACATGATCACTTTTAAAATTTCAAATCATACAGAAACATGTAGACTAGAATATGGAAGTTTCTTTTTGTTTCCTTTGCCATTGGTAGGCTGTTTGTTCTGTGTATAACGATACCTCTATAGTGATTGATTTTTCTGTGTATTTCCATATATATATATATACACACACACACACGCTCAAACAGAAGAATATACATACTTGTGATATATATTGACAAATTGTTTTCCAGAATATTTCTGTCATTTTATTGTCCTGGCAGTAATATGAGTATGCCAGTGCTTATAAGAGTGGAGTGAAGCTGACAAAAGGATATTTGCTTTTTCTGGAGAAGAATTATATAGTACATTTCAAAAGATATAAAAATATTTAAACTCATATTTAGCCTTCTAGTAAACCTTACTTTTGGAATTTATACAAAGGAATTAATTCAAAACCCATACATTGAAAGCAGAGTAGTTTATTGAAAGGTTATAGTTAGTACAGAAAAATTCACTGTGGCTTTAATTTAAATTTAATTACAGCTCAAGTCTATTTTTAGTCATTAAAATATATTAACATTTTAAAAGTGTTTGGAATAGTGAGAAAATGCATCATACACAATGTGTGCATATAACAATCTGGATATCATGCATGTGAATAAATACTGAAAGGAAACAAAATGATAGATTGATGCAATTGTGGACTTCCTGGTTCCCAGGTTTTGATCTTTTTAAACTTTATCTGTACTGTCTCTCACACACATGCACACATGAATATATATTTCAAGAAAATTGAATTTCATCCTTTAAAAGAGCTGAGTGAAATTTACTTTATGGAGATGAAAACAAAGATGTTTTTCATTAAACATTATTTATAATTATGAATTATTTCCCAGTTTGACTAAGGAAGTTTGAATAATGAATTAGGTTTTACCATGTCATAAGCTGAGAAAGATCTTTGAAATTTTTTCTTTGCTCTCTAGATGCCAAACTTGCCAGTAGGGAGAAGGGAAAATTTTGCTTCAAGGCAATACGGTGTAAAGAAAAAGAAGGTAAATTCATTTTATTTTCATACTTTCTTAATAGTCATTTTATATTTCATGTCAATGATATGATTAGTTTGTTTTCCCGTTTTTCAGTTGCCACACAGCCCTCAGAAAAATATACCTTTGCAGATATCATCTTTGGAAATGAACAGGTATGCAAATAAGCAAATGGCATTTGATTTTTAAAAGTCAAAGTTCTAGAATATCTGACTATTTTGGCAAAACTTTTGCTTTAGTAACCCCCCAAATCTTTTCAGGATGAGCATATCAACTTTGTTGGGTTTTGCAACTTACTACCCTTCATGTTCCAAAACAGACCAGAAATGCTATATGGATTTTATCATTTTAATAGTTAAAACTTCCTTTTGAGAATATCACAGGAAAAAAGTATGATCCTTGGGATTAAAAAACGAAATTGGATTATACAAGGGTACTTATTTAATTAGGGAAAGTGATCACACTGGGACATAAAGGTGTTATTGTCTAGATTTTGGTATATCACATGGTTCTGACATCCAAATAATAAACTTTTCTGTGATTTTAAATATATTGTTTAGGACAGTGATAGTCCAACTTAATTATTCATAAGATCACCTAAAGCAGTGGTTTACAGACTTACAGAGAATGTGCATATGAGTAATCTGAGGCTTTTGTTAAAATGTGGATTTTAATTCAGTAGGCCTAGGGGTGGGACCTGAGATTCTAAATTGTTATAAGCTGGGTCACCTGGCTGGTGCACTCAGTAGAACATGTGACTCTTGATCTTGGGGTTGTGTGTTTAAGCCCACGTTGGATTTAGAGTTTACTTATTATAAAATATGCATACTAAATTATTATAAGCTCCTAGGTGATGTTGAGGTTATCAGTCTGCAGACCGTAATTGTGATACAGGAAATTTTGTAAAGATGAAGCTTTGCCTCTCCACCTCTAGAACTGTGGCTCATTACGTCTTGGGTGGAGGTTGGGAATAAGAATTTTCAACCAGCTCTGTAGATAATCTGAATAGGTGATCTGGTGATCTGCTTTGAGAAATACTGGACCAAGAGTGTAAAATTCCATGTAGTTATGCCCTGTTACTGTTATTATTGCTACTGTTTCTGTTACTGTTTGTTTTCCTTTGATAATCCTAAACATTCTTATACTTTTGTATTTCTCTTGCTATTTGCCTTCATCTGACAGACTCTTTATGGCTATCTTTTGACTATTTGAAGAAATAATTTTTTAGAAATATCTCAGTGTACCAAAAGTCCAGTAATTCTAAAACAAGTATGACTTTTGGCGACACTGCCGCCTGAATGATTTGAGTTTAGGTTTCATGATTTCAGGTTATTTGTTCTGTTTATTTCTTTTTGAAACTTAAAATCCTTAGAGACATAATCAAGACCCTTAAATTGTATTAAGATTGTAATTTTTATTGTATTTGTTGCCAGATAATTTTGTATAGGAGTACTGAAGAAGGCAGAAACAAAGACATTTTCCCTTATGATGAATCTGGTTGAGTAAATAGAACTCACCAAGCACTACAGATTAATGAGAAACCTATGGGGACAATTATTTACCAGAAAATAGTTCACTCATAAAGGGGAAAACATATATTTATTAATATTTAATAATTAACTTGAAACTTAGTATCTATAAAATATAGCCTAGAATGCAGGGAATCATAAGTGTAAGGATTTTACTATGAAACACAATATTCCATTAAAGGAAATCTTGCAGTTTTGATTCCTTTTAAAAAAAATTTTTTTTAAAGATTTTATTTATTTATTCATGAGAGACACACATAGAGAGAGAGAGGCAGAGACACAGGCAGAGGGAGAAGCAGGCTCCATGCAGGGAGCCCGACATGGGACTCGATCCCAGGTCTCCAGAATCACACCCTGGGCTGAAGGCAGCACTAAACCGCTGAGCCATCCAGGGATCCCTCCATTTAAAATTTTTTTTTTTAAATTTTTATTTATTTATGATAGTCACAGAGAGAGAGAGAGGCAGAGACACACGCGGAGGAAGAAGCAGGCTCCATGCACCGGGAGCCCGACGTGGGATTCGATCCCGCGTCTCCAGGATCGCGCCCTGGGCCAAAGGCAGGCACCAAACCGCTGCGCCACCCAGGGATCCCTTAAAATTTTTTTTTAAAAATTCTTTTCTTCTCATGTTTTTTTCCTTCAAGTATAAAAGCCACATTAAGACCAGTAGTTCCATTTGCATTCTGTTTTAATTGGATGTTGTCTGGTGTTCAAACTATCTGAATGAGAAATATTTCTGTTATTTTAATAGTACAAAGAATATTACTTTTCAGTAATTTATTTTTTATTTGTTTTCTTAGAACTACCCATCATCCTCTCTGGATGGTCAAACTTAAAATCCAGTGTAGATTAATTATTTCTAGGTAACAGCTTTAAGATTCAGGGTAATTTGTATCAAATATTTTAGGTGTTTAAATGTCTTATTGTGTTTTATAGCCTTCTTGTATTGACAAATTGACAAGAAATTATTGAATAATAAGTCTTTTGGTATATAGAGAAATATAAATTGTAGCAGGGTATATTTAGTTGAAAACATTTATGTAGATAAGTGATTTTCTTTTAACAGATAATAAGTTCAGCAAGTCCATGTGCAGACTTCTTTTATCGAAGTTTATCTTCTGAATTAAAGAAAGCCCAGCTATCTGTACATGCAGAAAAACAGTCAATAGAGGATGCTGTGAGATTAATTCAGAAGTGCAGTGAGGTGGATTTGAATATTGTCGTATTATGGAAGGTATGTGTTATTGAATTATTTCAGCAAACCTTGCTTATAGTTACTTGAGCCTTAAGCTGAAGAACAAATGTAAGCTGTTACTTTTATTTTTTCTGCTTAAAATTTTCATTTTCAGTATTAAAGTTATTTCATAACTTTTTTTTAACAGTTCATAATGACTTCTTAAATACTTTTTTTTTTAGGATTTTGTTTATTTGCGAGAAAGAGAGCATGAGTGGGAAGGAGGGGCAGAGGGAGGGGGATAAGCAGACTCCCCGATGTGGGGCTTGATCCCAGGATGCTTAACCAACTGAACTACCCAGGCATCCCCCATAATGAGAAAGAATTCATTCAAATTATATAACTTTCTTCTCTGTTATTGTTACTTCTTAGTGGTACTGAGAATATTGTAGATATGATAAGCTCCATGAAAGCGGTATTATTATTAAATCTTTATTGTGGGCATTTTCAAACACTGAAAAAGAAAAAATAGTACCATGAATCTTGAGATACATATTACTCAGGCTCCATATTCACTAATTTGTTGCTGTTCATCTTTCATCTATTCCATTAGCTCCTCTCCTTTGTTTTCTTTTATTTTTGCCTTCCTTTGTTTTTTGCTGTAGTATTTTTTTAATGACATATTTTTTTATCAAATACAAATGCTTCTGTATTTACTTCTTGCAGATGAGGACTTTCTTATTTAACCTAACTCCAGAGTATTTTATCTCACTGAGCCAAATTAACAATAATTCTTAATTATTACCTATTTGTTGGTCTGTTTTCAGTTTTTCCAGATTATTTGAAAATATTTCAGTTTTTTAAAAATCGGATCCAGATAAGATCCACACATGGCAGACCAGAATGAGATTGTTTAAACCTTAGTCTTAAGATTACCTGAGCTATAATACAAAGGAGGCTTGTTTTTTTACAATGCGCCCATTTGTATCTTATGCATATGTTATAAGAACTTATATATGTTACATATAATATATAATAAGATTATATTATAAAATATAATACTTTTATACTTTTTAAAAAACAATTGCCTAAGGATATTCTCCGGAACACTATGGAAAGGTTTGATTTTGTGTTGTCTGTAATAAGGGCTCACATAGAGAGATATGCCCATAGTAGATGATCAGTACATGTATTTTTAAATTGGTTCAGATACCCTATTCTTTTTTACTACATCATACATTTTCTACTAAACTTTTTTGAAACCAAGCGAGCATGAAGTTTTCTTTTTTTTGCATAAGTTTTAATTAAAGCTATTTAAACAAATTGGTACTTTCATTGATTATGAGTGTTTAATATTAAAAAGATCAGTTACACATTTTTAGCGTGAAATCAAATGTTGTTGAAGCTTAGAATCAGGATTCTATTTTCAGGCTCAGCGGTATTGTCCCTTAATGTAAACCAACCACTCATTAAATGTATACTAACCCTTGGGGTATGTGGCTGCATTCCACAGATTTCTGCCACATAACAGTTTGTAATGTTTCTGAGACAAAGTTTTGAGTAAATATATCTGTACTTTGTATTTATTGTTAAGTCCACAGTTAACTTTGGGGAGAAAAGTGTTTATCTTTTAAAAAACAGCCCTCAGTAAAAAGCCACTTCTAGTATTGCTGATCACACGAAGAAGAAAACTAAGATTATGATACTCCTTGGCTAGGAATTGGAAGTTTGAATAGAATAAAGAGTAGGATACTAAGTTGGTAGTGTCTTGTATCTGAGGTAAGTTTATCGCACACTCATTTGACAAGTGACTGGTAGATTTTCTTTAGTGAGATCTCTAGATAATGCAAAAATGACACACTGAGGGAAAGGAAACTTGAGAAGTCATTTAAGTTGTGGAGTAGGAAACACAGGTAGCATAGGAGTCTTTCAATAAAATGTGGTACGGGAGGAAAAAGAAGAGTTCAGACAACATTTTTCTGAAATATAATTGGAAAAGGGGCATAAAGTAATTCCTAACCAATCTTAACCAAACAAAAGGGTTTGTTTTAAAAAGTTAAAGCCTTTGTGCAAAGAGGAGAATACATTATAGAATTCATCATGGCTATGGGTTATTTTTATTCAATCCCATGAGACTATTGGAAAAAAGCCATGACATTTCTTAGAACCTTACCCTGTCCGCATTCATCCACTCAGGTAAAGGTCTACCCCATCAGGTGTATTGGATTGCGTAGTGATGGACACTGAGCAGGTCCTAGGCTGTCCTGTTTCTTAGTGCAGCACTACTCCAAGTGTGATCTGCAGATGGCAGACTAGCCATGATAAAATAGAGAAATTGAAAATATGAAATGAAAACATTTAGAAACTTTTATAGCATTTTGGCTCAGAAATTTTGTGTCTGTTGAATCTAACAGTAAAAAAAGTTGGACTTGTCAAACATTTTTTAAGCTTTTGTATTTGCATAATGTGATGCTAACAGTATACCAGACCCATTTATATATAACATTTTCTCTGGGACAGAAGTAATTTAAGAGGGTGATGAGTTATATGCTGGAACCAGTTGTGATATAGATGAAATCAGCCTTTTTTTTTTTTTTTTAAAGCATATGTACTTATTTAAGATATCCAAGGGTGTGACATTTCCACTTATAAGATTTATGATTAGAAAAAAAGATATATGATTGTACTCACTGATTTTGTTCTACTAGATAAACCATAGGGCATTTCAGAAGCAAGACTATGAGAAAAAATGTTTTGCCTGTATATTGACAGTCCAGTAACAAAAAGGCTTGTGTTATTATAGCACTGTTCTTTTGGACAAGTTTCTTTTCTTTTTTTTTTAAAGATTTTATTTATTCATGAGACACAGAGGGAGAGAGAGGCAGAGAGTTTTAATTAAAACTATTTAACAGGCAGAGGGAGAAGCAGGCTCCATGCAGGGAGCCCGATGTGGGACTCAGTCCCGGGACTTCAGGATCATGCCCTGGGCCGAAGGCAGGCGCTAAACCCCTGAGCCACCCAGGACCCCTGGACAAGTTTCTTGAGAGCTGTAGAGAAAATTGAAAAATATTTTAAGATGTGTCCCTAAATGTCCAGGCCAACTGTGTTAAATTGAGATATAAAATACATTTTGACAGATTCTTTATTGATTGAATAAATAAAAGTGGAAATGCTGACATTCCATAGTGTTGATAATTGTTTAGCCATATTACTAATTCCATCAAATATTGCATTCATTACTTTTGAGGTTACTGAGAAGAAAGGTAACATTTTTGTGCTTTGTCTTAGGCTTATGTAGTAGAAGATAGTAAGCAGCTTATTTTGGAAGGTCAGCATCATGTTCTTCTTCGTACCATAGGAAAAGAAGCCTTTTCATGTCCTCAGAAACAGGTAATAACAGTTTTCTTTGGGTCTTCTTGTGAACTGTGGAGTTTTTGATTGTTAGGTTTTTTGAGTTTTGGAAGGGATCTGGTTTGTGCAACCTTTTATATTGAGATTTGAGTGGGGAGTTGGTGGCAAATAATTAAAATGAGAAATGAACATAAATTAAAATTTATTAGCATCTTGTAAAAGTATTAAGATGCACTTGTGATCTTGAGGTTTCTAATAAATATTCTATATTAAATCTAGAATTCAGTTATAAAAAGAATTGATTTGCTTGAGAGGAAGGGAAACATGCCCAGACCTCCAGGAAGGCAAAGCATAAAATGTAAAGGATGGCCAGTGGAGAGGTGCAGCAGCTGGTAATAGTGTTTAATGTCTTTTCTCATAAAACACTATTTTATTTTACTAAAAAGTTCCCATAGTATGTATAAACAAAGTTTAAGCACATCCAGTAATTTAAGCAGTGGCCTTGTATTGTTTATAAATAATGGATCTTAATTTTAAGCTTTTCTCTTTATTTTTGAAAGCTTTTATTTTGCAATTTTCAAACTTGCAGAAAAGCTGCAAGATTAGCATAAAAGACTCTCATAGTTTTCACCAGTGGTTAGCATTTTACCTTTGCTTTATCATTTTTTTTCTCTGTTTATGTACACATTGATTTTTTTTCTTAATCATTCCCAAGTAATTATTCCCAAGTAAATTGCAGATGTCCTTCTCCTCTGTCCTCATTTTCCTAAGAATAAGGACAGTCTCTTACATAATCACTAAATTCAGGAAGTTTAACACTGATACAGTACTCATTTATAGTCCATATTCAGATGTCATCAGAGGTCTCCGTTATATTCTTGTAACAATTTTTTTTTCCTAACCAGTATCCAGTTCAGGATCATGCATTTACGTTTACTTGTCAGGTCTCTGTAGTCTCTCTTAATCTGGAACAGTTTCTGAGCCTTGATTTGTCAATATGTCACTGACATCTTTGAAGAGCATGGCGCATTTATTTTAATGTAGAATAATACCTCTTTGGGTTTTCCTTGTGTTTCCTCATGATTAGATTAAGGTCATGCATTTTTGGCAGAAATACTACAGAATTAATGTTATGTCCTTGCCAGTATATTATATCAAAAAGCACTTGATGTTAATTTGTTTCATTACCATTACTGGATCATTTGATTAAGGTGGTATGTACCGTATTTGTCTACAGTAAAGTTCTGTTTTTCCTTTCCTTTTCTAATAAGTAATTTGTGGGAGATAATTTGGACCTATGTAATAAATGTCTGATTTCTTATCAGACCTAGGTCTACTAGGTTTAGCATCCATTGGCAATTCTACATCTTGAATCAGTTTTTACTTCAGTAGTTACAAATGGTAATATTCCATTAGGTTTAATGAAGATATCAAATTTAACCCCATATCTTTTTCTTTTTTAAAAACTTGGTTGTTTTTACCTTTGATTAATATAGAAGTCCCAAGTTCTAGTTGTTTTACCTTTGATTAATACAGAAGTCCCAAGTTCTAGTTGTATAGTTATAAGTTTTTGATAATTTGGAACCTCTCAAACATTGGCAGAAATAGTATTTAGAAAATGAAAAAGTGATTGCTATATAAAATTTATTCTTGTTGTATTTTCATTTTACATACCATGAATGGCATATCCATTTTACATATTACATATGTGTTTACAATATGTAATTACATTATTTACATAAATATTGTAAATTACAATTACAAAATTACAATATTTACATAAATATTTCCTTTGAAATATTTTTGCACCTTTGAAATATTTTTTATTCTCTTTATATGATTAACTGATCTTGGGATATAAGGCAGTTTCATAATACTGTGAATGATAGATTTGGAGCCCAAAGACTTTCAGATTGTTGACCAAATTACTTGTACAACTTGATGAACCTTAGCTTACTACTCACTTAGAAGACAAAGGTAATAGTTCAGTAGCCTCTCTTGTGGTAGAACTATCATAAGGTATGAATCAGAAGCTTATTGTCAAATCACTGGACAAACATTTAGCACTGGTTATGAAAATACTTTTTGCTACTCTTAAGCTGGGAGAAGGAAACTCTTAAATATTCTCTCAATAAATTAGCTCAGGCTTTTGGTATTCTTTTAAGGCCCTTGTTCGTGTGTTTTCCTCCTAATAAGTGGCATATGGAAATTTATTTATAATTTAGAAGTCTCAAACAACAGCTTCTTTTTTTTACATTTAGAATATATTAAACAATAATACATTCTTTGAACTTTCTCTTAAAGTGTAAGATAAATACAGAATAGTTGAATAGCTCATTGAATTTCATGAATTGAAGAACACTCCAGTATAACCAGGACCCGGATCATGAAATAGAACAGAACTAGCACCCTAGAAATTCTGCTTCTGTTCCTCTTCTTTCCTTCAAAGTAAACCTCTAGTTACTTTTCTCTGACTTAGAAATCAAAAACAAATTTAGTTCTTGCTTTTATAGCTGTATAGATCAGGGATCAGCAAACTCTGAGAATAATCAGATGGTAATATGTTAGGCTGTGCTGGTTACTCATCTCTGTTGTTGGAGTCCAAAAGCAGCCATAGATAGTATGTAAACAAATGGATATGGCTATTTCAATAAAACTTTCTTTACAAAAACAGATAGCAGGCTGGATTTGGCCCATGGGACTATAGTTTGCCAATCCCTAGTGCAGAGCAAAATCCCAACTAGGCTAGCATGGAATTAAAAATCAAAAATCAGAACTTTCCTGGAAGGTAAAAAAAAAATGGAGTAAAAATGATTTAAAAAGATAATAGTAGAAAGGGGATGATATTCTCTGTTTTCATTTAGGTGATAATGATACCTACTGAAATGTTTACTGTGTGCCTGACACTGGCTATCTTGAGTCTTCTAGATGCATGTTAACCTTCAGTTAGTACAGATGAAACGCTATCATCTCTAAAACATAGCAGTTTATTGACAAAGTGAAATTTTAAGGAAATTTTAGTTCTTCAACTATTAAAGCAGGTGCTATACAATTAATTCAGTGTCTGTGGCTTAAGTACTAAGTAATAAGGAATTTTACCAAATGAGAACCACAGCAGATTTTGAATACCTTATCCAAGATCATAGAGTTAGTATGTGAAGTTCCTAGAATTCAAATCTAACTCCAGCACATAAGGAATGAATAAATGATTCTGATCTTAGAATCTTTATCCTAAATTGTATCACTGATGAATCTGTTAGTTTAACAGCAGAAAAAGTATTGTATTGTTTGTGCTTTCCTTTGTCTCTACTGGTTTTAACTTATTTTGTTTGTATATGCCATATTTTAACAAGATGTTTTTATTGTCATATATATTTTTTTCTTTTCTCAGGAGCCACCAGAAATGGAACTATTAAAATTTTTCAGGCCAGAAAACACTACAGTTCCTTTAAGACCATCAGTAGAGCAGCTTTCTAATCTCATTAAAACAAGTCTTCACTATCCAGAATCATTCAATCATCCATTTCATCAAAAAAGGTCTGAGGCTTATTTTTCTTAAGATTTTTCTACAATGCATGTGTGCGCACACTTGCACATACTCTTATTTATTTAACAATGGAATTAACCCAAATAATAGAAGAAATTTAGAATAATATTGAGTGTATGGATATTGCTCTTAAGTAATTTACCCTATACTACAATTACTGTGTATTGGAACTCTGGTTAGAGATGGATATTACATTCGACACCTCAGTTGCCGATAGTTTCCTTTTGGTGAGCAGGTTTATCATTAAGTCAGAAACAAGGAAAAAATATTGTATCATTTTGTTTTTGTTTTAGACACATACTAAATGTAAGAAATGACTATAGACTCATCAAACAGTCCAAATTTAGACAGCACTATTAAGATTTACTAAGTGCTAAAATTCTTGGAGAATAATGTTCAGTAAACCCTTGAACATGCAGTTCAAACTATATGAGTCTGTTTCTACATGATCTTTTTTGATAAATACAATATTATAAATGTATTTTCTCTTAAGGATTTTTTTATTTTTTATTATTTATTTCTTTTTACTAGAAGACTTCAATGCCACTTTTAATAATGGAATATCCAGATAAAAATTAATAAACAGCTGACATAAAGAACATTATAGACCAAATATACCTATCAGACATGTTCAGGAGATTGAATCGAAGAACAGAAGAAAATGCATTCTTCTCAAGTGTACACAGAACATTCTTAAGGATTTTCTTAATAACATTTTCTTTTCTCCAGCCTACCTTATTTTAAGAATATAGTATATAATTTATATAACATACCAAATATGTGTTATTTGACAGTTTATGTTATTGGTAAGGCTTTGAGTCAACTGTAAGCTGTAAGTAGTTAAGTTTCTGGGTAGTCAAAAGGTATACACAGATTTTTCGCTATGTAGGGGTTGGCACCCCTAACTCCTGTGTTGTTCAAGGGGCATCTATCTACATTTGTAATTTTGGTAAGTAGCTTGATTACATAAACTTAAGATTCTAAAAATAAAAAAGTCCTAAGTCAGATGACACTTCAAAAAATTGCTGTTTTGCAGCAATAAGAAAAGATGGAAAGAAGTCTCTTAGCACCACTCTGTAAGTGATAATTGAAGGTATGAATTTTGGTGAAAAGTCTACCCTACATAAGGGTGGGGTAGGGTGGGATAGAACAAGAAGAGAACAGTGACCTGCAGAACAATGACATCTGAGAAAAGAGTTAAAGGAAAAGGAATACACAAAGAATACTAGTTGAGAGGTAATTAGAAGACCAATGAGGAGAAAGCGTTATCTCAAAAGTTGAGAGAGAACAGTTCAAAGAGAGAAAAATAATATAAATGTTTAAGATGCTGCAGAAATGTCAAGCAGTAAACGGACCAAAAAATTATTTATTGGATCTGACAATAAGAGACCATTTATGGTTTCTTAGAAGAATGTTACTATGCAATGGGAGTGGAATCAGAATATAATAGGTTTAGGAGAGATTGGGAGGTAAGTAAATAAAGTGTAATCTACAAGTGTAGACCACTCTTTCAGGAAGCTGGGCTATTAACAGAGATCCCTGAATACCTATTCAGTATTGTTTTCTTACTAGGTAAGATATGGATATGTTTATGGTCCTGAAGGAGATGATGGGATACAGGGAGAATAACAGAATCCTTAATAGGTGGAAAGATACACCAAAGAATGACAGGTTTAGCTTTGTACTTACTATTGAAACAGGGACAGAAGAAGGTAAGGAGAAATTTTAACATGTTCACACATTATGGAGTGCCTCCATTTTGGGTATGTTTCTAGGAGCAAGGTTAACTACACAAAGTAATATAGGAGGTAAGAGAATAAAGGATAGAACATTTTTGAGAAGTGAGATTTAAGGCTAACTTCTGAGAGGAATGAGAAGAAGCTGGCTAAGAACACATTGCTAGGCAAAATTAAGACCTTGACAGAGAGTTAACATCAGACTTACTTACTTACTTACTTATTTTTAAGATTTTATTTATTCATGAGCAACACAGAGAGAGAGAGAGAGGCAGAGACACAGGCAGAGGGAGAAGCAGGCTCCATGCAGGGAGCCCAACAGGGACTCGATCCCTGGTCCCCAGGATCACACCCTGGGCTGCAGGCGGCGCTAAACCGCTGCGCCACCGGGGCTGCCCCATCAGACATATTTAAAAGTAACTTAAATGGTACTCACCACATTTAAACCTTTTCATTGTTAAATGTAACACACAGAAAAGTGCTCAAAAACAAAAATATGTGACCATGGTGATTTTTTCCTCCACAAAGTTAACACCCAAATAACCACCTCTATTTAGGAAATAGAATATTGCAAGCATCAAGAAGCCCCCTGTGTATTCCTTCCCAGTCACTACCCTGTGTACGCGCAATATTGATAGTCACTGCTTCACTTAATTTTTCTAAGTACATATATCTCTATAGTTTGATTTTTGTGGGGCATTTTTTGAACTTCTTATATAAGTGGAATTATAGAGTATATTCTTTTTATGTCCAGCATCTTTCACTCAGTATTATGTTAGTAATTGCCAACTATTGCATAAAACAGAATTTTCATTGCCATGTGAATGTTTGAACATACCAGAACAGTTTATCTACTTTACTACTGATGGACTTTTGGATTGTTTTCATATTTGACTTCTTTTGAATTCTGTGAATAATCTTGTGAATAATCTCCGGGTGTATGTGTGCTAGCCTTTTTTTTTTTTTTTTTGTATTTAGGAATTTCTCCAAAGTAGTCTAACCAACTTGGACATCCCACTAGCAGTATATGGGAATTCCCTTTGTTCCATGTCAGATTTAAAAAATTTTTAACCATTTATTTATAAAATCCTTTTTGTCCAGGTCTTAATGTTGTAATATGCAGCCA